>NC_091941.1:34780121-35381996 GCF_041260155.1 Ptychodera flava | reverse complement strand
TGATGATGCCAGGAAGCTATCCCAGCGTAATAAGCATAGTTTCAACATCGACTCACACCGGACGTGCGCGATGAAAGTCATCATCGAGCCAAGTTTGTATTCACGAGACTTGTATGTCGGAGACGTTTTTGCAGAGCGTTGTGATGATCTGGTAAAGGTTTACATGTAATGGATTTTCTGTCGTTTTAGCTTTTCAAATGCGAGCTAGCATACGGCCGGCTGTATTCGATCACGTTGCTAGCTGGCTGAGTGCGTGGGTCACATGGGTCATCAGACTTTGAACCCAGGACTTTAGAATCACGCCTGATGATGTCATAGATCATGTGAAGACTTCTTTATGATTGGTCAGATTATTGTAGATCATGTGAACATTTCTTTATGATTGGTCAGTTGCCAAAAGGTCACGGGTCAAATCCTAAGCGGCAAATTAAATCTGATATGCACTGGTGGGACGTTAGGACGTTTTGAGTGAGAGAGAAAATCGTCACCTCTTTCCGCTCTGATTTTGACACAGTTTCGCGTAAAATTACCGTAGGACATAATCATTCAGGGTATGTACAGGTTAGCTATGAATTTAAAACCAACAAACAGCGTTTACGATGCGTTGATGGCCCTTGGATGACCGATTCTGAGATCGACCGCGATATCGTCCCGTAGAACACGAACACAACCCATATTGCATAGTTCGATCACAGGGGCTCACAAATGGCTATATAAGTCAATATTACAGCGTTTTTCTTTCTTTTTCAATGTTAAAAATAAACTAGCTGAAGCGAGCACAACACTTGTGTAGCTGTCTTTTGTGTAGCTTGTATTGGCATGTATAGTGCGCCCTCAATAGGGAGTGTGATCATATGTAAATGCGACCTTTAGTTCCGTGACCTCTAGCCATGCCTACTTCCCTCTCCATATGGCCGGCCATGCGTACAGACGTCGCTGTGTTTACTGACGTCGGTGTGTTTACTGTACTAATTTCCCAAGGGAGGCAGATCGGCCATATCCGCAGTATGATTGTTATGGTGAATCTCCGAAAACATGAAATCTTGGTAATTTTTTTTGACGGACACGGCCATTGTTTTGGCACACCGATCTGACAATGTCACTCAAGTCTAAAAATGAACCTTCGTGAATGTAGAATGTGAAGAAAATTGGACGCTGTCAGCACCATGTCCGAAGCGACCCATGTGTGCCGTGAAGTACATGTGCGGGCAACTTGATTATACTTTATAATGAGGACGTAATCTGGTGAGTGACGGCTCGTTCAAGAGTGGTGGGGCGTGCTTTATGCAAGAAATAAACAGGAAATAAACATATTTACAAACACGATGTATTGCACATGGCCCGTACGTGACACAGCCGGCAGATCACCTCAGTGGTACAGCAACAGGTAAGTTTGTATGCCTATTTTGTTCCCATTTTATCGCCGGGAGGCTAAAAAGCCAGTCGAGATTGCGTTATCACCTAACACCAGTACTTCTCAAACTCTGTTTAAAACGGCAGCAACGGTCAAACACTAGGAAAAGTGCACGGGATTTGATTGAGTCGTGTTGCCCGTTGTGTATGCATGCATAGTATATGCATGGAGGTAGTCTGCTACTACCTCCATGGTACATAATGAACTGAACGGTTACCCAGTTACAGTCCTTCCACACACTGTGGCCCATTCAACCTCTTATCCAATAATGCATATATATGTTGTTCAGATTAAGCTGCATACTAAATAAAAGTACTAGTAACTTTTATAGTTTTATACATAGAGTGTTGAGTTCACAAATGGGTTGGTGCTGGTATGGTTGGGTGAAGATCTGACCGGGCCATCCACTTTTCATGATGTCGCTTTTCTAAGTACTCCCCCTCTCTCTCCCATACCAGGTAAAACTTTGAAACACCACTCTCAACATTGTCCAATTTTTTTGAAATCCTAAAAAATTACCCGACAGAAAAAAAAAAATAGTATTGTGCCGGCTGTCTGTAAAGGTCAAAGTTCATATGTATGCAACAATACCTTGCAGAAGCTTGCATCCACTTCTTACATTTCTGTCACAAATATTCTTCCAAATATCACAGGCAAAAGTATTAGTGTTTAATTAGTTATTTGCGCTGAGTATGGGGGTAAATAAAAAACATTTTACCTCAGTGCACTAGACATCAACAATATACCTATAATAGGTGAATTTTATTTCCAATGCTTTTCAATAGAGATTAATGGCAAATGTTCTAATATTGTGTGTTCACGGGTATATTCATAGCCTAGTTTATACCTAATATATTCCTATTTAGTCTGATAATGTATTGAAATCTATACTGTTATAAAAATACACGTCAAATGTGTGATTTTAGTTTTACACCGGTGGGCTTGCTTTTCAAGGATTTAATCACAAATATGATGTGTGATCATGTGATCATGTGATAGGGCATCTCGCAAATATCATTTAATTAGAAATGAACATAAATGTGTTTAATTTATAATGTCTTCAGTGTTTGAAATTCATAGAAATAAGTAACTAGTCACAAGGACTGGTAAATTTATAAAGCTGCCTGTCCTGGTAAAAACTTGCCTGTCCTGATATTAAATGTAGTACATGTACCCTGCAATTCAACATAATAAAATACAACTATATACAGTAATAAACACTTAGAGGAAAAGAAATTCGAATGGGGAAGTCATCTTTCCATCCAATCAAATGTAAACTAACTGTCAATTTTACAATATATACTGTACATCTTTATTGTATTCTATATTGTGTTCTATCAATTGGCCTGTTAAATCTGTGACTGAACCAAACCAAAACTAGTGACCCTGATCCGCTCATTTCAATCCATCCACCAGGCTGGTTACTTTTGAGTTTCACCAGTCCTGTGGGGAAACAACCAGTCTCTGACTGCCGAACAGGTGCTATTTCAAACACTGATGTCTGTCACCTGTCTAATAGTGGAGCTGCATACTGGTAGTATTGATTGTTGTTGACCACTGCCATAATTTTAGCTGCAATTCATTAAAAACAGCTCCTGTACTGACAACACCTCGTGTGTATGAGTATGCTGTAATAATTAAGATTTTGTTGTAACACATTATTAGTTACATTGTCTTGTAATGCTAGTGCATACTGTATATGTATTCAGTCATGATGAACATTACTCAAAGTGTCTTTGTTCAAACTAAAATTATTCTATTTTTTCCTCACTGAAGCTTTGGTGTCCGCAATGGAAATCTCAGCGCAGGACAAAGTGGCATCTCTGGCTATTGGTGGCCACAATGTTTTCTTTACGGGTGCTGCCGGAACAGGCAAAACAACATTGGTTAAGAAGTTAAGTTCCCTGTTAACTCAGAAAACGGCTGTCACATCAACAACAGGAATTTCGTCATCTCTTTATGAGAACAGTAAAACAATACACAGTTTTGCAGGTATAAGAGACGCAAGGGGAAACCCAGAGGCTATTCTAGAGCATATTTCTGAGCAGTCAAGTGTGGTGGCAAGATGGCGAGAAACTGACACTTTAATTATCGACGAGATGTCTATGCTAAGCAGAAGGACATTTGAGCTGCTCAATTTTGTTGGCCAGAAGATGAGAAACAATGCCAGTCCTTTTGGAGGTCTTCAAGTGATTGGGTGTGGTGATTTCCTCCAGTTACCTCCAGTACCCAGTCACTATGACAATGGGGACTTTTGCTTCACATCACCACTATGGAATACCGTGTTTCCTCATACAGTAGTCTTGGATGAAGTCTTTCGTCAAAGAGATCAAGCATTTGTAGATACACTACATTGTGTTGCCTGGGGGGACTTGTCTGGCGGGACAGTTGAACAGTTATCTCAACTTACCACACCCCTTAACCCAGCTGATCATGGACTCCAGTATATCCCACGAATTTATGCTCAGAACCTGGATGTCGATTATTATAACATGGATAAACTCCACCACCTTGATGGACATACACATATGAAACACTACAAAGCTGAAGATTCGGGTAGTAAGAAGTTGTTGAATGAAAGTCTTGTTGTGCAAGAACACTTGTACCTCAAAGTCAATGCACCCGTCATGCTGCTATATAACTTAACTGATAGCCTGAAAAATGGGATGACAGGGACTGTCACTGGATTTAGTGACAGTGGGTACCCAGTTGTTCATTTTCCTCAAGTCGGCACTGAAGAAGTTATATCACCTCGATTATGGACAGTGCCAAGCCCTGATAATACGAATAAGGTACTGGCATCGCGGAGACAAGTGCCCCTGAAATTAAGTTGGCCTTTACAGTGCATAAGTCTCAAGGGATGACACTCAAGGCAGCTGAAGTTCACTGTCGTGGGATTTTTAGCCCAGGTAAAATTACTTTACTTAAAATTTGCAGTTTTGTAGTTTTACACTAATGACAGAGCTATCACTAGTCATCGGGTGGGGGGATGACTTCATTGTATTTGCTGGTTATATTGTAATGCTTCAGCAAGACAAGCCTTGGTTTGCAATATAACATATATGCAAAAAAAAATTTTGATTGCAAAGTAGCCATTATTCTGATTTATCTTGCATTAAAGGGACACTAGCTGTATCTTTTGAGGATTTTTCATGTTGTTTTGCATGTCAATGGCAGTTTCTTGTTATATTCCCTAAAGTATACTGAAACACCCACAATTCAGCTTGTCATCACAGCCTGTACATGTATTGACTGTATTTATTGTTGACAAGTGAATTTTAATCTTGACTAAATTAAGTTGTCAACAATAATATATACACACTGAGTTGACAACCTGAATACTGTGTTTCAACATGCTTTAAAGAGTACAACAAGAAACTGTAGTTGACATACAATGTACAAAATAAAAAAATCCTCAAAAGTTACAGTAACTGTCCCTTTAATACATGGCCATACAGTAGCCATTACTCAAATGGGAATTCTCAAACTTCTGTGATTAAACCTGACCTAAAGTTATCGGGATAGTTGGTACAAAATCTCTGGTTAATCTAATATCTGTTGTATTTATTCACAGGTCAACTGTACACTGCTCTTTCCAGACTGAAGTCAACAGAAGGCCTTAGAGTGGTTGGGTTTAAACCAGAATACCTCATTAAACCAAATGCTGAGGTGATTAGATTCATGACGGATGCCACTGAAAGCAATGAACCAGCTGATTCTTCTCTACAATGCTGTAGAAAGATAAACCAGGAACAAGGTGTGTACTTTATATGAACATATACATCTTTTGCTGACTGTTATACCAGGCATGAGTATGAGTGTTTTGTTTTATTCCTTAAGTGCCATCATCAGCATTCCCTCGAGCGAACATTATGTCTGGAAATTGTGTCAATTTACTACATTTCAGCAATGATTGTGTGTCAGCCCTACACAATGAACTTGTGAAGTACATGGAAGGTTTCAAAACAATTCATTTTCATGGAATAGTACTTAAAGCTCCATGAGCTGTAACTTTTGAGTATTTTTCTGATATTTTGGTACTGTGTGTCAACTACAGTTTCTGGTGTGAAGCATGATGTAATACCAAGTTTTCAACTTTTGAACAGAGCCTATGTGTGTACAGTCCGGAATATAATTCATTTGTCAACAATAACAATGGCCATTGCGAACATATAGGTTGTGTTGACAAGTAAATATTGGGTATTTCATCATGCTAGAGGAAATTGAATATAAAACTGTAGTTGAGATACATAGAACCAGAAAACTGAAAAAAATGGCCAAAAGTTACAGCTCATGTCCCTTTAAATTAGGCACTACCCGATACAGTGCTGAAAATTTTGAGAAAGTAAGCAGGTCACAGTGATCTTGGCGGCTACTACCTCTTACATGCCTATATGAACATTTATATTGAAATATATATACTGATATGTAAAACAAGATATATTGATGCACTATGGATAATGACAGGCATTTACAAACTGTTTCTGTGTTGGTATGTCGCAGGTACAGGGCACATATTGAATACAAGGCAGTCTTTGTTCAAAAATCAATGAGATTGATACCAATGAACATGAAATGTCCAAAATAGTCAGATGGGACGTGAAAAATGATTTTGAGCCATGTTCATTCATTTTGTATTGCTGTGCAATAAAATTGTTTTTATTACTTTTAAGTTACAAAATAATAAGCTCGAATTTGTCTTCCATTGCAGTAGATTGCGCAGGTGAGCAACAGCCAGTTCAACAAGTGGATGAACTCCTTCCCAGTGCGTCCAATTCTCTTGGTGACAGTGATAGTGAATGTGACGAAGACAATGTCCTTGTGACACAAGTTTTCAATGAACTTCCGAATCACACCAGTCACTGTAATGATGATCATGGAGAAACTACAGACCTACAAGCAGCTGCAGAGTTACTCAAGGATGACAGTGAACTTTCAAGTTTAGGCGAGAAAAAAAAAATTATCTGTTCAACGGGCCCGACCGACCCATATTTGGACCACTCCACATTTTTCTTTTTTTTTCCCGAAATCTTTATGAATCTGAAGAAACGCGGAGATGTTATTCAGTGAACATCTGTCTGTAAGATGAATGATCTTCACATTTTCGATGACACTGACTTGAGTGAGATTGATACAGGCTATGATTTGAAGAGTAAAGGTGGAAGCGCATCACAAACATTTGGTCAAGGTGAAGGGCAGGGTTAATACGCCGTGGAAAATAAACTATTACGCCACGTGTTCCGTATAGCATAGACACTCTGTACTGTATTGTTTCACTGGCGTTTATTTCACGTCCGAGTGGTTGTACAGTTTATGTTTTCTAGTGTTCGTATTTCAGTGTTCCTTGAAAATTCTTTATTGTTCTTTGAGTCATCACTCGTTCCGATTTCCGTCATGGCTTTCTCCTATCGAATGTGTGATTGTAAGCAGCAGTTCTCACTGCAGGACAGACATGATTTGTGTTTCCGTTGTCGAGAATGCACAAGGAGTCAACCTTGTGACATTTGTTTGACTTGGACACAGGAGGAATGGTCTAATTTCGCTCCCTCGCTCGACGACGTCACCCCGGACATCCCCGGGGCTGACCCGTCAGTTTCTGAGTCGCGAGTTTTGGTTGGAATGCACCGTGCTCATATGGCTGGTGACACCAACACAGAAATTAGCTCCGTTAGATTCAGGTGCAACCAACGAAGCTGTTCGTGCAAAAAGGTGTTCGTGCAAAGTTTTTCAGCGGGCGGGCAGATTTCAAAACTAATCAGCGGGCGGGGAGAAAATATCGATATTTACTGTAGGCGGGGAAGAAATTTCATTACTTTCAGCGGGCGGGGAGAAAATTTTTGACAGTGGGCACCGGAAAATACGTAGAGGGAGGGGAAAGCGGCGTGCTTAACAATGTTCCAAGGTATACTGCTAACTGCTTGCATGGTTTTGTGTTGATCTGGGTTGCATAGTGGGCATCTAGTTGGCAATGGGGAATTTCAGTAGTAGGGAGAGGGCAGCAGGGAGCTTGAATTGTTGTGGGGAGTGGGGAGCGGGCAGACTGTAGATACAGGAGGGCAGTGGGCATCAAAATTCAGTGGGACATTTTCAGTGTATACCAGTGGGAGGGCACTTACGAACAGCCTTCACTTTCCCCTCCGAGTTTTAGGTCAGGGTCAAAAATAAGAAAAATCAGTATATCAGCCTTCAAAACAGGTTTTGTGATGATGTTGAGAAATTCATGAAATTTACAAGTTGGCGGCACCTGTAGATTGAACTGTAGAAGTGAAGGCAAAGAAGCTGTTCTGAGACAACCAACCCATGTCAACAAAAATTGAAAAAATCATGAACGTACTAAACAACATAGCCAGTATATGTTATGTGACTAAGAAAAAGCATGAAACACACAAAAAGTGTTTATATTATATGTTCTGTTCAAGAAAAACCAAAAAAAAAAAAACCAAAAAAAAAAAAAAAAAAAATCCGCCCTACCTACCCAACTTTGAAGTCATCCCGCCCGTTGAACAGCTTTTTTTTTTGGGGGGCTTACCGCAGGATTTTTCAGTGGAGGAATTCTTCAACACTCTTGAAGACCATTCGTCTTTTGCCAGTATACCTGGATCATCCCCACACAACCTAAATTGTCTCTTGCAAAGCTTGCAGAATGCAGATAAGCATCACAGTAGAGCGTTTCTCTCCCTCCAGTGGTCGAGAATTTACCATCTCATAAAAGGAAACAGCGAGTCAGAATCAGTGGAAAAAGCCAACAAGAAAACATTTGTCTCATATCTCAGTGATTTTCATGAGTATGTGACAACCAATGAAAACCTTGAATGTGAGTTTAAGCAACTGTGTGGAACACTGACCTTAACCGATACCCATTATGAATGCTTAGCAGACATCTGCATAAGCTTGAGAAATCAACTTGTAGAGAAACTTGCCACAGCAGTCAGGCTTAAGATGTCAGCAGGAAGGACCAACTCAACAGACCACAGGAACAGTTCAGAAAACATGACAAATTAAGGTAAAGGTAAAGTGAGATTTGTGGGTGGATGGACGGTAGCAAAGGAACGAGAGAAAAACAGAAGGTATCTGAAAGGAAACATAGGCTCGACTGATGCTGAGGTGAGAAGAAATCTTAGAAGAGCATACACAAAGAAAGTGCTGCTTGATAGCATGACGGTTCCAGCAGCAGCAATCGCCACCAATACAGCTTACCCAGAGACACTCTCATTCACGCAGCACAAACAAAACAGGAGAAATGGGCTCACTCATATCACAGACAAGGCCTTTATGTTCTTTCTACGTGTAGAGGACATGAGGAATGTATGCTTAACACAAAGTAACTTAGATAGGCATAAAGAAAACCTCATAAACAACACAGTCACAAGTGTCCTTAATGACAAGAGTATGCAAGCAGAGTTTATTAAGGCATTGGAGATCCCTGAGGAGATGCTAGCTAAAGATGTACATACATCCCATGATGCAACACTGACATCAGAAGCTGAGTCTTGTGCTTATGCCCTGTTCTCTGATGTGGTCAAGCGTTACTTCAATATGGGGACTGGTCAGTTCCTGCGCGACCATCGCCGAGATTTGAAAGTACAGAAGACAACTGCCCACCGAAAGAGAGTAATGCAAAGAGAACAATCTTCACTGACCAAATCGAACAAAATAGGTGTTGAACAGTTCATCTCAGACAGTAGTGATAACAAAATGTTTTCACATACATTGCTGCAGTCTAGAGTAACAGCAAATCCAAAATTCTTTGAAGAAAGAATATACACAAAACAAGAGTTGAAGCTGTTCTTTCTTCTGTACAATTTGACCTATGTCCGAAGTCACACTAAGAGCACCATGAATAGCAAGCTTGTGAATAGAATAAAAGAAAGTCAGTGCATATTAAACACTGCGGCACTACAGCAGTATCTGGATGGTCTGGGGCCACTTGAAAAGCGACCACGCTTTAACTAAACAACCAGGGTTGTAAATGAAGTGTACTTTGTTCCCGCAGGGCTTTTTCTCAACAATTTTATACTTTGAATTAACTTGAAAGTGTTATATTCTTGCTATTATGCCTACCCTTGTTGATTGATAATTTCAGCCATTTTGCTTTTGATTTCAATATATTTGATGGGGTGAGATATTTACAGAGTCCATATATTTTGGCTAGAGAAATTAAATTCTTTCTTTTGCATCCAATGCAGATAAGCAGTTCAAGCAAATAAGACACTTGCACGTTTTAAATTTACTTCAGTATTTCCATGTAATGTGAGTGCCTATTCATGAACGAAGTAGAAACTTCATTTTACATCCATGTTGTGCAATATGTGATATTCTGCCAGCTACTGTCAAGACAAAAACAGAGAATTTACTTACTTTGGCCCGACTTTTTCTGTGCTTTAAAATTCACAGCTAAAGCAACTGAGGTTTTTCACCAGTCAATGAAATTCATTCAATTTACAAAATCTTACTCTGAATTGCTTAAAAATTAAAGTCCCTGTGTACAGAATTTTGTAGCATTTTTTCATGACGTGCATTCAAAGCAAAACAATGTCATGCTTACTGAGGGACGACAGTAAGCTGGTTAACAAACACTGAAGGGAACATATGAGTACACAGTTGATCAGATAAATAAATAGTTCTGTACAATGGGGCTTCCAGTACCCAAAGATAATTCCAGTTAAAACCAAATATTAATTGAACCATTGATGGTACGAATGTAAAACCCATTCTCATGGTTAATAATTAGGACTTTTCAAAATCCTCAATTATGGTTTTATCGTTGATGGGTAGTATCATTTTATGTAGCTCCACATCTTCTGGCGCTACCTTCTATTTTGTGTTTATTTCATTGCTTGCCCTATCAGCAACTGAAGTCTTTTTATTTTGGACAGAGTCTTCCTGGTTTGAAAAACGGTAATTGATCAATATAGCCAGTGTTATTTTTCGAAGTAACAGTAATCTGTCCTAGGCATATTGCATTTATGGCTGGTCCGTATTGTGTATATCTTGGGTTGTCATTCTGGCCATTCATCCCACGTTGCTGACAGAAGATGTTTTCCACCAAGTTGCTGTTTGTTCTCAGAGCACTGACAGAGGCCCGGACATGTCTGTCGAGGGATATCTTTACGATTTGTTTGAATCCCACAAGCATTGAACACAAGTCAAACCTGGTTTTGTCTGAGAGGAGCATTCTGTTCACTGCTGCACTGTTGAGCTGGGGGTTACTTTCTTTGACATTCCTTTCCCATTGCAATAACCACTCAAGACATCTGTCATTGGCCATGAGTCTCTCATCTGTCACTGATACAAATCGTCTCGGGTCACTGAAAGTTTCAACCATTGTGCTGGTATGAGTCAGAAATTCTGCTGCTGCTTTGACGTTTTCCAGGTGGCCGGCTGAAGCACCACTGATTGATATATGATGTTGATATGCCTGAATGGGAAGAAAATTGTTGTCAATATTTCATGTAAAATTTGATAAATCACTATTACAAATTGTTGATAGACTTTGTTTTCAGACAACTTACCTTAAATTTCTATATGTGACAAACATGTGCAAATGGGAACAACTAGGCCAAATATGACAATCACCCACATAGCAAATGCCTACCAATTAAGTGAGCCCTTAACAGACTCAGTCATCCAGTCAGATTAGACAAAACTCACGCCTTGTAGGGGTGAGAAAGGTCACGCCTGCTATGAGAAATCATCAAAAGTGTGGTTTAAGCAGGGCTCGAAATTAACTTTTCTCCCTGGTAGTCCACTTGGGCTACCATTTTCTGAAGTTGGTAGCCCAGTGGCAATGACTAGTAGCCCATGCATATTTGGCTATTTTTCTTAATTCTGCCCATGAAGTGAATTTTCTAGTCATATGATGTGATTATTACATGCTTCATTTAATATCGAAAGTTGCGCGCTCCATAGGATTCGATGTTAACTCGACGGTGACGTTGCGGGCCGCATACTTATTATTTGACTTAAAGTGAACCGGAACTATTTTCAGCATGACAACTTCGGGATTTAAAAAAGAATAAAATTACATGTTTTACATAGGAAATACTGTTTTCACAAAATTATGCGAAAAAATTCGACAAACCGCATAACAGTGATATAATATATCAATGTGCCGTTCGATGATTAAAATGATAAATTAGAAACAATTTAAAGCATATAATTGTCATATGTATGTGACCAAAAAATTTTTGAATGGAAATTATGCAAGAGAGGCATGTAATAAAAATATCATAGCCCAAAATAGGGACTATGTAAGCTCGGGGTAGGAGACCATTTGCCCTCCTTATGTCGGGCAAATGGTCACATACCCTAGGGCACATAGTCCCAATTAAGTTTGTGCAATATTTAAGCAATAAAGCACACCCAGCGATGGTATACCACGAGATTTTGACCAGTTCACGACATTTATGCACTAGCGTTAGCGAGTGCATATATGAAGTGAAATGGTCAAAATCGAGTGGTATACCGTCGCTGGGTGTGATTTATTGCTATTATATCTTGACAGTATATTGAAATTCTGGCATGGAACGTCATAAAAGGACTTTACCTCAAGCCGAGAGCTAGTGCGTATGCCAGCCGTGGTATATCGCCAATATACCACGGTTCTTTTCGCGTCTCGACCAATCAGATCGCTGTATTTGCACCATCAATATACTGGTGTGATATAATATATAATATTGAACATCTTTAATACCCGTTTTACTCTCAGAGTTGAATGCCATTTTGATAGTCGTCATGACAAAAACACGACCTTCTTTCTGTGTCCAGCTGGGTTTGACTGCATTTTAATAGCTCACCCCAAAGTGACAGACCGGGCATGGCATGCCAAGTACTGACTGAATTTCAGGTCTCAGGCTTTGGTAGTCCGTGTGGACTACCATTTCATGGATTTTGGTAGCCCCAGAGAAAAGTTGGTAGTCTGTGGACGCGGGACTACCGCTAATTTCGAGCCCTGTTTAAGATGTAATCCTGTATCACAACTCTCCAACTAAGTCCTAGAGTACTAAGCTGTTTAGAGCATCAGTAGTTAACAGTATTGCTTTTAACTACTACTGAGATAGGTGGTGCTGGTTTATTGAGCAAAACAGAGGAATCATATCATGACCATACCAAGTGTATTTTTTAAGACAATAGAAATAATACAAGACAAGTTCAATTGTCTAAGTTCTATCATGCATAGATTAAAACCTTCTCAATATGTCACCTTTCCTCCTCTGCCCTGTTATGATGCCACATAATCCACTAAGAATCACTCTTTGTAAGAAAATTCCTTACCGTCATTAGGTATAGCATAGTCTTATCAAGTAAGTCAGTTGCTAGATGATTTCTCATTCTCAGTGCTGGTGTTAAATCCAGATGTTCTGGTTTCAGGCGTTGGTGAATGGGCAGTGAGTGTGTGTTCTGGTCAAAATGGTATGCTGCCTTCCATGTGGACCATAAGATGTGACCGTCACCAAGTTTCAGATAGCGAGTGCTTCTATCACTGACCGAACTCTTCTCTATACCATTGCGCAGTTTCTTGAAGTTATGCTAAAGTACAGACAAAATAAAAAGGATTTAGTATTCAAGCCAACTCTATGAACAATGGAATTATGTAACTGCTGATATAATATCAAACAATAGCATGTTGACTTATATACAGATGAAATATACAATATTTTTCAGCTAGTAATAGTGGTCTTTTCTATCATTTCACTTTACTGTAAATGTAACTTATATACACTCAAGTGTCAGTTATAGTAAAGAGTGACTGATTGTAACTATCAATATGTGTATGTCAATTATTATTTTATCTGTATGTACATAGCTACTTTTTAAATATGATCACAAAAATTAGCCATCAAGGATATAATGGGATAGTAAATTTTCAAAAAGTTGTGAAGATAAAAGAGGATAAGAAAGGAAATTGACATGTTAACCCTTTCACCGCTATGGTTTTTCCCAAATCCATCGTTTTCTGTGGTAAAGTTGGACCTGTATACAGGAAACTGGGGGTGAAAGGGTTAAACAAACGACATCATGTGACCACTTAAAATAATGATAAATACATTAAACACAGAATCTCTAGCACTTGCAAGTGCATTCTTATAAATTCATAAATCAACACTGATTAGAATTAATATTCCACCAAAGGAACTTACCCAGGGATCCATAAAGAAAACAAATGGTTCTCTGGTAACTAGATTTCTTGTTGTGAATTGTTCTTTGATGGGATCTTTCTCTTTGAAGTGCATGCGGATGAAGCTTCTGTTAGCTTGTCCACCATCACAGCAAGCATATAAAGCATGGAAACCACCTCTTTTGAGCCACTTGACAGCTTGCCAGAATACAATGTAGAGTGATGGTGCATCCACCTCATGAGTTGGGAAATGTGCAAATGGAAATCGAAATCCTGAATTACGAGAAACACCATTTGCAGCACATGGCTTGCAATTTGGGCTTTGTCAATTCCTAAGAGAAACAGAATGAGTTATAAGTTAGAGGATGAAAAACAATATTTCACAGTCTCCTGCAATACTCCTGACAGTGAAACCTATCAAAACCAATCACTCTGTCTGTCTGTCTGTCAAAGTCCCTTGGTATAATTTACCATGTTAAAAGAGACTTGGATTGAACATCTCTGGAAAATATGCACTTTTCTATTACTGTACTGGAGTTTACTTGGTAATATACTTATAAGAACAAGGTAATAGTGTACTGTACCTGCTATAACTGTTTTCATATGATCACTCTCATCACCAAGATCAACAAGGCCAATAAGTTTGGTTTCATCACCTTCATGCTGGAGCTGCAAATCTTCCTGAGCAAACAAACAGAAAGATATCTATTGTAGACTGTAGGGATACCTAAGTTTTGTTTCACATCACCAAACACGGTTTTGGGTGGAAATATTTTTACAATAGGCAGTTTCGAATTTTTAAAAAATTTAACTTAACATTTGTCTTAGAAGAAGCCAATATTTTGACCCACACAACACACAATGTTACGCAGTGGGAAGGGGATACCCCTCCAAAACCCATCCTCACTCAAATCAAATAATTTACCCTTCAGATGAAGAATTGATATTGACCTTCTTCACATGGCAATAGAAGTGACTGGTGCTGGTATACCAGTACTTGTATCTTAAGGGTCGAATTCCATCAGTAAAATTTGTTGTAAATGGTCTGTATGTGACATTCCATCACTTAATTTGGGGGAGGGGGAGAGACACATACACACATACCATTTACAGTTTATGGTGAGGGTGATGTGGGGACTACTTTTTACACTCACTTGAATTTGCATTTCGTCAAAAATGATTCCACCATCATATCCTTCAGGGCCTAATGTCTTCTTGGCTTCTGCCACCATCCACTCTAGAACATCATCATTAAAGCCAGCTTTCTGCGATACACTGTTCTTATACATTTTCAAGAGCCTTCCAGATGGAAGTATAAGCATGCCTGATTTCCTTAGCGTCTCGTATGCCTTTGGACTACGTGTCCACGTAGACAAGCATACTCGTATCACCCTGAAAATGTAGAGGGAGAAAAATCATTAAAACTTGCACTGCTTATTTTGACTAGGACTGGAACAATCTGATGATGGACTCATTCTTAATAGCTAGCCACAGGCCAAATTGACTTGCTGCTATTCACTGATCATGGCCGCCCATTTTCCCCATCAAAAGTTTTTGATGAATAGGGATATAACTCCTGTGAATTCCAGCGCTTCCTTATTAGTAACAATTTGCTGCATATTATTTGAAAACATTTTGAACATTGTGCACATGAGGCTATGATACTGTTACACATATTAGTTTTATTTTCTCACCTACAATGTAATCTAATATCGTTCGTTTTAAACCTTTCATTTTAATCATAACTTACTTTGGATGCCAACGACGGCCTGAAGGTCCCTTAGACTGCAGCGCCTTTCTCTGGCTGTCCCATAGAATCATCATGTCTTCTTGATCTTTCCACTTATCTGTGATATCAGAACTGACGGCATCAAAGATTGTGCGAAAGTCTTGGTCATCCTCTACACTAAACTTCTGAAATTCTGACTGTAGCTTCATACGAAGAGTATCCTCTCTTCGTTTTGCATTCGTTTTGCTTTTCCTTTCCTGATCAAGTTTGGCAAGTTCCTCTCTGTTCATGTATGATTCTCTCTTGTGTTTTAATGAGTTCAGTGACACCTCTTTAGTAGGTTTACTGAGAGACCTACCAGAGTTGTGTTTAAGAGTTGCACATTCTTTGCACATTTTATTGTTGACACCCATGGATAAGATCATGCTGCAACCAACTGACCGGTGTTTCATCTCATGGCCTTGGACTGTCAGCCACTGCTCTGGTCTTCCTGTGACATCTCCTGCTGTGCTTTTTGTTTCTTTTGCTGAAAGTGTTTTGAAGCCCGAGCAGAGATCCACATTTGCCATTACCAAAAACATGAATTCAATTTCATTCAAACAGCTTGGCCATGACAAAGGAAGCTTTAAATTCTCAATACGAATCTGTTGATTGAGAATTTCAATGACCAACTCCAGTCTTCATCTACAGTGATTTGCCTCATCACCCTTTGACCATTGCATTGGTCTTTGTCTAAGAGAATGAATTCTGCTTTGGTCCTTGTGAGTGGTTTGCCCAGCCATGTTTTGGTTTGAACTGCAGTAAATGCTGCCATGTTATGTCATCACTCTTCCTTTCTGTCCTCCTGGTGATGTTCTTGTAAAAATGTCTAATTGTTACAGAAGTCAAGGTTGAACACTTATAAAATTTATACATGAAGAATATATACAAGAAAATTTAATACAAGTTGAAACTTATTGACTATAGCCTAGGTATCCTCAACATGCATGTGTACATTTGTAATACATTGCTAATACATGTACACGTAACAAAAATAGTACATTTGTCTCTCTCTTTTTTTAATTGCTGCTCAAATTTTAGCTGTGAACTTCCATATTGCCAATATGACTATAGCTCCCATCATTGTTACAGGGATGAAACTCTGTTGGTGATTAGTACAGTGTGTCTGTCACAAATTCAGGCAAAATTACTTCATGTACACAATTTTTCTAAGTGCACTTTAAACTTAAAAGGATACATGCGTTTGCCACCTTGTTGACATACTTCATTTCTAACTCCAGGGAGAATTCTTCGAAGCAAACTTCCAAGGTAAATTAGGTACCACATTCTCAGGATCTTCAGTGTGTTGTACATAACATTTATACAACTCTTTTGTTGGAGACTGCTCACTGCCACACTCATAGTTTTCATAGATCCTATATGGACAATAATAAAAAAATATTGAAGTGGAAATATTTTCACTTCTCTCACTGGGTCCTCAATACTGTTACAAATAATAAATTCACACTGCTTTCTGCTGTCATTTAAAAACATACATCTAAAGTCAAAGATATTTTATCCACTGGACACTTTTTTACAATACTCTTTTCTTCTGTAACTAAAGTATATTTATTGTTAACCGGATATTGAAAATCTATTTTAGGGATGTGGTACCTTTACATATAATGTTGTTAATTGTTATCAGATGCTCCTGGTGAAACAGACATGCACTGCTAATGCAGGTACTCGGTTCCGCCACATCCCCATTCAAATATGACCCCAGTGAGTAATTGAATTTTGTTTTCATTTGATGAAATGGGAACCCCCGTTTGAATTACACTGAAATAATTAGCCGGGCTCGGTCGCTCAATTGTGACACTTCCTGCATGTTTAAATGGGTAAAACAGTGCTGAACATGGCATGGTACAAGCATCAAATGCCACTTACCATCTAATCGCCTTTGATACTCTTTCCGTAAATACTCTACCGGACTTTCTTTGCTCTGAGTTTTTGCCAACAACAATAGTCGCCAGAGCCGTATCATGTTGCTCCATGCTTGAGGTCGCCGGTAACCCTGGTGCATTTTGACGCTCATTAATGCAGACTCGCCCACATAAATATATGAATATTTATGATGCATTTTAAGTAACCAGGTACTTAGCGGCGCAGACGGTCTTGGCTGGCGAAGAGCGAAGAGCTGCTCCCCTTGGGAAATAAGTACAGTAAGCATAGCGAGGACAGGAAGTAGGCATGGCTAGAGGTCACGGAACTAAAGGTCGCATTTACATATGATCACACTCCCTATTGAGGGCGCACTATACATGCCAATACAAGCTACACAAAAGACAGCTACACAAGTGTTGTGCTCTTCAGGCTCAGCTAGTTTATTTGTAACATTGAAAAAGAAAGAAAAACGCTGTAATATTGACTTATATAGCCATTTGTGAGCCCCTGTGGTTCGATCGAAGCATGGAGGCAGGAGAGACCGAAGAGATTGTTTAAAAATTCGGTAAGTAATTTCCACGAGTTGTCTCTGTAATTTTCGCAGTTTTCACTTCTTTAGTCACGCTATATTGATGTCATTCTTGGCGAACCCTGTTCAAGTATACGAAACGAACGGACGGTGTTGGCAAAAATTAAACCATGATGGAGGTTGGTGTACCTCAATAGACAGTGAAGTGTTACTCCACACTGTCACTGTCTATCTCTGTGCGTTAATTACAAGGAGAGTTGTAGTAACGAATAGAGCCAGGCTATTATCTGTTATTTTTACTCATTGATTCAAAATTTTGACCGGATTGATGATATACAACAGATACTCATATATTTTTATTATTTAAACTTTGACCTGGTTTTAATATTATAAAGGGATACTTTTTGATTTACATTTCTTCTGTTTGAGATGTGCTGAACCCCAATCACCACCGGTCAGTAGTTGTAGTTTGGAATGGCGTGTCACTAATCAATGGGGAAAATGAGGCTGAAAAGCAAAGATTTGGTAATCACAACGAACATAATTTATAGATATGTCATGAGTGTTTTTATCAGAAGGTAAATTATTTTATATCAATTATTATAATTTAATTAAGCACGTGATTATTATAATTTAATTTAAGCACGTGAATGCTCTTTCCATGAATTTTTATATTAAGGATAGTCGACGAAGTACAAGCAATTTCACTCTCCACATGATGTAATGACATCCTTGTCTGTTATTTATCATTTTTATTCTCAGTGTATCTATGGGCAAAGGCCAAGAAGCTGAACAGACCAACGTGAAGTTTCAGAACAAGATCGGAAAGTATAAGGATGGCATCAAAAACAACTTTTGATAATGTGAACTATCAAATGCAGACTTTAAGACGTGTTCTGTTGGGTTTTTCACATGAATCTCCCTTTCCACTATGAAATAAAGAGCTTGCAAACTTGACATCAGAGAACTGCTTCTTGTGTTGTCTTGTTGCTTCTTGTGCTGTCTTGTTCCCTATGTTGAGGTAAGACTAAGTTTTAGTTTCTTACATGGCAAGTCTATCCACTACAGTTCATTACAAAATGATTCTGAACCGAGTAAATTTGTAATGGATGGAAGTATTGGGAAGGCTACTATGTACTGTCCCATGAACTCTGCTGGAAGCTGCCCCTGTCTTGGGTATCACTGTCCATTTTTCAGTTGTTGACCTGGTATATCAAGTTTAGAAGCATGATAATTATGATCATACATAAAATGTTGGATGTGGCTGCATCACTGTTGTCAATTCCTGGTTTTGCAATTTTTTCATGCATCGAGACTTGAATATATAGGCATCATGTATGCTAATTTTTAAGAACATACATACTTATTGTCAAGAAGTATGTATATATGCTAATATATGTAAATTTACATACCAATTTTACCTGCTTATATATGCTAATTAATATATGTAAATTTTACATACCAATTTTACCTGCTTATATTTACGCGCTTTAAGTATGTATTGTTAAGTGGTTATGCTAATTTTTAAGTCTGTATGGCCGATGCCTACCTAGCTAATTTACATTTTTCGGCCTATACACATACTTAGTAGTATGTACAGACCTAACTTTGGCCATAGACAAAAGGAACAAGTCTGTAACGAAACAAGTAGGTATCTGCCACAAAAACAACTTATATACAGACTTATTTACAGACTTATGGATAACTTAAATAAGTATGTGAGTTTTATAAGGGAGGTCTGCGTTTCCCGGCGGTACGGTGGTAGGCCAACGGCTTGTACCACACGTCCACAGGACAGCACGTGGTAGAGGCCGTGTGCACAACCTGTACGCAGAGCTTCGAATACACTAGACAGAGTTCGTGTTTCCGTAAATTAGGCATTGAACTTTACAATATAGGCAATAACCAGAATCATCGACCATCGCCTGACAAGTGCACCATAGTCAGCTGTACATGAGTTGCGTGGCGTGGTGAGCAGGTTCCCATGGGTATTTATTTTTTGAAACGCGTACTTCAAAGGTCACGAACTCATTTTGCTGCTACACGGCGCGGCACAGATGATTGTATCGTTTTTGGGCGCATTGAGATACTGTGAAGTAGGTCAACTCGTTCTACATGGCAATTTTATGTTGAATATGCAGAATTTATATGCAAACGCGACCTCTGCCAGTCAAGAGCCTGCTCAGCCATTTGCACTTGCATCGACAGATATTGTTGGATCATAATTTTTCAAATGGTTTCTTTTCTTTTTTTTCATTGCGTAATACAGTGGGGATAATGTCAAATTTAGATAGATTGGATTAATTTCGGGAATAAAAACAATGTAATGTCATAAAAGCCAATACCCCAAGAAGTACTTTACAAAATGTGCACACAAGGCAATTCAGTTCATATCTGGTCTCTTAATTATTCTCAATGTATTGATACGTACATGTACCAACAGCATTTTGAATCTCTCCACATTCTGGTAAAATTTTCATATTTGAATTTTTGGGACAATTTTCTCCATTTTCCAGCAAGAAATCATTTCCTCTCAAATCAGCGTTTCCTTTGAAATTTAATATTGATATTCACACGGGAAAACTAATTTCAGTATACTCCCTCTTGTTTGCCACATCACAAACCTAATGTAACCCCAGTGTCTCTTACAGTGTTTCTACCACCTTTTATATCTATCAATATTCACATCATGCATGGTTATCAAAATTTCTTAAAGTGCTTCACTTAAAATTTTTTCTATGAACAAAAACTTGCTTCTTGAGGCCTTACAATTCCACCTGTCCACTTTGACTACTAAAACTCAATGCACCTGTCCATCATAGGCAGACCATCATTATTTCCAGCCCTGTACAACTCCTTTGTACTTATTTTCTACACGTTGTCATCCAAAGGACGTCGGTGCCCCCGGGCCCCATGTTATTTTATATTTACTTGATTTTGACTCGCTTTCGTTAAAGCTACCGTCTGCGCATGCGCACAACTTTAGGACAAAATCTGAGTCTGATCGAATCGGACGCCATCTTGTTTCTCGGTCTGGGCACATTTTTTACGTTGTGAACGTTTCACTGTGTATTTCAATATGTTCTATAGTTATGAAGTTGACAGTGATGCACTTTTGCGGCTGTCGTGTATTTTTTGGTACGAAAGGCGCCTTTGATCGACTGAAGAATGATGGCCTCCGTAGGCGATAAACACCGGTACCGGCAGGCATATCAGTTCTACTGAGGAAGTAATCCACTGGCCCGTATAGGTCAGGGACTCACTTAGGGGAGAACCACTTGATTTCTGGGGGGGGGGAATGGAGGATTTTGAGGAAAAAAAATGTCACCAGGTGAACTAAAAGAAAAAAATTGAGCCTGTAATGGCTTGAGAAAAAAAATACTCATAACAGACAGAAATAAGAAAGGAACTGTCACAATGCAGTTGAAAAGAGCAAAATTTGGGAAACTTCATTCTTATGTATTGTTTGCTAGCATGCTGCCACAGGCAGCGCAAATGTTTTTACCACAAGCAATTCTTATGTGTTTTTTTTTCCAGCACTTATGATATAAGCATTCACCACTTTTCACCTCAGTGCACTATATGTTTTCCTTCCCTTTTCTGACCCAGAAATCATATTTCAGGATTTCTGTTGCAATATCTCAATGGTACAGGCAATATCTATATGGACTATTTGACTTCTGTAAATTGTGAAAATTTAAAACACAAGACAGGAGTCAATAAACTAGTGTCAAAACCAATACATTATTTTCTCAATATGAATATGTTAGAAAGATTACAAGTTGACAATGAAAAATTGAAGAACAACAAATATAATGAAATACAATGTGTGAGCCTTGTTTCTCTGACCACAAAAGATAACATCTCCCCTGAGAACTTAAAAGGAATTGACTGTTTTAAAGAAAAGCAGGTATAGTACTGATCATTGTTGATTTGCCAAAAAAGTGTTCTATAATTTAAAGTTGTATATATACTAGACTTTCCATTTTGTTTTCATTTGTTGGAATGTAAAATGAATATATAAAACCATCCTGTGATATGTGAAACACTGGCTTAAATTTGAAAAATTGCACTGCTACTCCATTTGATAAAAAAAATTGATGCAGGTCTGACAGTTGAAATAAAAAAATGCTGTCTCTCTGACCAAAAAAAAAGTTCCCATACCCACTTCCTGCACCCCCCCGAAATCAAATGGGTCTCCCCTTAATATGCGCATGCGCATATAACAAGTTAGAGTTGTTTTGCAAGCACTTTGAAAAATCACACCGACGTGATCTTGTTCCTCGGTCTTGTGCGAATTTTGACGTTTTATAGTTTTTAGGGTTTATTTGATGATCTTTTGTAAATATGAAGTTCACAGTGATGGTACTTTTGTTGCTGTCATGTATTTTTTGGCACGAAACGCTCCTTCGATAGACTGAAGAATGATGGCCTCCGTACTCGGTACTCCCCAGTACCGGTGAATCCATTGCCTTAGTGAGGCAATCCCACCGGCAATCTCACCGTAGTAGCTGGGTGAGAGCGAGGGAACGCTCTATCCTTCTACCTCCATGTCATAACAAACTAGCGTCGTTTTATGTTGATGTACTGTCCTTTCGACACAGCGATAACTTTTAGTTTTCTGTTGCCTATTTTGGGTAATTTCGACAGTTGTGCTTTGATTTTGACATCATTGTTGACTTCGATCGCCAAAGACAGTGTGTGCTTTTATATGTTGACCGATTTACGCGCACTTCAGAATCACGGCATAATCCGACAGGCGACATGGTAATTTGGCATGATCATCAGATCATACATGATCCGAGATCACGATAACTAATGTTGTTTGTTTCACTGTCGTTTAATACCTATATTTCCACTAAAAGACCATTAGAATTTTCTCCTGGCTACTTTGAAATCGTGCATTGGCATGCATGTAGTTGTCAACATCACTATGCTTGAATGTAGTAGACTCTTACTATGAATATATCGACTGTCACTGCATATTGCATATGTGTGCAAGTCACTCCATATCATATCAAAAAATGTAGTATTGCGACGGTTTGAGCTGCCAGAAATCAGAATTTACAGTTTATGAGAAAGTTATCTTACATGTAAAACTCAGTTCTACTTGAACAAAATGCAAGCTATGTTGTATATACTATAACTATCATGAATAACATAATATTTTGTACCTATCACCGTGTCAGAAAATCAGAAGGAAACAACCAGTCAGACAAACTGTGGTCAGGATGATACTGTCCAATTTTAATATTTGTCTCTCGGCACACACCAGATACTCATGACTGTGAAAGAACATTTCCATATAATTGTATATTCAGTTTTTAGCTCCCATAGCCATATGTATATATGGCAATGGAAGCTATTCTTATAGGCTAGGGAAATGTCTGTATGTATGTATGTCTGTATGTCTGTGTGTCTGTATGTCTGTATGTCTGTATGTCTGTCCGTCAACATCAAAAACTCCAAAACCGCTGTACATTTCATCTTGATATTTGGTGTGTACATGGATGATGGGCTGTAGATGAGATTTTGTTCAAATGAAGTTGTCATTGCCAAAAATATGCAAATTAAGTGAAAAAATGTAAAACAGTCAAAATTGAAAAAACTCAATAACCACTGAGCAGATTACATGAAAAATTAGCATGTAAGTACTTTGGGCTGACATGAAATGATTGTGCACATCTTGGGTCAGTATCTTGGACTTGCTATTTTTCATGAATTTTTTGTAATTTTCTCCCATTTTTGGTCAAAAAATCTCCTGCTCTGAAACCACAAGTCCGATTGATTTGAAACTTGGTATGGAAGTGCATAGGAGTGACCTTTCCCAAATTTGGGCAATCGTGGTGAAATTTGCATATTTTTAGTTTACACGTCCATAGACTCCCATGTATAAGGCAGATCTCCATAGACTGCCATGTATAAGGCCACGAAAAATAAAAATTTAGTTTCTCATCTTATTCATATTGCAAAAAGGATGCAGTGACACAATTTTTAGTCCCACTAGATGAAGTCCAGTGAGCTTATAGATTGGGTCATGTCCGTCTGTTCGTCCATCCGTGAGTCCATCCGTTCACGCAGATATCTCGAATATTTTGACAAAATGTCATGTGACCTTGATGACCTTTGATCTCAAATATACATATTTGTCCATAACTCAGTAACCACAAGTGCTACCACCCTTCATATATGGTATGATGGGACAGCTTATGACGCCACATATTGTACCTCATTAATTATGCACATATCTAATTTTGAGCGAGCCAATAGAGCTAGAGGTCTGATTTTGGTATATAGGGATAACTTAGCAAAACAATTTTTTTGACAAATGTCACGTGACCTCAGTGACCTTTGACCTCAATATACATATTTGTCCATAAATCAGTAACCACAAGTGCTACAGCCTTCATGTATGGTATGATGGGACACCTTATGACGCCACATATTGTACCTCATTAATTATGCGCATATCTAATTTTGAGCGAGCCAATAGAGCTAGAGGTCTGATTTTTGGTATGTAGGGATAACTTAGCAATACAATTATTTTGACCAAATGTCATGTGACCTCGGTGACCTTTGACCTCAAATATACATATTTGTCCATAACTCAGTAACCACAAGTGCTACAGCCTTCATGTATGGTATGATGGGACACCTTATGACGCCACATATTGTACCTCATTAATTATGCACATATCTAATTTTGAGCGATCCAATAGAGCTAGAGGTCGGATTTTTGGGATAACATAGCAATACAATGTTTTTGACAAAATGTCACGTGACCTCGGTGACCTTTGACCTCAAATATACATATTTGTCCATAACTCAGTAACCACAAGTGCTACAGCCTTCATGTATGGTATGATGGGACACCTTATGACGCCATATATTGTACCTCATTAATTATGCACATATCTAATTTGAGCGAGCCAATAGAGCTAGAGGTCTGATTTTTGGTATATAGGAGAACTTAGCAAAACAATTTTTTTGACAAATGTCACGTGACCTTGGTGACCTTTGACCTCGAATATACATATTTGTCCATAACTCAGTAACCACAAGTGCTACACCCTTCATGTATGGTATGATGGGACACCTTATGACGCCACATATTGTACCTCATTAATTATGCACATATCTAATTTTGAGCGAGCCAATAGAGCTAGAGGTCTGATTTTTGGTATATAGGGATAACTTAGCAAAACAATTTTTTTTGACAAAATGTCACGTGACCTCGGTGACCTTTGACCTCGAATATACATATTTGTCCATAACTTAGTAACCACAAGTGCTACACCCTTCATGTTTGGTATGATTGGACACCTTATGACGCCACATACTGTACCTCAATAATTATGCGCATATCTCATTCTGAGCGAGCCAATAGAGCTGGATGTCTGATTTTTGGTATATAGGGATAACTATAGGAGAGAAATTTTTTGACCAAATGTCATGTGACCTCGATGACCTTTTACCTAAAATATATGTTTATGTCAATAAATAAGTAACCACAAGTGCTATGTCCTTTGTATTTAGTAGGATGGGAGACCTTATGACAACACACGCCTTACCTCATTAATTATGCACACATCTAATTCTGGGCAAGCGAATAGAGCTAGAGGTCTGATTTTTGGCATATAGGGATTAATTAGCAATATAATTTTTTTTTTCAAAATGTCATGTGACCTCGATGACCTTTGACCTTGATTATACATATATATTCATATTTCAGTAACCACAAGTTCTATACCCTCCAATTTTGATAGCATATTAGACCTTAAGATGTCACATCTTGTACCTCATTTATAATGCGCATATGTATTTCTTGGCTGGCCAATACTGCTAGAGGTCTGATCTTTTTTCCCGATTTAGAACCATAACTTAGACATGCCTCATGTGTTTCAAATTGGGAACAACAACATAGACCTATGTGCCCATAGATCTCAACATATACACCCCAGTGATACTTCTTAATGACCACATTTTCCTGCCCCATCAAGACTAATACTCCTATTACAAGTGGGGACTATGTCATTGTAAATGACTTGTTGAGATAATGGTTGTATCACAGTATTCGATATATCTAATTCTGTATTTTTTCCATTTTATATTCTGAATAATTACATTAAACATATTTCACTGTCTCCAGTACATTCCATTTAAGTATTTCCACTTCATGCACTTTATCCCTTTCACACATGTTCAAATATCTGACCACAGAACAAACACTAAATAGTCCAGGATGGGAGCTACAGTGTCATTGACGCTATTTTATATTTAGTTTGCTTTTCACCGTATTGTATGTCCTTCCCTGCACCACATAATTCAAAATTAATATTGTTTTTGGCCTATACATACTTGAGGGGTAAGCTTATTTAGTCTCATACATTAAAGATGCACTGTTGACCTACAGAGTCCAAATTTTTATCATTGTATTGTAGATAGGTGTACACTCCAAATACTACGTACAAGTGTGGTGAGTGTAACAAGCAAATGTTTTTTAGTCAATGGCCCAAATTTATTTTCTATTTGATGGACAATAAATACATGTGTAATCAATGCAAACAATCCAGTTTAAGTAATTTGGTTTAGATTAGCCATGTCCATTATATTACAATAGTTTGTGGCTAAATTTTCTCCCCTTCTGTATCATATAAGTTCACCGTTTCCTGTTTTAAGATTGTTGATCCTATGGAGTCCCATCTCTTATTCTTAATTCACTTTCACACATATCAAGGTTGTTGATACTTAGAATCCACAATTGAACTTATGCTGGAGCAGTAACCAACCAGTTCAAATAACTTTCATTAATGTCCAAACAATTTGACTTTTTGCCAAATTTCACATTTATGGCAAATAATAAACAGTAAGGAGGTACAAAGGACGTCGGTGCCCCCGGGCCCTATGTTGTATTTTTGGGTCAATTTTGCTATTTTTGGTCGAAATATTTGTTTTTCAAAAGTTACTCATCTGATAGCTTTGATATTTGGTATACAGGTTCCTGGGCTTTATCTTAATTAGTCCGGGGTCAATTGTCATTCCGTGTGATTTGAGTGAAGATTTTTGCCAACCTAGCTCATCGATTTACTTAATGGCCAAGATTTTCAAAAAACATGTTGGCATTTTTTCTGACAACTATGAAGGTCATTTCAAGGTCATTTTTCTTAAAATCAACAAAAATCAGTTATTCTTAGCTATAAAAAGATTTTTATGCCCAGTTTGCAACAAATAATTTTTGGAAACGTACATTTTGTTATGGATTATTCCTTACAATCATTAACATTTAGGTTTGTTGAAAAAAAAAACGGCTATTGCATTAAGAATATATAGAACTACTTTACCAAAGGTCAATTAAAGGTCGGTATGAATTTCTTTCTAATTTTTCCATATCTTAAACATCACATGGATTATCTTGTATACTATTTCAGATTCATAAAACTTATACAACAGTTTCAGGAAATCACATGTCTAAGGGACCGGTCAGATTCTTTGGCCTCGGGGGGGGAGCGATGGATTCAGGGGGTCACCCTGTTTTTGACTTAGTGATAAAGGGGTCACCGTGTTTTTGAAATGCCAAATAGGGCGGTCGACACGGGCTCATACTTGCCTAAAATGCATCGTGCCAACCACAAAGTTCATCATTGAGTTGCATTTTTGGAGTGCGCTTCGGGCGCGTAACTTTAGTAATAATAAGACATATAGAGAGCTCCCCCACAAGCGCGAAACTTAAATATATCAGACATATATACCAGAGATATCAGAGATATCTTTAGGTTAAAAGATTTTCAGCGTACCCTTCAGGCGCGTTACTTTAAAAATATCAGTCATATTTTTCAGCACGCCCTTAATCCACATGACTTTCATATATTACATATATATATCAGAGATATCTGGATGTTTAATATTTTTCGGCGCGCCCTTAGGGCGTAGTATTTTATTATATCAGAGATATATGTCAGAAATATCTTGATGTCTGTAAATTGAAAGTCAGTTTTGCAAAGTGTACTAATCATTATGAAATCTACAGTTCATATGTAAAGCATGACAAGTTCCTGATACTTTTCTGTTTCCTCTTTGATAATTCAGTAGAAAGCAACATGCACTAAAATTTCACAAATTTTACATTTGTCTTATAACAGTTCTGGAGATCTGGTTATGTATAAAAAGTATGGAATACATTCACAGCTCATTCAAAATACTGTATTCAAACTTTTGAATTGACACTTTTAAGGTCCTATCTTACAACTAACATGACAACCACCTTTTATTTTACCTTTGCAGATGCACTCTCACACAATGGGTGTAAGTCTGCATTGTGTTTAAATTCTCAACATCTTTTGTGATATTTAATATCAATGGCTCTAGCATCCTTTGGATCTATTGCACCACTGAGTCTGACTTTCAACAAGTCTGATTTTCCTTTGTTTACTGCCCTTTGTAGTTTTCCCAAGCATTGAATTGAGAGGACTCAAAGAAAACCTATATTGTTGACAGAAAAAACACATGCTTTTGTCGTATGTACTAGCTTATTGTCTAGTGAAAGCAACTTTAGGTTCAGATGAACCAGCACTTTCCATGGTAGATGAGGTTTAAAGTTGCTTTACCTAATAATACAGAGCTATCACCGTGCTCTAATGCTTTTTCATAGCGCAATTTTGCTCTCTGGAGTAGACCTCTGTGGCAAGTATTTGCATAGCATTCCCTATGCCAGCTAGCACCACAAGCTCGAAGGGAAAAAGAATCATCATCCCTGAGTCTTGAACTTATTTCTGGAAAGACACCATCACCAAATTCACCTCTCTGGTGAACAAACTCCGCACTGTGTCATATGCAGTGGGATTTGACACAAGCTCACCACTTGCTTCTCACGTATCAGGCATAAAGAGAACGTTCTGAAAAAGACTTCAAGTCTGTTTCAGAACGTCCTCTTTTTCGGAGGAATGGTATGTTTTTCCATACTGAAAGTTTTGACGAAGTTATGTGCATGCAATGTCAGTTATGTGAAATATTTATATGTGAAACGCAACCACTAAATGTTGACTATTCCGTGACATTAAAATATCGAGTAAATATCCTTTGGATAACGGTTTCTGAGAAACTACTAACACTGCCTTAGACTTCTTTTCTAGTCTTTAACCCTAAATAACCTATGGACTAAAGCTGTGTCTCAATAAAGGATAAACCTATTGTTAATATATCATTTTCCGTAGTCTATATCAATGTTCTAACAATGGGTGTCTTGGTTAGTACAACATTTTGTGTACTGGTCCCAGGAGTTGATTTTTTAAAGATACAGGTAATAGCCTATATTTATCATTGCAGAGGCTTAGTTTTGATAAACGGCTTCTACATGTAGCCTATGTTTAGCAACAAGTCTCTAATCCCTGCTATTATTACTAAGGAAACATCCAAATCGTTTTACATGACTTGGAGAGAAATGCGAGGAAAAGGGATGACTTACTCTTACTACAAGCAAAGAGTACACTGCTAGCTGCACAGTAATCCAGTCTACACTAGTTAAATTCTGCGCAGAGGTCTGGATTTTACAACCTACCAGAGCTGATAATACTGTGGATGGCTTATGCTGAAATGCACGGAAATTGATAAAATAAAGTCTATGATGTAGTTGTCAAGCGCAGTGCATGTCAGAAACTGATCCGTGTCATTATTTAACACAGTGCATGGGAAACGATGTACAACTGCAACACAAGCAAATCCTTGTAATTGCATATACATCCACATAAAACGGTAAAAAACAGAAACAATAATGCCTCAAACAAGGTATTTTAAATCTATTATGAGCTGTTAAGTTCACTTACACCACTGAAGGTACTATGAAGTAGTTTGGTCAATGATTATAGCCAATTTGTATGCACTACAATGCTTAATCAATGGAATTTGCCGAGTAACGAATGACCTTGAATTTGACCTTGACAAAGTGGAAAGAAAAAATGCCAACAATGTTTTTTGGACTGTCCAGGTATTAAGGAACAAAATGATATATGTTGACAAGAGTCTTCACGAAATGCAAACGGAAGCCAAAATCACGACAAGTGACCCTGGACTAAATGTAATATATTGAAATTGTGATGAAATTTTCAATTTTGTATTTTGCAGCTAATTTTGCCATTTTGGTCAGGCCATCCTGAAATGAACTATTAAAGATATCCACCTTCTTCATCAATCCATATGTCACACAAAGTTATTCTCTACATAACACAGCAGAGCTCTGTCAACTGTTGGGTCGCTTGTTAGTCCCCACGGACACCGTCCGGGGGGACTTATAGGTTTGGTCGTGTCCGTGCGTGTGTGCGTCCGTGCGTGCGTCCGTCCGTTCACGCAGATATCTCAGAGATGCAAGGAGCGATTTCATTCAAACTTGGTACAAGAATTACTTCATATGTCATACAGATGCACCTCAATTTGTTTTGTGATACGATCCAATATGGCCGCCAGGCAGCCATTTTATTACGATTTTTTCATGTACAGAGCCATAACTCAGACACGTTTCAACCGATTTTATTCAAAGTTGGTACAAGGACATTGACCAATGTCATAGATGTGCACGTCAATTTGTTTTGTGATACGATCCAATATGGCCGCCAGGCGGCCATTTTCTAACGATTTTTTCATGTACAGAGCCGTAACTCAGACATGTTTCAACCGATTTTATTCAAAGTTGGTACAAGGACATTGACCAATGTCATAGATATGCACGTCAATTTGTTTTGTGATACGATCCAATATGGCCGCCAGGCGGCCATTTTGTAACGATTTTTTCATGTACAGAGCCATAACTCAGACACGTTTCAACTGATTTTATTCAAAGTTAGTACAAGGACATTGACCAATGTCATAGATATGTACGTCAATTTGTTTTGTGATACAATCCAATATGGCCGCCAGGCGGCCATTTTCTAACGATTTTTTCATGTACAGAGCCATAACTCAGACATATTTCAACCGATTTTATTCAAAGTTGGTACAAGGACATTGACCAATGTCATAGATATGCACGTCAATTTGTTTTGTGATACGATCCAATATGGCCGCCAGGCGGCCATTTTGTAACGATTTTTTCATGTACAGAGCCATAAGTCAGGCATATCTCAACCGATTTTATTCAAAGTTGGTACAAGGACATTGAACAATGTCATAGATATGCACGTCAATTTGTTTTGTGATACAATCCAATATGGCCGCCAGGCAGCCATTTTGTAACGATTTTTTCATGTACAGAGCCATAAGTCAGGCATATCTCAACCGATTTTATTCAAAGTTGGTACAAGGACATTGACTTATGTCATACATATGTACGTCAATTTGTTTCATGATATGATCCAATATGGCTGCATGGCAGCCATATTGGTTACAATTTTTTCGTGTCCTTAGCCAAAACTTGGGCACGTCTCAACTGATTTTATTCACCGATTTTATTTAAACTTAGTACAGGGACATTGACCTATGTCATACATATGCACATTGATTTGTTTTGTGATACAATCCAATATGGCCGCCGTGTGGCCATTTTTTCCGATTTTTTCATGTCCGGAACCATAACTCAGACATGTATCAAGCAAATTTATTCAAAGTTGGTACAAGGACATTGACTTATTTATACATATGTATGTCGATTGGTTTCACGAGATGGTCCAATATGGCCACATGGTAGCAATTTCGTTATGGTTGTTTCATGTCGAGAGCCATAACTCTGGCAAGTCTCAACTGATCTTATTCAAAGTTGGTACATGTACATTGACTTATGTCGTACATATACTTGTTGATTTTTTAAACAGTAAGATCAAATATCGCTGCATGGCGGTGAATTTGTTACAATTTTCTTATGTACAGAGCCATAACTCAGACATATTGCCACCAGTATCATTCAAACTTGGTACAAGGACATTGACCTATTTCATACATATGCTCCTCAATTTGTTTCACGTCATGTAGCAGTAACATGTCAATTATTGAAGTTTGGTAAATAGGCTGATATGTCAAGAAATACTGCATCAAATTCATGAAACTTTGTACAGATGTTAAGCTCACATTGTTTTAACATTGAAAAAGACATTTATCAGTGTCATTTTAATTAATTTGTAATTGCATAAGTAATGAACTTTCCTAATTAGGGTGATATAGCCACAAATTAATACAACGTCAAATGTGATGAAACTTGATACAGATGTTGATCTCATAGTGTTGTAAATACTGCATCAAACTTTATGAAATATGGTACAAGTGATAATCTGTTAAGTGTTAGGATTGTATGCAAAAATGTTTTGCAACATCCTGTTGATTAATTCCTAGTAGACTCATTTTATGAACTTTAGGATGGTGGCCTACTTTGGTTTTATGTTTTCATCACCATAGAACTCATTCTTGGCCATTGAGTGCCATCTGTATCAAAGTATTTTATCACAGACCTAATAGCGTTGATCGCGATTTCGGATTTGTTACTAAATATAGCTGCACGCGCGCGACTTTCGGACAAATATGCTGAAATTCGGACAAATTTTGTTGTTGCATGCGCGGCTGCTGTTGCAGCTTGTAGTCTCAGTCATCAATTTATACGAATAAGTGTGACGCTAAATATCCATTCTAACACTCGCAGGTTTTATTTTCGTTGTTTATGCGGAAAATGCAGAGAAATGTTTACTTATGCATATTAATGAGATAGAACAGTGACGTCATTTACGATCAGCGCTATTAATGAAGAGGACTCTATCCTCTCTGAGGACGTAATCAAAGTACCCATTAACAAGTGGGGACTGTGTCATCAACGATGACTTGTTTTTTCAAAACCACTGGTCAGACGTCTTTAATGTTGGTTTACAGGTTCCTAGGATGACCTTAGTGAGATAATTTCATACAGTCAGGAAATACTTAATTTTGTATCCATGTCTATAGTAGCTTCAGGGACTTTGGCCCTATATTTTACATGTACTGTGGTTTCTCAGGGTGCTTTAATTTATACTTTGTAGGTTTTTTATCAGAGTGCTGAACATTTCTTGTGTTTTGTGTCAGGCTGTGCTCTCTCTAACCTTACAAAATTGTTACCGTATAAAATTTATGAATTCGGTTTCAAAATAATTAGCATGTAAGGCTTAGCCGCTCCCCCATTTTTAACAATAACTTCTGCTACTCCTTGAATTATTTTAAGAATGCATACATGATAGATAAATGTTGAAAATCAGCTAGACAAATGCAAAGTTTTTTTTTACTTATACTTAAAGTATGTTTTTATTTACTGAACACTGAACACTCAAATTTTGAATGATATTTTCAAGAGATCAATTACATCACAGTATATCATAGGTCACAATGCTTGTAACCCCCTTCCCCGATTTCTTCCTTGATGAGCAATATCCTGCACCTCAATAAAGTTTGTCATTTTGGTTAAATGGCCCTCAAATGTTATTCAATGAATCAATCTTTATTACACAGCACTTTCAAGTATATTGTCACAAAAATAATGACTCTTTCTGCATACACAGTCAGTGATTGATCTTTATATATTGAGGGGATATATATTACCAGTGCTTGCGCAACTTTTAGATGCTAGAAAATCTGTCTTGGAAAGCTGAGACACTGTGATCTTGAAAGTATGCATGTCATTTATGAGTGGTACCTCTACCATACAGCTGCAGCCATTATGCTATGTCCATATTGAAGTCCATCAACTTTCCACTGTATGCCTCACAATGAAACCTGTCAGTTGTATCAAAAATTGTTGTTTTTAAAAAGAGAATACCTAAAACAGCGGAAAGGATGATGGTCTAAAAATTGATTTTGTTATTGCATCAGAAATTTTTACAGTTTTTATGGCAAAAGAATCAGTGACCTCCTTGTGAAGGGAATGTATCATTTCACAGTGGTTTGACAAACTCTCAGTGTAAGGATCTAAGACTGAGTAGATGAACTTAAGAAAGATGTCCAGTGTCACAGAAAGGTTCCAATGTAGACTGCAATTTATTCTTAAGTTGACTTCTATAAGATGTCAACAGAAGTTTTATCAATTTACCAGTGCACAGTAGATGTTGAGATCCAAGAGTAATCTGTTGAAAAGAATGTTTTTTATGTTAGCTATTTTAGTGATGAACTCCTGCCTGATTGTATCATTTGCAATGTAAATGTTTCACAAACATTTTAAAAGATATTTATTTTTGGTTTGGTGAGGCAGGTTCAGATGAATTAAATTTCTTAGAACTTTTAATCGTGAGTCTCCTGAGAGTGAAACTTTGACTTTCATCAAACACAGTCCCTCCACACACAGGTTGGGAAACGTCTATTATTTTAACAGTTGAAGTACCGGATTAGGAATTGTATGCCCATTATGGTTGGCATCCGTGTTTCATACCCATTTTCGTTGTTTTTCTTTCCAACATTTGTTACCCAGAACCACTGATATTTACTCTAATATGTGAAGCCTGCATCAACCATTTTATACCCTTTGAAAATACATTTTTTGTGCTTGATCGCCATTAATTGTCATTCTTCTTGTTTTAAGAAATATGGAATCTGTTCTATGCGTGATCCAAGTCTAAATTGTGCCTGATAATAAACTTTTACGACAGGTATCACATGAAATGTGGTGTTTATTTTTGTTTTGAGGGGTGGATTGTATTCAAACCGAAATGAAGCCCTACAATTACAAACACAGACATCTTATCAAACCATTAGGCGCATTAACAATAGGGACCCAGGCATTTCCCAACCGGTGTGTGGAGGGACTGAGCATCAAAGGAATGACGTTGATATTTAAGCTTGGATACTTTACAACTGAACTAAGCAAACCACATTTTAGTTTTTCTATTGACTCAAATTACAATTCTTTGTAGTACTTTTCTCCTTGTAATAAGACAGAGACAAAAAAGATTTACTTTCATCACCTGTCTAGACATGTCATTTAAGTGTAATTTATCAGTATTTTTGCTGTCAGATACGCACAATGAAGGTTTTAATTACAACAAGACAGCATTGTCATATTTGCTTGTGTGTGTAACACCACTATAGGTGATGTACCGGGGGTAGTTGGTATGGGGTTTTCCTTGTCATTGCCATGGTTTTCTAACTTGTTTCCGGTTTCTGCAACAAGAAACTTACCATGACAAGCAAGTTCTGCCTTTTTCTATGAAATTTATAAGATCATTGTACATGTCTCTCTGAAAGTTGTCTGGAGATTTGTTGAAAGCTTGCTTACCAATGGTGAAATGTAAAACCAGCCCAATGAATTCAGAAAGTAATTAAATTTGACTTGGTATTGTAAATAACAATATGAATTACAACAGTCAAACAATTGATGTAAGTGAGACTAGACATTGCAAGCATGTGTCATGCGTGTCAGAACAACAGCTGAAATTTGTCTATGGTCAGCAAAATTTGCACAGAGAATGGCAGCCAATTGAAATTACTCACACTGTGCTGTAAATGCCTGAATGTTTGTTTCTGTTTCAAAAGGCAAATAAAAATTGTAAGTATTAAAAAGAGATTAAAAGCTTTTCATATTTCCTTCAGCATAGAGCATGGTATTGCCTTCAAAATGTCAATTGGTATGAAAGTGTTTGTCAATAGCTCTCAAACCTCTTGCGTTGAGAAGCTATACAGTAAAACCTTACATTCATAGTCATATCATTGGGAACCTAGAGATTTAATCCCTAGATACCAAGTTATGAATTATGAATTCAGTGTTTCCTCTGAGTTTGCAGATTTATCTGTCATGTCATGCCTTCATCGGTGAATACTTCGGCTTGGAAAATAATTTTATTATTTATCTTAATCAAGCATCATAAAATACCTGAGCTGAATAAAACTTGTTGCATAATTTGCAATATCTGCCATGACTTCACGGAGATATCAAGGACATCTTTTACTACACAGTGACAGTTCAGGAGATGCACAAATCCACTGTGCAAACTAGTGTGCATTCTTGGACAATTTTTCAATGATTGTAACAGTAGGGGTGACCTACTGACCTGAGTAAAACTTGTTTCATGGAATAAAATCTTTCTGAATTTACCATTTAGTCAACATGTGGAATATAATCAAAATTTTTCTTTGATAAAAAGTACATGATGCATTCAATGGTGACTAGTAGATCAATAAAAGCCCCTTTTGCTAAAATATCTATCACTTTGCACCCCAAAACCAAAGAGTTATTTTCGTCTTCCATTTTTCACCCTAAGGCTCTCTTCTTATATGACCTTAGTTTTTATGATTTCCTGATCCCAAATAAAAGTTTCTGATCATGAAATTTCTTGATTTTGAAAACTATTACATGGACTCAAAGCTCATGTACCCCCCCCCCCCCACCAACTTCACTTGCCCTGTATGTTTTCATGGTTCTGAACTTAATCTACTATGATAGCAGATTATGCAATGATCTGGCATATCCATTCTGCACACAGCCAAAATTATGTGACACAAATTTTATTTTTTATGAAAAAATTCAAATAAAATGTAAATTCTGAGGCTTAACTCAAGTTATCGCAATGGTAATATACACTGTAAATATAAGTAATCCGATAATCTCAAGATTAACAACCCTGTTGATATGGTACTGGTAGAGGTGACCTTAGCTTTGATATCACATTGTGGGTCATGTCATGTTTATGTTCGAGAAACACTAAAGGTCATGAACGTTGTTACCTGTGCAGGAAGATGATTGCAAAATAGTACTATACAATTTTCAATGAAAATAACACGATATAACCATAGAAACTTCATGGGACATTCAATGGGTACATATACAGATGGTGGAAGCTTCTTGTCTGCAAAATTACCACATTTGTTGCTGTAATTTACATAAAAATAGTGAAGTCAATGGCGTAATTAGGCATTGCATCATATGTCCCCTGCCCTCCCTCTTATCATATATATTTGAATATTCACTGATGCAGCTATTGCCGTAAGAGCAACATCACTAGAAGTAGTGCCAAAATAACATGGTATGGCAATATGCATGCACTATCAATATCACTATCAATATCTGTGATTGAGAATAAACTCAACAGCACAGCCAGCCAGCCTCATTACATGATAAAGTGACAGAAAACACTGCAAACATTATTTCAAACCATGTAAGATTGTGTTTACAAAAATGAAGGTTTGGTTCAAAGAAATTCAGTAACCTCTAGGCCTCCTCTCCTTTATATGGTTTTTGCCACCTCAGTGTGGGTCAAAGTTCAATGTATTGAAAAGTTGACTTTCATTCCAGAAAGAGTACCAGACTGCTTCTTGTCATAGAGATTTTGAAATACTCACAAAGTATAAAGTGCAACTTCCAAGATGTTCACAATGCAAATAAAATGCAGTAGATCCAGTTTCATGAATAAAATATTTTGAAGGTTTCACTTCCGATTACCGTTTTCATTTATTCATCATTTATGAATTGCAATACTTGGTATTATCAAGCATTTTTGGATAGTTTGAATTTATATTAAGGTGTAATCCATGGTTTCATTGGATTATTTTCAACAAATAAAAACACTTTCATATAAATAACATTTGTTGGTGATGAGATCTAATGTTTTCTATACAATTCTGACCAAGGAACAAAACCTTTGAAAACAGAATTCAATTCAGAAAAAAGACTTTGTTTTGTGTGTAATAAAATGATTTGAAAACATCACTAGTTATGGCAGTGATGTCAGAGAGTTTTGCTTTTCTATTTTATCTTCAAATACTTCATGTGAATATGAAATTATTTTATATAAAATGACAGTATAGATGAGAGCCAGTTTGAGGCTGGTCTGTTTGTTTTCTAATTTCTTTACATAATTACATCATTCATAGACCCTCCTATAGTCTATCTTATATCCAGGTAACATTCAACTTGGTTGCAGACAATCCATACTGTGGTTGTTCTTCAGTAAATGTTTTGAGGAAGAAAAAAGAAAAGGGTAGTTGATACAGTCAAACCTGACTACAGTGGTCACCCAAGGATTCAAGAAAAAGTGACCACCATATGGCGAGGTGGCCTTTCTATAAAGGGTAGGTGTGGCATTACTTTCAGAGTAGGTGATGTGCTGAGTGGAGAATTTACAACTAGATAGCAGCAGTAATATTAATTTCAATATCATAGATCTTTCAAAAGTCATGATACATACATGTAACTACTGAAAGAATCAATTTGCGACTATAAAATCAGTTTAAATAGATGCATTTCTTAATTGCTTTCCATTCAAATTTAAGCATTTTTTGAAAAAGGTTATTCAAAGTCAGATATGTTGACCATATATAAACAGGTTTTGTTCCAATTTGGAGCAATTCCATATGGTCATTGATCAAACAAGAGAGGTAACTGTTTTGTAGATGGCCTTTACAATGCCTCAGAACCGCTGAAAGGTGACCACTATGACTACTCTTTAAGGGTGACCTGGGTAAGACATGATTACTGTACATGAAAACAGAATGCTCAAAGTATACATTGTACTATTGTTGTTAAAACTTTGAAGCTGATCCAATTTGTCCCTGGTGTTGGGTATTATTGCCCAAGTTACTAATGTCAATGCTGAACAGATTTAACCTTTTGATAACACCACTACCCAGTGACATGTCATGTAACATTTAATTTAGTCTAAGGCAAAGTGTAATTTTGCAGATAATTACCAAATTGTCCACAAATAGTCATATTTTACAAAACTAAAAAATTATGGTACATCATTAATATGATAGCATAGAGTGACATCTTATCTTAGAAAAGTTTTATTTCACAAACTTTATTATATATGAGTAAGATTAATATTATGGAAAAAAGTCACAGCTGCAATGTTAGTTTCATTTACATTGACATGTGGTGGTCTGAAACAAATAAATACTCTTACTATCACCAACAATAATGTCCAATTTCACTGACAGATTTTGCATTGGTGAACACTCATGAAAACCAATAATGTTGAATGTGAATTTCTGGTTTATTTGAAGCATGAGTTTCAAAGCTTAGACACTAATGCTCATAGCTTTATGAATAATTCTTGATCATAATTTTGTCATTAATGTATCATAGCGTAAGTCTCTGAAGAAGAGATAAACGATTTTGAAAATATGATTTCAGTGAAATTTCGGTGAAATTCCAAAATCAAATTTCTTGTTTAAATGGTAATGACAAAGTCCAAAGATCTTTGCAAATTTACTGAATATACTATACATTTATTTTAAAAATTCAAGCTATTTGTCCCAGTATTCAAAGTATTATACACTTATATCATGAACATGATGACATTATTTCTCTTGGTCAACTTCAAAATTTTATTTTTGTGAACAAAAGTGCTCTTCTCTGCTTGTTATCACCTTTTCAGACAGAAAAAGCCACGTTCATATTCTGTTTTTATATTTTTTGGTCAATTCTATTGTTTTTTTTTTGCCATAACTCCATGCATGTTCCCTCCATTATACACTTTCGTAAATTTTGACACCCCCCCCCAAAAAAAATGGTTTTGTAAAAGTCAACCCCCTTATGTGAACAAATCTAATAACTTTCCTGTTTATCAATGAACTGACATAAAGTGCACCAAAAGTTCATATTGGCAATATTACCAGCAACTGTAGAATGGTAACTCCTGATCACTCGCTATGGTTGTCGCGGGTGCTTGACCAAGGCAAAAGTATAGCTAGTAATGGTGCACAGCAGAGAAATTGACTCAAACACCTGAAGTACTCCACGCGCCTGTGCCGTAGTTAGATCAGAGCGGACGCCTGTCCGGCGTATACCTCACCACAAATGGAAGTGCTACCAGAAATTTTGCGCTGCGCTGTGCGGACGGTCATGGAAACGTCACGTGTAGCGCGCGTGTAAACTGACCTGAGATGAACCGTCCACGCGACTCATCGAGTACAACCTGGGACTAGTATACCAAACCGGGATCGGAAACGACGCGAATGGAACGAATATGTGCTTCTCGGGTATTGTTATGTAAATAGCACGCAAATTTCAGAAATATTGCGCTTGCGTAGTCATCGGTGTCATGTCTTTTGAATAATTATCCATATTAGGAAATCATTTACATAAAATTAACATTTAGAATGATGTTAACCAATGGGCGGTCGTCATCAAAAATGGGCCTTGCCTCATTCTTTGACGCAAGGTGCCTAGCTTTTGACATGTAGATCATGAAAGGACCAAACTTTCCTCACAAAATCAAAATAAGTGGGCGGTCTTTCTTCACTCATGTTATTCATTGACAATATTCGAATAAGATTTCTGGACGATTACTGAAATATTCGCCATGTTCTTCTTAATAAAATCACTTTTTAGATATATCACGAGAAAAAATAGTCCCACGTCTCGCATGTATTGGCGCGAAATTGCCTGTCGTCAGAATGTTGATAATTATCGAAAATTAGGCGATCGTCTGCGGCGGAACACCTCATGTTATGTTTACAACACAACAGGTGAAGCCGGCTACTTCGTTTTCGTACCGTGGTTTTTGAAAGTTACCAATTGCAATGAGTGACGACTTTTTAGATTGGGACCACCTGGAAATAAACCTTGACGATGTTCTCAGGACTGTCCTGAATATGACGAGGGTGTTTTGGACGACGATGTATACGATGATAACGTGGCGCCTACAGGCTTACCAGCAAGCGAAAACCGACAACCTGCAGAGAAACGGGCCGCAGACGCAGCCAACCAGACGTGCAGGCCGATATTTGTTTGCCCAGTGTGTGGGCGTGAGTATCTGTCTATATCGGGGTTCAGGGGTCACGTCAAGTTGAAGCACGATCGTCCAGAATTGAAAGGTATGACAATAATATTGCGAATCACACGTTAATAAATCGTTCTCCGTGTACGGTGTAGTTGCTGTAAAGCTAAATCCCAGTGCATGCAGTTCATACGATTAAATTAAAATTGTACGGATTCTTAATCTTCACTGTTCATATGCTATGTGTCCTGGAAAATTGATTTAAACTTGTTTTACAGTCACTTGGTAGTTGATTCATCAATGATTTGCAAATAGGACGGATGAACAAATGTGTATTTCTTTTAATTCTTCAGCATATAACCACAAGAAGGGAAGTGGACAAGCTCCTGTGGCAACTTCCCTAAAAACACAAGGACTTTTCTCGTCTCCGGAAAGTTTTGAAAAAATCGTCGTGTGTGGTGTAACAGAAGTTTTCTCTGCAATGATGAATAGTGAATTCCTTGCTCTTGGTAAACATGGTAGCATTGTAAAAGAACTTTTAACCGAAGCAGAACGTTTGGATCTAAATGAAGTCAGCAAATTTTTGACAGAGGAACTGTATCCATTGTTTCATAAGGTTGGAACAGGTACCAGCTTATCATCAGACTATGAGAAGTTTTTTGCAAATTTTCATGCCAAACGTTGTGACATGTCTTTTATGGACAAAATAGCAAACAAGGTTTTCAGCACTGAGAGTTCAAATGCCCATGTATATTGTCAGGTATTCCTACGAGAATTGATTGATCTTATCATTGGCAAACAATCAGAGTCAATGGCGACAGAGTTGAAGGACCAGGACACATCACTAAGTCAGCATGATCAGAAATTTTGGCTTATATAGCAGGGTACATAATACATGCACTTCAAAACAAATACTGGAAATCAGAAATTGTGTCAAGGGAGTTAAAAAAGCTAACAAAGGAATGTACACAGAGTTTCAAGGGGTATGGTGCATGGTTGGAAATCAGTGATAGGGGAGGGTTAAAATATCCATCAAATGAGTTTTTTCTTTTAATAAGAGTAATTGAAAACAAATTAAGAAAACTGGTTGACCTAGAACGGCTTAGTTCTACATCCATGTTGAATGATAAGCTCCTTGAAGATGTTATGTGTGACACCTTAGTAAAGTATCAAATGGAGAGGGCACTTCAGGGTCCATGTGATGGGGTTGGGTTTTTCATTTTGGAATCCGTTGTCAAATGTTTCTCCAAAATCCGTGGTCATGCTGTCGCCAAACTATGCAGGAAACAAATGTGGAAAAAACGGTCATCATTTAAACAAGCTAAAGCTGACAAAAAGTCTTTGCGTGGTAGCCTAAAAGATAAGAACCATTAATAAAATATCCAATAATCCAATTGTGATAAAGCCAGCATGATACAAGTATCAACAATATTTTCAACTGTTTACGGAATTCATCTTCAGGTTTTGTCATACCTTTTCTCATGTATTCATAAACGATCTGTATGTGTATCGCGAGCAGTTGACAGCATTTGAGTTTAGCAGATAAAATTCGAACTAGTCTTAATGTGATTTTAGAGAGCATGTACTCAAAACTTTGATGGGAGTAACTTTTGGCTATTATTACAATTGCTTGAACTTTTAGTGTAAAGACCATTGTTGTATAGATTTGGCTGCATTTAAGGTCACACGATCTTTATTCCTGAAATGTCAATTTTTGGTCAAAAATCCATTTTAAATAGAATTTTTGATGACTTTGTCCAACTCACTATGGCCTCATGTATTTTGATCCAGTTCTGCTGTCAACTAGTACTCATTTTTGTGTGTATGTAGCATTCAAAATGTGCAAAAACACAATTTTACCAAATTTAATTCATTTTTACCCAAATTTCATACATACTTTGGTCAATTGGTGAAATAGATGGAGTTTTATTAAAGTACATCAAATGTACTTTACAATGACATGTGTGGTTTTATTCAATATCTTGTTTTTAAGTTCTTGTTCAACATAAATTGAAGTATTTTGTGGGTATGAACCAATGGGATCAGTGGACTGAGGGTTATGTTGTGGGGAAACTAGTAATGAAACAGTGATATTCAGTTTGTGACACAAATTTACGATTCTGAAACATATTTATTAAATTGATATGAACAATTGTCACATCCAGTATTAAATCTCTGGTATATATAATGGTTTTTGTCATATAAATTACAATAATTGTTTTATACAAATAAATATGAATAATTATTTTTTCCAGTAACATTGAAGATTTTTATCCAGTTTAAAAATACAAATGTACATCATTCTACTTCACTTGTTTTACATTCAATGTAAATAACAGGAAGGGTAGAGCAGTTATTGTGCAATAATTATGTAAAATCAACAGTTTGTACAAAAAATCATTCCATAATGAAGCCAAAATTTAAAGCAAGTGCAAGCAAGACTGTGGATAATCTACATTACTACAATCAGTTTGTCAATACAGTTAATTTTATTAAAATGTTATTTTTGTCTGTTGTGAATTCACAGTTATGACAATCAGTCTCATTATATCTTTTGTGATAAAAAGATTTGAATGTAAAAACCTGTTAAAAATTTACATATTTATTACAGGTGCACGTTTTCAGTGCACGTTTATTTGCGTTTCTAGGCCTCCGGCCCATATGCAAAGGAGTTACAGAAAATATAATAGTCTGCAAGTAAATGACAGGTATAAAAGGTACAGGTAGCAATGCACAAAATAAACTCAGAGTTGCAATGTAAATACACATAATTGGATACAAACAATATAAAAGTATTATTATGTTTCTTGCTGCAACAGATTTGTTCTGAATTTGAAAGCTTTTTGTACAAAATAACAGAGATTAACAATCACATTAGAACGGCTGGAACTCATAAGCTGCACAAATTTGTTGAAATTTGGTTCTACAATTGAAAAGTTAGGCAAATATAAAATTCTCAAATTGTTGTATGCTGGACATTCCAAAAGGAAATGACACTCATCTTCAATATTCATTTGGCAAACTTTACAAAGTCTGGCTGATGGGTCAATACCACGATGTCTGCCTTCCTCCATTGCTAGAGGGAGCACCGAACATCGAAAACAGGTAAAAATCTGAATAGCTTTATAATTACAATTTGAAAGTAAATGTTTCTCTGGTTCAAGTAAACCCTTGAATTGACTATATACATGTAGTTTCGGTTTTGTTGATAAGTTGCCCTTCCATTGTTGTTTTAAAGTGTCTACAATTCTCAAGTCAAACATAGATAAAAATACTTGTTTATTTCCTATTTCCTGTGAGATCCACGCATATCCAAACCCATATGAAAACATGATATTTTTGATGGAACTCGCCCATGTGTTTCTTCCTAAATTGTCAAGATTGTACAACATTTTATATGCCTGCCTTGGGATTCTATCAGGAGATAACTCAAGCAGATTCACCCAAAAACGAATACAACGTTTTAATGTATGGTAGTATATTGAAAGACGACCACATTCTCCCATGACAGCTTCATTTGTTGTTTGACGTGGTACACCCAGAAACTGGCGACACCACTTTCTCTGGATTTTCTCTAAAACATCATAATACTGGAAGCCCCATATCTCAGATCCATAACTTAAAATTGGTAAAATCATTGAATCGAATAATTTAAAATGAGAATGAAAAGGTAAGTATTCTAGCTTTCGTCGGGAATTGACAACATATTGAGGGCTTTACTGGCTTGACTTGCTAGTGTTTGTACAGCTTTCGACCAGATATTTCTGGAAGATAAAAGCAAGCCAAGGTACTTGTAATATGAGACGACATTGACTGGAGTGCCACCAAACTGCCAATTTTCAAATCTTGCTCGATGACCACCTTTGCGGAAAATCATTACCTTTGTTTTCTCCAGATTCACTTTCATTTGCCACTTCGAGCAGAAATTGTAAAGAATGTCAATAAGATTTTGTAAATTTCTGACTGAATCCGCAAAGATGACAATGTCGTCTGCATAGAGCAAAGCAAAGAGGTCACATAAATCTTGCGTCAATTGAATACCCATGTGACCTGATTCCATAAACATAATATTCAATTCTTCAATGAAAAGACTGAACAGAAGTGGGCTAAGAATGCAGCCTTGTCTCACACCAGCCGGGCAGTCAAAATACTCTGATGTTACATTACCACATCTTACACATGACTTAATGTTGCTATACATAGATTGTAAAATAAAATACATTTTCCCTTTAACTCCAAGTGACATGAGTTTGTACAGTAAAAGAGAATGATTAACTCTGTCAAAAGCTTTGGAAAAATCAACAAAAAGACAGTAAAGTTTCCCACGTCTGATACTCAGGTATTTTTGGATAATAGCATGTAAAACAAAAATATTATCTATGGTACTGTGATTCTTTCGGAAACCGGCTTGACAATCAGAAATTATGTTTGTTTTATCTGACCACTTGGTTAGTCTACTATTTAAAATGGAGGTAAAAATTTTCCCCAGAACATTGAGGAGAGATATACCCCTATAATTATTGACATCAGTTTTTACACCTTTCTTAAATAATGGGATGACAATTGCAACAGTCCACTCAGAAGGAAAGTTTCCCGAATTGAAAATACAGTTGAAAATTTCTACTAAAACAGGTAAAATAACGTCAGCTGCATATTTGTAAAACTCACAGGTAGTCCATATATCACGAAATCAAAAAACTGATTAGACAGCCATCTTGGTTTGGAATTCCCTGTCAGAAAGCAAAACGATTGGTGTATGACAAATTAAGAATTTTCAGACAGACTGGGTCAGCGATTGCATTGGCTGATTATAAAAATGCTAGAAAGAAATTCAAACAAACTTGCAAATTCAGCAAACAGGATTATCAAAACAGAGTTAGAAACCAATTTCGAGTTGCTGCAACAGGGAATTCATCTGAATTTTGGTCAATTTTGAAATCTGTTTTAAGAAGTAAGGGAGGATATACATCCAGTGATATTATTATTCATGCGTGGTATGATTATTTCAGTTCATTGTATCAAGAATGTCATGATGTCACTCAAGGGGATGTAGAGTTTTTGCATTCTGTAGAAGAAGAGATAAACTTGTATTCAGATCTAAGGGAAGAAGACGATGAAAATTTACATATTTATGTTACAATTCAATGTGATTCTTAGTGAAAATACAGCTTGTACATACACTCAATAAATCAAATGAATTCTCTTTGAGTATAATACAAATATTTTATACACAAATATGTCCAGGTGTACCTTTTCTGATAAAATAGTAGTGTAGATAAAAGTAATATTTGTTATAAGTATAAACATTTTAATGTTACTTTTCAATACAATTCATTTATACACTGAATGTATCCTATCTGAATATGCAGTTTTCTGTATCTCATCAGGTAATAAATCATATACCATATGAAAAATTTTTTTGTCGTTATGATACTCTTGCATAAGTAGTTGGATATATAACCTACATATGGTATCTTTGTGAGCAACAAACTTGCACAGACATAACCTGATAACAGTGAAAAGTTTGTTGGAACACTGAGATTGTGCTCTTTAAAGACAAACAGGCTGCAACTTTTCGCATTATTTAAATTTTTACTTAAAATAAAAACTTTATATATAAATGTACTTATTTGAACAGAACTATTGCGTACAAAAAAATTTCTTTCCTTATTTACCAATACAATCTAGGACAAGGTCTACATCAATAACATAAACTGAAATTTGTCACAGTAGGTCAACAGGCAAACCTAATATTTGTATGAAATTTGCAGCAACGCTTTTTATAGTGTAATAAAACGTTAAAAGATATGTTGACAGATGGACATTGACCAGGCCTACAGACAGATTAATACTTAAAGGCATTGTAGCATCATATTGGTAGGGCACTCCTGCATGCCTTTTATAATGCTGTCTTCTACTGAGGTCACATGACATGTTTTTAAAGGTGCATGATGGAAATTTAAGTTGAGGATGAGAACAGTTAAATTTTAGTGACTCAAACCACATCTCTCCCTAGGTGGAGGGCCTGTGACTGTACACTGTAGATAGTTGCACTTGTGACTGTGAAACTGTCGTAATTAATACATTATCATATACCTATGCCCTGTATTGTGTCTGTACTGAGTTCAGTGACATGATTTATCATGTTGATTTGCATGTCAATAAAGTGATACGCCTTGTTGATTTGCATATGAAAGGAATGATCAGCGCGTCTTTCTTTCATTCAATTGAATATTTGCATATGAAAAAGTGATACGACCTGTTGATTTACATAACAAAGCCTGATACGGCCTGTTGATTTGCATACCGGACTACTTACATGGTGGCGCCATGCCCGTCTATGATTTTTGACTTTGACTACGCATATATCATGTCCGATCTCCAAAAGTGGCAGGGTTTTGAAGCATAGGGAAATGCGGGGTAACTAAATAAAACACATGTGTCGATATCGGATTAACCTGCTAGTTGTGCTACCAATTTGAACAAATTAAAGAGCAGAGCATCACACCGTACGGGCACTGACAGATCGATGACAGACCAGCTGTTCCGTCCATGCATAAGCACAGACGCGCAGACGACAAGCAAAAGTGCTATCGGACATGTCGGAGGACCGGCAAATTCAAAAGCACAACTTTCAAAATATCGTGTATTCATGGTAAATGCGTTCTGGAAAATAATACCAAACACAACACTTGCATGTACCGTACGGATTCGGTAGATATCCTACATGTTTGATGACAGAGTTCAAGCATTTCTCTGTTTAACCGTAAAATAATTGTCAATGAGCCAGCTGATAGATTACGTCAGACGCTAGTATATCAATCCGCCGTAGCAAGATGACGCAAACAAATGTAGTCCATCAAGAAAAACCACAGTGAAACGTATAATATTTTAATATACGAGATTTATTCATTCAATAACGTGGGCATAGGTATATGATAAAGAGGTTATCCCTCGATATCACCTCTTGGTAGGGTCGTATTGCTGCTCGTGCGGTTGTGGGCCGCATCACACTCGTCTTCGACTCGTGTGATGCGGCCCACAACCGCACTCGCAGCAATACGACCCCACCAAGAGATGATATCGAGGGATAACCTCATAATATCACACATGTCAGAGTGGCCCATATGGTTTGACTCTCAACACTACAAGTATCAATGTATCACACAATAACAGTTACTTATTTACAGAACGCCTTCTTAATGGCGTATCATCAATATGTGGCGTCATAAGCTGTCCCATCATACCATACATGAAGGTAGTAGCACTTGTGGTTACTGAGTTATGGACAAATATGTATATTTGAGGTCAAAGGTCACCGAGGTCACATGACATTTTGTCAAAAAAATTGTATTGCTAAGTTATCCATATATACCAAAAATCTGACCTCTAGCTCTATTGGCTCGCTCAAAATTAGATATGCGCATAATTAATGAGGTACAATATGTGGCGTCATAAGCTGTCCCATCATACCATATATGAAGGGTGTAGCATTTGTGGTTACCGACTTATGGACATATATATATATATATATTTGAGGTCAAAGGTCACCAAGGTCACGTGACATTTTGTCAAAATATCTGAGATATCTGCGTGAACGGATGGACTCACGGATGGACTCACGGACGGACATGACCCAATCTATAAGCCCCCTGGACTTCATCCGTGGGGACTAAAAACTGTGTCACTGCATCCCTTTTGCAATATGAATACGATGAGAAACTAAATTTTTATTTTTCTTGGCCTTATACATGGGAGTCTATGGACTGCCTTATACATGGGAGTCTATGGAGACTGTCTTATACATGGGAGTCTATGGAGGTGAAAACTAAAAAGTCCTCTAACACGGCCAAATTTGATCGCATTGTGAAACAAATTGACGTGCATCTGTATGGGGTAGGGTACTATCCTTGTGCAAAGTTTGAAAGAAATTGACCAGGGCATGTCTGAGATATCTGCGTGAACGGACGGACGCACGCACGCACGCAGGCACGCACGGACATGACCAAACCTATAAGTCCCCCCCAGACGGTGTCCGTGGGGACTAAAAAATCAAGTCTTTACCTGATACAGTGTGATGAGTTCCCACACCACCTTTGTTGTCCTGTAACTGGGTCTGCTGATGTTTAGGATTTCTGTTAACATCAATCAGAAAGACAACTCAAACTAGCACATAATCATCATAAGATCTGCTGGCCTTTAATTTAAAACTATTCTACATTACAGCTGGACCAATTTACTAATACAGGCCCATATGTATGCCAGCAATAGAAAAAAATATCTGAAGCTCACAAACATATAGTAAAACTGATATAATAGAGTTAGTACCACCTGGAAATATTACCGGTAAATACCATTTTTACTGAACAGGGACAAGACAAAAAAGGACCAGTATGGACCCGAGAATTTGTCACTTCAACCTTTTTTCAGAGCCACAGCTTCCTTGCTACACTATGGGAAAACACTGCAACATTCTGAACAGTAAATTTTAGATTACAATATTGCTGACAATATATGCAAATACTCACAATTAAAATTGGTAGTGTAACATCAGTTCTGCCCTGCCTGTCACAAAGCAATCAGCCTACCACCCAGTTGGGGTTAACCTGGAAGAAGAATCAAACCAAGTTTAAAGAATGTTTCAGTGTAAAGTTACATACAAGATGGGTAAGGCATAATCACAATGCTGAGAATTTTTTCCTTTTACAACTTCACAATCAATCATGGGCACTGAAAATCCACTTCACAGTTAAAGGATGAACTCCGGTATAAAAAAGACAGAGCTAATTGGAACTATTAATTTGTGTTGCTGACTTGAAGGGGTGGATCATACTATTCATAGACAGTTATTGCATTGAAAATCACTGTACATGTTTATAAAGACCTTTGGATAAGCTTCATTCACATACACATGTAATTTTGCATTTAGAACTCTGCAAATATGATCAAACCATTAAGGTAGACAGGAGCATTGCTTACAAAAGCTCACTATCAATTCAAACACTAATGCAAACTATCTCCAGATTCTATTTCTTGTGATTAAAATTTCCCCTTTTAAGAGTATATTGACAATTAGGTCATTTGTATGGAGAAACCCTCTTGTGCTATTTTTCATATGGTGGAGCATTAGGTTGAACAGACTTCTGTAAAGGTACATGTTTTCTGCCAGTAGCTTGGTACTTATCAAATAAAACATAAATTTGATCTTTATTACTTGGGTGGCATCATTCTTTGGAACTTCAACATGTAAAAATGTTCCAACTTTTGTACTTAATGGCTTAAAGAAATAGGAAAATACAGATTGAAACATGTTGCACACATTCTGCAAGAAATATGAACTTCAGCATGCATAATTCATGGACCAATTTGCTTGTATTATTGAAAAGGGTCAGTTCTACAGAAAAGTAAATGCTGAGAACTATAATTACTCACTTACCATCTGTGTTAGAGTCTGATCCCATGCCTTGGCTGTACAGTTTTGCTAACTTGGGAAACAACCCAGCATTCTATGATGAAATAGCTTCAACATAAACAAGACAATGTACTATTAATGTCTCTAGTACAAAGCAAGCCAACCCTAACAATCCCCCAAATGCTAAAATGAAACAAAATTATAAGAAAATTTGCATTAAATTTTTTGAAAATGCTAAAAAGTCAAGGGTCAACATGTTTTCTAGGGTCAAATAACACACAATGCATCTTATTTTGGGGCTCCTAACATGATATTGATTAAACACATAAATTGTGCTCAGGAACAACATACTGAAAATGTCACTTGTGTAACGGGTAAGATAATGCTGACATACCCTCATTACAGAAATTTTATACCAATTCTAAGTTAGATACCAATACTTTTTTGCAATAAAACATAACAAAACCTGCAATTTGGTGCACAATTTGCTCTCCTAGCACAATTTTTGACAAAATAATAAGAAAAATGCTGAAATACTATGTCATCAACAGATCTCCTTGGTGGAATTGTGATTCCATTCTGACATCCACTTTACCAAAGTGCACATTACTTTTACAAAGAAAACAATACTTTCCTGCAATCAAGCATAACAAAACCTCCATTTAGGCACATAAACTGGCCCATATGGCACAGTTTTTGACAAAGTTTAAAGAAAAATGTTGTAGTATTATGGTGTCAACAGTTTTTCTTTATGGAACTATGATGCTATTCTGAATCCTAGCTAACAAAATTGTACACCATTTTTACACAAAAAGCAACACTTTCTTGCAATCAAGCATAACAAAACCTACAATTTGGTGCATAATTTTCTCTCCTGATACAATTTTTGACAAAATAATAAAAAAAATGCTGTGACATTATGTTACCTACAGATTTTCATAGTGAAATTGTGATTTCATTCTAACATCCACCTTACCAAAGTACACATAAGTTTTACAAAGAAATGACACTTTCTTGCAATCACACACAACAAAACCTGCATCATGGTGCATAATGTACTCATATAGCATGATTTTTGACCAAATTATTATAAAAATGCTCTTTTGTCTAGTTGTCAGCAGACTTTCAGAGTGGAATGTAAGGATTGAAAGTGCCATTTTTGACATTCAACCTACCAAACAGTACACAAATTACACAGGGAAAAAAATACTTTCATGCAATGGTACATGACCAAACCTACATTTTCATATACTAATTGTCCCTGTAAGATATATTTTTACCAAATTATAGTAAAAATCCTGTGAAATGCATTTTTTGGTGAGATTTTAGGGATTTAATGAGGAATTTCTTGCAGATGGCACAACAAAAAGTACACCGTTTTTTCAAGAAAATCAATGTTTTCTTGCAATCCAGGGTAGCTAGCCCAACATTTTGGTACTAAATTTGTCCGTATAAAATGACGCCAAAAAAAATAATAACAAAAGGCCCGTAAGTCTCATATTTCTTTAGACATATTTAAGGAAATTCTGCAATAATTTTCACTACATAGCACAACAGGTCCAATATTTTATCAAATCTGTAGAAATAAGTTTGGCCTATTTGCACTGCCTTACATGAACAGAATCGAATTTTTGTGGGTCTCGATATTGTTTGCCACTCACCGATTCAAAATTATTTTGTTTACAGGCTCAAAACAAAAATTTGAAGTTAAAGGTGGAAATTTAAAAGCAGATAAAAATAAAACGAGCATTGCCGAGGGTCACGAACAATCTCGATACACATTTCAAACGATCTAATTTTTCGTATTTGGAGACCTTGTTGTCACGAAAATACACAAAAACATGTATTCAATCCCACTTGACACTGTTATTAACGGTTGCAATAACAGATTCTATTGAAATTAGACACTTTGATCGTATGATTTGTGATAAAAAATTTACACACGAACTTCAAGAAGATCGAATTCTATTTTTAACGCCATGATGTTTATGTTCGAATTTGCCGGACTTACACAGCTACGATTTCGCGGATTTTTACCATTCTGGAACCTTTCAAGTGCGATCAGTCTATTTATAGCATACGAAATATGTCATTTGGTGAAACAATTGTGAACAAATGAGATATAATTACCTTTTTTGTCGTAAAATTGACGACCGACGTAGAACACTGAGACACAGCAACTCACTTATAAACAAATCGTGACCCGATCGTCTGCTCCACAGGCGAACTCTCGGGCGCTCTTCCAAATCACGCCGAGAACGTGATGTCACAGCGTGAGCGCGAAGAACAAAGGCGTTTCCGATCCCTGTTAGGTATATTCGTCCCAGGTACAGCCGAGGACACATAATCATCTGGTTTTGTGTCACTTTATACTTGTTATATTAAAATAGTAAAACGAGAATAAATCATCGGAAAATGAAACAGCTGATTAATTCTTGGCAATCAACTGACCAATTTCAGGCAAGGCGGACTGCCCCCCCCCCCCGGAGGCTACACTTTATAATACATACAGCCATAAGCTTACTATATACCGGTATACTGTGTAGAAAGTCCTTGACTTTGAGGTTTCAAAGGTGTTTTGATACCCCGGCGAGCTTGTGGTAAATTATACTGTGTACAAGTAAAATGTGTGTCTCACATGCAAACAACCCTATTCACATTCAGTTGTTGTCTGATTTTGACCAGAAAGCCGGCGGCTGCACACACCGGCATGGCACATCGCTACGTACTATTCCCCTGGGCAGCGAAGTAGCCATGGCAACCGCCGACTAAGCCGCAACTCAATGACTCAGGGCAAGGACCGTCGTATATACTTCCGCCTATGCGCACAGAAAACGTAAATCCTAGCATTAGCCCTTTATGGAAACTACGCGCATGAAAAACTAAGAGCAAATTTATTGCTGTCATTACATTTGCTTTGTTTGTTTTTTGTTTTTGTCACCCTTGACGAAATGAGATAGTGCATTGCCTCAACACAGCGGACTGATTTCAGTTAAGTTACTGTAGCACCTGTAAGCTAAAAATAGACTGCATTTAGCACCAGTTACCATGTTACGCGTGTCGCGCTGTGGGGAAAACTTGACGTCGCTGTATGTAAATTTAATGACAGTAATGTATGTAAAATGTGCTCTTTCGAACAAGATGGTTCAAGAGTACTCGAGTAGTCCTGTTTTTTTTCGCGTCTGGTCTATGCCGTCGTCCGACCCTAAACTACAGACAAAACCTCTAGCTACTGCAGCTGAGGCTAAACGATGCGTGAGATTACCAACCAGCTTCGAGCACCGCCGCGCCATCGAAAAGTTTACGTAAACAGGCATTGATGGGATTATTCAAGTTTTTGAGTGTAAGTTTCAAAAGTTTAAAGAAGAGTACAGTTTCCAAACCATTTTTAAGAGATCATGACATGGACATTTGCTTTCCACCAACTAGCAACAACCGGCCCGGGCCAGCGAGCAGCAGCAACACAGCAGGACAGCACTTGGGCCCCGGCACTTGGGCCTCTCTCGGTACACGGGTAAGGACATAAACTGAGCTCTAGTATATATGTACAAAGGGATATGTGACTCTTGTAATAATCTGTCTTACATGTAATGTCACATAGTTCATGGTCATGTCGAAACCTGAAGTAATAATTACCATGCATAGAAAAACGTTCCGAACCGTTGTCAAGGGTGACAACACTTCCTCAAATTGTTCGGCCAAGATTGATCGGTCTTTGACTTTCGGGATTTTATGAGTGATGTCCACGCTTAGTAAGCTTAGTCCTTCGGTTTTTATCAATAATAATGAAATTTAAATTTACATTCAAAAATTGAGTAGAAATGAGAAGAAAAAACATAGGCTCCTGTTAATGCCTTTGGACAAAATACGACATACTTAGTATATTTATGGAACAATAATTGTAATAATTGTACACTGGTGTAAGCTATAACCGTGATTGATGTGACGACCTGTCGTTCGCTGTCACGACCCTGTCAGTAGTGTACCGGAAGTAACACAGACTCAGTACAAGCACGGTCCCTCCCAGCTGCAGTACTGTAGGGTACGTCAGTAGCTCCAGGTTTCGCCTGTGGTGGTGTACCCAGGCAAATCTCAAGATACAGGACTGCAGCTGCAAGCGTAATCGACTTTTCATAGTGACTTCTAAAGGATGGTTTCTGAGCAAACACATGCGTCATGGGCGCCATCTCACTCTCATCACATCTCATTGAGATAACTTAAAGTCTACTGTCCAGTTGATCCATTGCGCGTATATCACAATGTGAACATCCAATGCAGTCAGTGTTTTATACATCATGAATCAAGTGACATGTTCATTCATTCATTGATTTCAAAGTTAGGACGTGCTTACAAAATGTAACTAGGAAAAATTTCCTTACGAAGTTCCCATTAAATGTCACTTTCATATCTGTCACTTATGTAAGATTGTCAGATGATTTGCAATGCAATAATGGCTTGTCATCACTGTTATCAACAAAAACAACAACATAAACAATGATAATAATAGTAATAATGATAATAATATTTATTGCTTACTTCATGGAGGTAGTAGCTACCTCCATGCTTACTTGTAACATAAAGGACATATATCACATTTTGTCATCATGAAAGTGATCTAAACATGAGTTTAGGCTTTTTCTTACATGATAAAGATAATTGAAAATATGTCATTTGGTATTCGTTGTTTGCCTTGGTTTAAACTTTACAAAGGGTATTTCTCATTTAGAAGTCTAGAATGTTGTTTTGTGCCGTTTGTACCCACATATTTTCATTTATGTGTACTATTACAGATCCTCAATGATCTATTAATGCATGGAAATAATGATTTGGTCATTTTAAATTCTGAACTTTTAACGGTTAGGGGACTCATAGTGGATGATTTTAATCTTATTAGGACTGACAGTCTGTAAATAATGTTCAACATGATAGTTTCAACCCACTGTCATAAGGCCTGGTCAGAATTAACGGGGGGGGGGGGGGGGGGGGGAAGGGCCGGTGCGATTCAAAACCTGGATGCATGAAAAACACTGACCCTCCCCCATTTCTTGCGCAAAAAATGCTGACCCTCCCCGTCACCTTGCGCAAAATCAAGTGACCCTCCCTTCCCTGTTTGCTGTCTTCAGTCCCCCAAAAAACTGTCTTGTTCAGTAGGCTGTTGTCCTCCTTCCGTATCGACTAAGCTGCACAGGCTGTTCAGTTTGTTCTGTGTCTTCTGAAATACCGGTATCATCAATGTCACTGTCTGAGGAATCTCCAATTTCAGCTAGCACCATGGTATCTTCTTTGTCACTATCAATATCGGAATCAGTATCATCATGCGTCTGTGAATCTTCCTCCCCATCTGACTCTTCATCATTCTCAGCTGGCTCTTCATCATTATTAGCTGGATTTTCATCTCTTGTCACAAAACTAGTTTCATCTCCATGCAAAAAAGACTGTGCAATACTGGCATTAATGAGTCTTACTTTCTCCATCTTTTTCATTCTTTTAATGTCTCCAAGATTTTTGGCTAAAATGTACTTGTCAAGCACAGCAACTTTTTGTTTCTGTATTTGGCCACTTTCATACAGGTTTATCCAATCAATATCTGCATAGTTCTTCTGAAGCTCTTCTCTTGTCTGCTTATGTTTTGATTCTTTGGTTTTTCTTTTATTTTCTTCAGATGTTGAAGATGCTCTAAGTATCTCCCAATAAGAGGCTCCTTTACCATGTACTTTTCTGAAAACTCTTTCACTTTTTCATTCTTGTCATTGGAAATTTCTGCTGAATCAATAAAATATAGAAAATAAGGCAATGACATAAGTTAAATGTAATGCAAGTCTAAAATAATGCATGCAAATAAAATTAGCCTGACAAGATGGCCAACCTGATATGGCTTTTGCACTATTCACTCAAGTATAAAAAAACATATTGATAAACTATGGGTGTATTTTGGATCTAACATACCTGCTGCAAATTGCCTTTTAAGCTGTACCCTTGGATAAAAATCAACAATTTCTCAGACATTACCATCTTCATCTGTTAATGGTGTAGCCCAAGGATCTAAATAGTGAAAGTCTGGTAATCTGTGCCTGCAGCTGTCTGACATTGGACGAGGGATTCGTTTGAGATCAGGGTCAACTCCTCCTTTTGCACAATATTCACATACTTTGCCTGAAAAAATACAACACAGTGAGCACAGACTCACACACAAGGGATCATGCCAATATTTTGTGGCATTCACAATCCTCATGCAATGAATAGTATTTGTCTGATGCACAGAAATTGGTGTATGCATACTTTGGCTCTAATTCACACAGGATATTGAATGAACACAGGAAATGTCATTGAGTAACGTTGAATGCAATAAATATTAATGAATTTCACTGTCTGAAATGTGATTCAATATACTGTGAAATGTCATATTTTTCTACTGTACAGGTAATTTCTGTACTGAAGGTTTACTCAGAATGCAAACATACATTCAATTGACAGAAACCTTGTAAAATTTCAGTTAACGCAAAAACATGTTTAATGATTGTTTTTCAAAGGAGTCAAAATTGGCAATATTATTAATTTTTTTTTTAATATGAAATGTAAAATATAAAATACTCTACCAGTAGACTGTAAACAGCTCCCCTTCAAGCACTCTAAGTACATTTCACCAACATGGAAGTGGTCCTGCATAAACTGCTCTAGACAATGAAAATAACCATGACCAGGTAATTCCATTCTTGTTAAACATGAACTAGTAGATGCATAGGTTGACAGATACTTGGTGTTGAAAAAGAACTGGTTCTCTGAAAGAAAATGAACAAGCAGAAATGTCATGTACAGCTGTATTATTTTTGCCACTTTTCTGATTTTTTTTTCAAATATATATCATGTGTGCAATAGCTGTTTCCTAGAAAGTTGAACAAAGTTGAACAAAGCAGAGGTAAACATGGAAGTAGTTTAGTTAATCCCCCAAATGTTCAAGTGAACATTTGATTCTATGGTATGGTGCAGTATTGAAAGACATTTTAGAACTAACAAGAATTAACACTACACCTTTTCTGGCAGTGATGTAGCTCTTCATATAATCACCAGCAGGCCCTGGTTCATCATCTATTCTCATCTGTACATCTTTAGACACATGCCATGCATTTTTCTCCATGCAAGTTTTCTCCAGTTCTTTTGTCTGGTCAATTGTTAGACTATTTTTTTCATCACTTGTCATGTTCTCATAGGATGTTTGTGATAATCCCACTTCAGAGCTGTTCTATCAACAAGAGCTAGCTTCTCCTTATAATGTTTCAGGAGAAAAAAAAGATAATTTAAAGCCTGCTTTGAAATGATGGCGAATAAGGCCAGTAGGTAATTGAAAACTTATAAATGAATACACTACTGAATATTATTCCTCAATAAGTGAAACCGGAATTCAAACACGCCCATACACACCACGATACAAACAAACCCACGTGCGGAAAAACGTCCATAGAAATACATGTACTCCTATGTACACGCTCACACACATGTATTTATTTGTACCACTATCACATGACTTCTTGCACATATGTTTTCAATTGAACACTACAGCTAGTCTGTGCACAACATTTTTATTCTGGAGTAGGCATATTGCTTACCTATTGCAGCATTCGATCTTTCTGCCTCATTTTGACCAGAAACCCCAGGTGCTCTGTGTAGTCGTATCATGCGGTCAGTTCCATGAATTCGTACAAGTTCAGCATCTCTATATCTCACTTCAACATTGCTGACACCAACACCTGGTCCTGCATCAGTCGTCTTGAGAATATTGCCATACATAGGTGCCTGAGCAAAAGAGAGTTTCTGTATGATAATATCACAGATGTCAATCAAGCCAGTCAAACCAACAAAGAGGGCATCTTTGTTAATGGTCCTGAATGTAAAAGATAACAAATAAGATCAGCATTCAAAAGTGCATGACTAAGTGATACTTTCGATTTTCTGAAGAGGAAATCTAGCAGTGATACATTGCTGTGATATTCAAACTCAGGGTTTGATAACTGAGACATATTAACTGAAGTCATTAAATCATTTTACAAATGCACCTTATTTTTCCCAGCAGTGACTCTGTATTTTGGATAACCTGTTTCACTAGCTCTATAATCTGATGAAGGTCTCATCCTGTCTTCCTTTCAGATATTCTTCCAATCTTGTCAATGCTGCTTCAAATGATGATGCAACCAAGCAAGCCTTTCACCTTCATACTTGCGAAACACACATTCTTGATCAGTTAATTGTCACACATTCAACATCTTCTCTTACAGTTGTCCATTCTGTGTCCAGCTGGGTTGACTGTATGAGCGTCGGTCATCTCACAGCGATCAACATTATGTCGCCCGCCCACTAAGTAATTTCATGTCCCAGGCTTTGGTAGTCCGTGTGGGCTACCATTTTATGGGTTTTGGTAGCCCCAGGGAAACGTTGGTAGTCTGTGGACGCGGGACTACCGCTAATTTCGAGCCCTGACCATAATAGCAAACTTTATGTCAGCTCTTGTTAAGTCAGGCAGAACCAATGAAACATTCATCGGCAATGCCAGTATCAGTCTTCCATGAGTTGTTTATGTCATGGCCAGACAATGAAAAACTAAGTATCAAACAATTGCGCTTTAAAGCAGTAACATTGCTTGCATTAACAGTGGGTCTTCGCCCATCAGATGTTGCTCCAAAAGGGCAAACCTTTAACCCAAATACTTGTAGAAAGGAGCAAATTTGTTTTTCAACCAACCGACTGCGATTCAATGAGGACAAAAGTGTCAATATTACGTTTTTTGGTATGAAGAATGAGACTAGTCGTACAGGTTTTGAGGTGTGTTTACCGCCTTCGACTATTGAAAAACTTGACCCTGTTAAGCCTTTATTTGATTATATTCAACGTACAAGTAATGTAAGACCGAGTAATAATGCAGTGTTTATCAGTTTGAATGCGCCTTATCATGCAGTTGAAGCCCCTAGTATAGCTGGGTTTGGAGGAAAATATAATGTGAAGGATTTTCGCCCTACTGCGGCTACATCTGCAATCACAGCTAAAATTGACCCCGAGATTGTTATGGAAATTGGAAGGTGGAAAACGAGGTGGAAAACGAGATCTGTTTTCTTTGACCATTATGTGCACAGCAAAACTCCACCAAATTATACAGACCAAGTGCTTGGTTTGTAACACAGAACATTAACAAAACTTCAACGGTAACTCTCAACATAGGCATATTGTATTAATGTTTAATGTTAAAGTTCATTAAAATTGTTGTTTCCACTCACAGCGGTGCGTGACGTAAGTTTACAAAAATTGTAGTCACCAACACAGAGGGCGCTATCATGTGAGTTGCGTTCCTTGCTTGGTGCGTTTGTTGATATTTAGACTAGTTTTTGGAGACAGGTTAGCGTTATAGAGTGATTGTTGGAAGGAGACGTAATAGCAGGGACATAGGCATATTGTATTAATGTTTAATGTTAAAGTTCATTAAAATTGTTGTTTCCACTCACTGTGTTGCGTGACGTAAGTTTACAAAAACAACCTATATGGTGCAATGATGCATTGGCTTGAAGTAAGGAATTAACTTTGATATACCATAGTTGAGTTGATAACTGCATTGTATACCAGAAATAGGGATCATTGACATTGAATTCTCACCACATTGAAAATTATGACTTGACTGCTTATACAGTGTAAAGTAATGTCATATGCGGAGAGCGCATCAGCGGCACAAAATGTTTGGCCCGCAGTGTCACCTTTACAAGACAAGGTAAATCAAGGCAATTCAGTTGCATTTACTTATCAAAAAAGTCAGAACATTTTCTGTTCAGTTTGTCAGCTAATTTTTATGTTATTCTATGTCTTAGTTTTGCGCCACCGTTTTGATAATATGAGGTGATATTACGTGAGTAGACGATGATAGATGCGTGCGTTTGTATGTGTGGGTGATAGAGAGACATACAGAGAGATAAGGATATCTGAGTCATGAACGGAAGACTCAGCAAATATGGTTCTTTGTAAACGACCTTAATCTTTTGAGAGTAGGCTGAGTCGTGTATTTATTTTAGCGTGCTTCGCTTTTTGCTTTGCTGAGGCGATAATATGTATAGCATTGACCCAATAGGAACGAAATATTTATAAGTAACATTTGTTCGGGTCACTGAACAGGATGGTACGGTAAGTAAAGTAGAGAATGAAGAGTGGCTTCAGTCACGGTCACTCCGCATTTGGCCATCAAGACTTTACGACCCTGATACGGCTTTTTCGGACTGGGGTCGTACGGCGGAAGGGTCCGAGCGTGCGAGGACCCATTCACCGTACAACCAAGGTCCGCAAAAGCCGTATAAGGGTCGTAAAGGTTTTATCATATACCTTGTGGAATGATAAATATGTAGTTTACATAATATTCAGCTCTGTCGCTGATCTCTGCAGATAACGAACCCAGTATTGAGAAGTCAAACAAGTTGTTTTTCAATGTAGTAAGCCAAGAAAACGGTGAGGGATCAAGTCTCCTTGGTCGTGCTAAACGTTCAACTGACTTCACTTCGGATGAGATTAGCACCATGTTAGCACGGCACAACTATCACAGAACAAACGTCAATCCCACAGCAGCCGATATGAAGTAAATGGTAAGAGTGTCCTCTCACTGAAACTATGAATGGTATAAAACAAAAGTGCAAGCTCTTTAGAGCTGATCTACTTGGCAAATATGATTCTTTAAAGTGGCGCAATTATAAAAGGGGAAACATATTGGGGATAGCGTCTCTGACAGATAAACATGAATAAACATGAACAGAAATAGACACTCTGTCAGGATTACTTGTAAATGATGCCGGCACACAATGAACATCCGTGTACTCAATCGACGCAACATTGTAACTCAGCCATAGATAGATGTATATCTCATCAGCCGGGTTGTCACAACACAACTTTATTTTGTGATATTAAATGTAGCTGGGTGTGCCAAGTAGGGCAAAAATGTTTCCCGAGAATAAAAAGCAAGGATTACCGGTATTTTGTCTGGGTGTCATAATTTCATTAATATGTAAGCCACACAAACCAAAATCTAATCAGTTCTTGCAAGTAGCATATATTATGGTACCTACTACCAAATCTGACTTGAGTCTGTTAAGGCGTTTTTGAGTTATAGTGTAAACAGACAGACACACAGACAGACACACACACACACACACAGACAGACAGACAGACATCGCTATGACATTAGCTCACGTGTGTGAACACGTGAGCTAAAAACAGTTCTCAGTTTACCAGAGATTGAGGAAAATCTGTGACCTTCTTGTGTCATTCCTCCAGCTGCCAGCTTCTAATGAAAAGTCTGAAATCAATTAAAATATATGTTTCTGTGATAATAAATGATTAATTCACAACAGTTTAGTTTTGTCCTAGATCTTGTTCTAGTTTTGTCCTAGATCTCGCATCAAAAATTTGAGAAAATTTGAGAAATTGATGTGTGCAATGATGCAGTTTGAGAGACGTTTCAATTTATTTTGCACCAAAATCGAGTAACCCTCTCCTTACTCTCTGCATTGTGAACAACCCACCTTGAAGTTTTCAATTTTTTTAAGAATCCCTTTACATTCCTCCGACCACCAGGCCGTAAATTATGACGTCTCCCTAAACGTTTTTCACAAACCACTTTAAACTTCCGACTACATATTTCACAAATTTATCGTATTTACAGGAATTTCAAATCATACCAATGTCGTACTTCCAAATATTTTGTTTCGGGAGGGTTTGGGGTTGGGTTTGAGACCAAATGCGGGGAATGTCGTTGCCATTTCACTTGATACGCTCCGTATAACATTGAGAAATATTTTCGAAAGCATATATTCTTAAAAGATTGACAGTTTGTGCGTTTCTACGATAAATTATGAATTTAGTTTGAGGAACAATGTCTATCTTCACATGAAGTCAAGAGAATAATTTTGAATTTTTAAAAGGACTTTAAAACTTTGTGACGGCAATGAAATTGGATGTTACATGGAAAAGGTTGTTGTATTCATGGTCACCTGAATTGCTAAAATTCTATCTGAACTCTGTGCAGGATGATTTACAATCTCGTCCCAAGTCGGGGGCTGCTGGAATCTGTTTAAAGTTTGTTCAGGTAGTCAATTATAATCCTAGGCTGATCTTTTATTGCCGTGCATGTCAAATAAAGGCGTTGTTGCAGACCAAGCCAGAAAGCGGCTCTAGACGGCCATGGTGTAAATCTCATCTGGACAGAGCTAAGGTCTGTCCGAAGTTTCACCAAATTTGCTGCAGTATTTCTAACCATATCACCCTAGTTACAAAAATTAATCAAATATGCAAATGAGAAAGTAATGGACACAATTCTGACATATCTCATCGTAGGCTATTAGAACTCTACAAAGTTTCATCAAATTAGGTGTAGTTGCTTCAGTGACAGAGCTTTTTCAAAAATCACTAATTATGCAAATTGGCACCAATTGTGCATGCCGCACCAAAATAAATATATACAAGTATATGTATACCATAGTGTATTATACTTGTACCAAGTTTGAAAGGAATTGGTTCAGGCATGTCTGAGATAACTGCGTGAACGGACGGACTGATAGACACGACCAAACCAATACGTTCCCTGACCTTTGTCCGTTGGGACTAATTAGCTCAAGAACAGATGAAAGAACACCGAACAGGTAGATTATTATGAGGCGACCATGTTAGAGCCTGCTGGATGGTATATTACTGGTATGTCTAAGTATGGGGCTATATGAAACTGAGTGATTCTTTTTACATGCATAATGTCTCTCAAAACCAAACTAGCAAGCAGTTCCACGCAAAGTGTAGGGTATGGTGCAAATCCTTAGAGGGAACAGACCGATTTATGTCAGGTAGTGTTGAATCATTTCGGTTGTTTTCAGAAGTTGATGAACTTTGCATGTTCAAAATTAATGAGGGCAAATAAAGAGAACTGAGTGGAGCAAATGACTTCTTTTAGTCCTTTGTGACAGAAACTTCAAGAAGGATGAAAACCATCACCTTACTAGTACTGGTACTATACCTCCTCCTGCTCATATAGCCTGTCTACGGAATGGAGCAAAAGGGTGACCTTACAAAAATATGTGTGATAGCGAGTATGTAAGTGCGAGTGCTTCGTGAACTCCATAGTATGTGGAGGGGTCGCAGTCAGAAAAAATTTAACAACTTAGCTCGGTTATTGAACCACTCTATTTAAAGGGTGAGGGTTTAGAATAACGGTTTTGACTGTGATGCCTTCGATAGGGGACTGGGTGCTTTACATTGTTAGGGACTGGTCAGTTTCTTCGGCCTGGGGGTGGATTATTTTTTGTCGACGTCAAAAAGTGACTGACCCCCCATTCCAAATTTTGATAACAGAGTGACCCTCCTATTCCAAATTTTGAAAGCAGGGTGACCCCCGCATGACACGGTAAAACAAAAGGTTATATATATATATATATATATATATATATATATATATATATATATATATTATATATATATATATATATATATATATATATATATATATATATATAAGAAGTTACAAAAGTAAGGAATTTTATCTGTGTTCTTAGCTTGTTTTTTCCCTCAACTGTAGGGCCCCTTCATTGTTGGGACCAGCTGGGCATGCAACTTTGAAATTCGGCTGCGGAAGGGGTGGATGTATTTTCAGGGCAGCGTCCCTGAGTGGATTCTCCATGCCTTGGATCTTGCTACCACTCAACCAGAGCTTTTCTTTTCCTCATCACCTGTAGTCGTGCACATGTCCAATTGAGGGAGCGTTGCAATTTCAGTTTTCTGTCTTAGATTTGCAATAGTTTAGCATGTGACCAGCTGTCGTAAGTTTGGAACGGTTTGGTTTATTGTAAACTATTCAGTGGAACTCAGGTAATTTCCTTTTGCTGCCTAGTTTTCCTTTTCTTAGCTCATAGCCATGGCTCGAAGCAAAAAGGTAGCACAGAAGAAGGCAGCTAGCTCCAGTGCCTCAAGTAAAAGAGCAGTTACAGGTATGGTTCCTGCCAATGGTAGTTGTCTTCAGCAGCAGACAGTTAACAGCATCATTGTCATCAGCTTCTACAACAGTGGCAAGGGCTTCAACCTACTTCTTCACAGTCAAAACAGCCTACTTGAGACATCACAGCATCAACAACGGGCACATCTGCAGAACACTATCCATAACACGGTCCTTTTAATCAAAAGGCAGATGTAGAGTCACGCCGACATCACTCTATGTAGGTAACAATTACCTTATCCACAAATAGGGTTAAAGTAGTATATGATATTTGTTTTCACCTACAGGTAAAACCAGTTTGTTAAGGCAAATGACGTATGCACAAAGTGGCGTCAGACTGAAACATGCGAATTACGTATGGCCCTGCTTTTCGCTTCCCATTAAGCTGCTTTTTACTTGGCTTACAGCCCATTACAGGTTCTCAATTTGGGGAATTGCTGTGTTAACAGCATTTTCACTTTTTCCCTTTGTGGAATTTAGTGTTTTTCAGATGGGTTTTCCCCTCATGGTTGGATTCGGCTGTGCTGGTCTACCATGTAGGGTGTTGCTGTACGTACAGCATCTTCCCTTTGTGGAATTTGTTTTATAGCTGTGTTTTTCCCCTCACATTGTTGCAACGGCTGGGTCAGCAGCAGTGTTATTTTATCCGCGTGTCATATGTGGGAGGCTGTGTCAGCAATGGTACTGCCCAGGCTCCTTTAATAAATTTCCCATGTTTGGTCCTGTCTACCACTCAACCTATTGGCTATGTATTATGTAATAGGTATAATGCAACCACTTTATTGAGACTCTGTCGAATTCCTTTTCTGCCTAGTTTTCCCTTTGTTTTCTACAACAGGCATGGCTCATGGATCAAATGGTACAAAAGAAGAAGGCAGCCAACTTCATTGCCTCTTGACACTCAGCATATATAAATGCTGCACCAGACACTTAGGCTACAAGGCAACAATCAACAACATCAACTTTATAAAGTGCCTTCCAATAACCAATCAGAGGTTTCAGATGTTGGAATCTACTTGCCAGTTGAAAACCCAGATTTAGTACAGCAAATGTGCAACGTGCATGGTAAAGAGTCAAATGTTGATAAGTTTGTCCTCTCTAGATCAATATGAAACTGTATTCTTGTTCATAAGACTCCCGAGTTATGGTAATGGCTCATCTATCCTGCTATGTCTTGCACATATATTTACAAAGGCGGGCCTTCCAATAACAAATCAGAGGTTTCAGATGTTGGAAATCAACTTGCCAGTTTAAGACCAAGATTTGGTACAGCATCTGTGCAACGTACATGGTACAGAGTCAAATGTTGTAAGCCAGTTTTCCCTTTTAAGTAGAGTCAATTTATTAGGAAATCAGCTGTGTTTTCTGGTTTGGCAGTGTTACAGTTTTTTTTACCTTTCTTTTTCAATCTCAGTGCATTACTGCTACTTTAAAAACAGTCTCGCCAGCAATCATCCAGAGGTTTGGACGTATGAAGTCTATTTGCCTAAATGACCTTACAATCAGTTAGGTTGTAAACAAAGTATACAAATAGGTCATCAGTTTAAGGCCACGTTTAGCATAGTTACTGTTCGCAGGGCTGCAGTAAGTTGTGCCGTTCTGGCTTATTATCTGATGTCCCTAAAATGTTCAAGTGACAACATATAAGGAGAAAATAATGTTTTGTTGGGTTGGGCTGACGCTGTTTAGAAATATGTTTATGAAGTACAGGAAGTTCGTAGGGTCAAACTATGCGCTTCCCCCAGACTAGCAAATTCCATTTCACATTGCTAACAATTTTTTGCTATCTTTGCATTCCACGCATTGTGATTCCATATGATTGACTATGCTTTTTCAGAGAGAATTTTTCCCTCCAAAAGGGTTTTTAATCTCTGTTTTTTAGAGCAAGTCTCTCTTTGGTTTGTGTTCAGCCACAGCAGGAAATACAGGTTCTCAATTCCAGTTTTGTTCCTTGTTTCCCAAGGTAGTAATAAGAGGGGGGGTCAACAAGACTTGTTTGTAGATATAGTACAAAACGTAGTTTTCAGACTTTACCATAGTTACGGCTTTACTCTATTGCTGCAATAAAACAGAAGGTGGTAGCGTAGCCAAGCACAGTATATAAGTAGGATGGCTAGGTTATTGCTAGATAGACACTGGTACTGTGCTAGTTTAAGTTTAGCATACATCTGAAACATGCATTTGCCAATTTCTCAATACAGCACAAGTCAAGACAAGCCACTGTTCGCAGGGGCTGCAGTGGCATGGACTTTCTTCTTGTGGGGCCGACACAAGGTGTGTCTTGTGGCGTGTTTGGGCCCCACAAGATTGGGGCAAGATTAAATGAGTTACCTATGTAGGTGAATTCTTTGTTAGACTGTTAATTGGTCACCCATTTTGTGGCCCACTTTATGTATTTCACAGTTATGAGCATGTTAATCATTGTAAGGAAATTTGTTTATGTGTCAGTTTATTGGTCACCAATTTTGTGGCCCAATTGATGTATCTCACCTTTACAACTTTAATTTTATCACGTATAAGTAGGTTAGTTATTGTAAGGTCACACGTTTTGTACTATGTGTGTCATCAATTAGTGGCCTGTTTGATGTATTTTACAGTTACAGTTTTTCATTAAATGGTCACCCATTTGGTGGCCCATTTCTCCCACAAAGACATGAGTTGGGTGTTCCTTGATTTTGCCGGTGTTGTAGCTGGCATGGGCACAGCATCACCACCAGTGATGTGGGGCCTTGTCCAGCATTAACAGCGTTTGCAGGGGATAAAAATATATATATATATATATATATATAATATATATATATATATATTATATATATATATATATATTTATTTTTATACAGTCTTTCTGATGAAATGAAATTGTTGACATGTCAATTGTAAGATAGGAATTTCAAAAGTGTAAATCTTAAAGTTTGAATACAGTACATTTTGAATGAGCTGTGAATGTATTTCACACTTTCTATGCTTAACCAGATGTTCTCAACTGTTGTACAGAAATGGATATCAATCATTAATATCAAGGAGGAAAAAGCAGTTAAGTAAAAACTTTGATGGGTGTTAAGACTTGCCAGTCATCCCATGAAATCTCCTGAGGAGCCATAGAGAGCTATTTTAGCCAAATCTGATGTGTGCAGTGTCTGAGATGACCTTTTTGTAACATTGTAACCATAAAAGCACAGCTAATAATGACGAAAACTGCCTTTTTTAACTTTTATTTTGGTCAGCAAAAGCATCTTTCTACAGGAAACCTGAGACACAAAAGAAAATAGTTACATCAATGAGAAGAGAAGATATCTTGTCATTTTTCTATCTCTAAAATAAGTCACTGTATCAAATATTTATTGTGAAATATTTGTGCATGTTGTTTTCTCATACTGAATTTTCATAGAGAGAACAGAACAGTATCAGGAATTTGTCATACTTTTCATATGAACTGCAGATTTCATAATGGTACACTTTCACTTAGCAAACATCTAGATATCTCTGACATATATCTCTGATTTATTAAAGTATGGCGCCCGAAGTGCGGGCCGAAAAATATGAAATATCCTGATATCTCTGATATATGTATGCCTGATCGGTTAAAGTCGGGCGTGCTGAAAAATATGTCTGATTATTAAAGTTACGCGCCCTTTGGGGCGCGCCGAAAAATCAAACTGAATGATGAAATTTGTGGCTGACACGACGCGTTATAGGCAATGATGAGCCTGTGTCAAAATTCAAAAACACACTGACCCCCCGTTGGGCATTTCAAAATCATGGTGACCCCCCTATCACCTAAGTCAAAAACAGGTGACCCCCCATGAAAACACCGCCCCCCCCCCCCCCGAAGAAACAGACAAGTCCCTAACTTCGGATCCGATCAAACATCTACTGAATTTAATAAGCAAACACATCCTGTAAAGTTTTGAAATGTTAGGACATGAACTGATAGTACACGAAGACAGGCTATATCTATAATATCTTGGCACACTACGGGTTTTTATGCTGTTACTATTTCTTTGCCTGCGGCTTTTTAATCACAATTAATTGAGGGCAGCAATGAGCGTGTGCACTTACTAAAACAATTGAGTTGTGAAGATTTCCATCCATTATTTTGTAGTAGTTTCAGGAGAGTGCACATGGTGAACTCGCGATCTTTTGCAGTTTTAGACCAATAAAATGTTGAAGTTTGTCCCCTTCTGCCTACCCATTCGTATATTTTCCATAACAGAATTTTAGACATTCAATCGAAGACTTCTATAAGTGCATTTCAAAACTTTTGGTGAGACCAGAGGGGTAAATTACAACAACTTTGTTAGGACAGTGAAGCTTGGGATAACAAACAACGCAATCTTTAGGGGAGTCATATTACGAAAACTCGTACAACATCGTTTCACCAAAATTAAATTTTGTTTCCTATCAGAGTCCTCATCTGACAGAAAGTTACACTCTCACCCCCCGTACTTTCCTCTCTTCCCGTCCCTCTGCCTGTCTGTTTGTCTGTCTGTCTGTCTGTTTGTCTCTCTGAAACAAATAATAGAGGACGTGTCTGATGGCCGAATTTAAGTCGTGACTTGTTTCAAATAGTTCATTCGTGAGATCAGAATTTCGCCTAAAATTCCTAAACCACCTCATGATAATATAAGTTACATTTGCGCGGGAAATACTCCACATGGCGGGGTTAAATCAATTAATTGACCGATGATTAAGGATATGTATCTTCATTGTTGCAGTGAAACCTCAAGTCAAAATACGTGTCACCTTAAAACCCCGATTGTGTACATTGAATGAATTCACACGCATGACCTGGAAGCGTTTTATCACATTTTCGGTATGCGACAGCCATCAATGCATGTAATCTCAGACAATCTGTAATTAGTTGCCGTCACAGTGCAAACCACCCATTGGATGTACGAGAAGATAATGCTTAGTATATTATGGGATTTCACAAGTACGAATGCGCTCTTTAGTAGGTCCGTATCCCCTTTTTTTCGTAACTGTCAATGTAAAGTTACTTTCAATATGAACTTCAATTGTAGGTCATTCGTAACTGTACAAAGAACTTAGCATTGGTTTGCCGGTCATTGAATATAGATGCTGGGCTTCCTACGAAAAACACCTGCCCCGCCATGGAGACCGCATAACTTGTATGCTGACAAACGCACATCATTTACCAATATACTTTTGATGAGGATCGACGTTACATTTCATCCGATGTGAACTAATCAATGGGACAACCTTAAGTAGCAGACAAGGCGGCGACGTGGACGTTCCTGAGCAACGTGGATATATGTAATTTTGTAAGAATATATTCTCAATATAGATAATTGAATATAAGAAATATTGTAAACATGCAGGACAGTTGAGGGACGGTGTGTTCGTTTTGCTTGAGTGAAATATTTTTACGTGTGTCACGTACGATCCTTCCGGACGATCCTAAGGCAATTGCTGACAATCTGTGCTAGCTATTTCAGATACGAGACTGCGCCTACGGGACAGATATTCGGACTCTCAAATTTTTACATTTCTTTTTCGATCTACCACTTGTGGATTATCATCTTAAGTTCTTTGCTTCAGAAAAAATTTCACTGTCTTAGGTAACGAAAATCGATTTTCATAGTTAACACAGAGATATCGATGGTAGCCATTTTGAATTTCAAATATCGGTAAATGTCGGGTAATTTGTATCTCAAGTGCCACCAAACTTTGCACGTTGACCCAGATTTTATTCTGGATTTGGTCAGAGAATGGTGGAAAGTTTCATTGAGGAAAGCTTAAGCAAAATGCAGTTGAAGTCTTTCATTTTCGAGGCACTTACTACCTTATAGGTTACAAGTGTCTACTTTAACAGCAGCCTTTTACAACAACACCAATATTATTTTTCCTGTTGGACGTCGCACTTTTCATATTGGAGAAACCGCCTAGACACGATCATTTGGCAACAGAATACACACACACACATTCCTCATTTCAGAGAATTGTAATCTAGCAGACTCTTCTTATATTTTCTGGCAGCTTTACAAAACACAACAATGCTGTTTATATCAGATACAAATGACATCAAACAAAGCCCCTATGCATCAAAACTCTACGGTCTATCGTATTTCCGAAATACTAAACTCGGCTTTCCGATTAACGTTAGCGCTTTTTATGGTTGATGGAATGCTTTGCGTCATAATAAAGAACAAACATATTGACATCAGACTGGAACAAAATCAATGAAACAGATAATATTGCACCAAATGTCTTTTATTCATCCCAGTTTATTACAAATGATACATAGCAGAAAATAATAATATTGACAGACCGAAATTCCATCTCGAAAATGCTGATTTTGTAAATCAACTTACCTTTAAGGTTTGTTAGACATTATCTCACATACTAATGTATGAATGCATCAGGCTTTCCGAAATTTTCAAAAAGTGAATTTCAAAACTCTTACCCAAATTTTCAAATAAAATTAGCAAGCCTTACATTTCCAATCCCATTGAAATTGACCTACTATATTTTGCATTTGAAAAGTATTTATAGAGTCTGTTTAAAGTTGATCATTACCATATAGTCACTTGTTCACATTGTGAAAGTGTTCTATATATTTGAAAGTCACACTACTACTTTGTCAAATTGTCTATGATCCGGCAATGTGGCCTCATTTACAGGAAGGAAGAATATTAGGAAAAGACCATTGCCAGAGAAAGTAGAGATAAAACATTTGATGATTATGAACTTGATTAAATCGAAATGTATTGAAATGAAAGATGAAAAAGTAGCCATGTTGTTTTGCCCACTACAGATTCGCATCTACATCACTGCAATTCAACTTTTTGATGAGCATGCTGGGATGTGAGGACACACCTTGCCTTTCACACATACGGGTAACAGAAAAGATGTTGCGGTCTAATAAATGTAAAATACACTTTGTGTCATGAAAACCCTATAATACTTACATCTGTTAAATGTTTCCATATGAAGATACTGTTCATTACAACGGTGGCAAATAGACAAGCTTGTTTACAAGAAAGAGGTGGTGTCACGTTCAACGCAACTGAAACGATACATGTTGTTTATATTGCTGACAGGTCACAAGATATGGTGCTACTATTGCTCGCAATTAAATCAGCAAAGTTTTACCCTTGAAGTCCAGTCTATTCAACACTTGGGTAAACTTCAGGTACTTTTTATTGAAATTAATGTAATCCATCGGCATACCAAATAGGCGTATGTCATATTGAATCAAAGTAATCCCTCACACAAAATAAAGACAGGAATCAAAATACTGCATGTTTTGGAGCAAAGCTGTGTGGAAAGAATGATAACAGTTTTTGAGTATTTTGTAAACTTTATTTTGTGCATTTTCAAAGTAACTGCAGCCCATGTTTTAAATAATATATTCAACAGATACAGTGCAATATTTTTCACTTATAATCCCTTAATTAGCATTATTTCCGACTATCCCCAATACATCCGTATGACTAAAATTTACCTCCAAATTACATAAGAACACATGCATTTCAAGGAGTACATTCAAAATCAAGTAAAATCTCCCCAGCCAGTTGAAAAGAAAAATTCATAAAACACAAATTAACTTTTGTAAAACCTTCATGGAAGACATTGCAGATTCACCATTCATTAGTATGAATTATTTGAATTAGTTTCTGATTATTTCGTACATTACTTAGAGGTTATAAACGGTGTAGAGAAGTAATTTATAATACTTTCGTGATTTGTAATAGTGCAGTAAATTGTAATAAAATTTTGCGGTAATTTGTAAACTGCAGTAAATTGTAATAAACTTTGGAGTAATTTGTAATAATTAAACTAGCGCAATTAGTAATAAAGTTGGGAGTACTTTGTAATAACAATCACTGCAGTGATTTGTAATGAAATTTTGGAGTAAATTGTAATGAAAGCTTTTTTGATGAACTAATCTCTATTTTGCGTTTGTATATGTTCAAATTTTATATGTTCAAATTCCAGAAACAATATACTAGCCTGCAAAACTAATATTAATGACCAATTACTAAAAATTCTGAAGCTGCTAAAGTATATTCAATTGAAAGCTGTAGAACTTAGGTCTTTGGATTTCTTCCCAACATCTTCACTTAACCAGACTATACGTTTCAAAAACGTCAGACACCAAACAAAAGTCATGCAATATAACACGCATACATACGTACGTAAGTACGTATTATGTTCAAAATTTTGATCAAGTTTTTCTGATTTCGAATAGTTGTATACTTTCCCCCGAATTTCTAGTCTTTCTAGACTGAAAGATTGAGTTGCATGGGCGTCTTCTGGGACCACTAGTGGTTGAGTCAGTCGGCCTAGAACACCTTTGCATCACTGAATCTGTAAGTCTACTGCCCTTCACATATAATATTTGCCTTCAAAAGGCAGCATGGCTGAAAATTATTAATCGGAACTTTTTGCTGTGTAAATATATTGCTTTCCACTTTTGGCAACCTCTCTGTATAAATGGTTTCAATTGACCAGTGGGTTCTCAGCAAACAATCAACACATGGCAGTCACGAAGCTAAGAACACAAAATGTGCCAACCCTTGCAGTGATCATTAATACTTAAGGCGCATTTCTTTGACTGATGTCAGTTGCTCCTTATCATCAAATTTATTGCGAGAATGGAAAATGGTTTTCAGATCGAAAGCTGGTTTGTAATTTGTTTTGTACCTAAATTTTCCGTATCAAATTTTCCCACAAAAATATAAGGGTTACAGTGGGTACATCTCAAAAATTGCGCTACACAATCATTTACATGACCTGAAATCATACAGCAAGCACAAATCTGCTTTAGCACACCAGTGAATATAGTAAGATGGTGAACGTAATTCACTTGCACATGGCCACATGTGACAAAAATATCTGAGACTTGTAAGTCCTCGCAATTTTCTACCAACAGGACTTAATGAGAAAAGTCTTCATTGCCAACTTCATCGACATTTAAACAACTCTGGACATGGTTTGTAAGTAGTACATATCATTTCTGACAGTAAATCTTCAGATCGTTTACAAGGAGATGGAGATGAATTGAATAAGAATTCTTTACGTTCTGCACTGTCGATGTCGGGTTGAATGAAAAATCTTATTTTTAAAGAGCTCATACAGACATTCAAGGCCATATTTTCATTTTTAGGACTTTCCAAAAATATCAGTCTGTGCTATGAATTAATGCTATTTCAAAGAAACATACCTGAATCAACTGGGCAGAAAGTTAGATTTCAGATTTACCCAGAACAATAAGATTTCATAAAGTTAGAATTTGCAAATGCCCATGTCTACACTGGAAGACAATCATGACAGAAACTTGACTGTTTTGGAAGTATTTTCATGATTTGGAAAACATGTCAGATGTAGCCATACACTACTCAACATGAGCTGCTGCTCTACGGCAGTATCAGTGATAAACGGTGCGAAAAAGTTTCAAGAACATGCTTATTGTACGGCAAAGTTAAGGGGCCAACTGTGGGCTCCGTTACAACCGATAACGTACTAACTAACCGATAACGTATCAAACCAGATAACTTATAAAATTTACCTATAACGTATCAAATAAACCAATGACGTTGTAACGAACCGATAACGTAGTAATTTTGCTAACCGATGACGTAGTAATTTCTCTTAATCGATAAACATATCAACAAATATGCAGATAACGTATTAATTAACCGATAACGCATTAAATCAACTGAAAACGTTGGAAAATCAACCAATACTGCATCAAGAGAACCAATAGTGTATCAAATAACTGATAACTTATCTGATCAAGTGATTAATGGGGAGCGATAAATCGATCGATTTATAGATAGACAAATAGATAGATAAAGAGAGATTGATCGATCATTCAATCGATCGATCGATCTATCTATCGATGTTCGATAGATGGTGGATAGATCGATCGATCGATCGATAGATAGATCAATATCTCGATTGATAATTGATGGGTAAATCGATATAACAATGGATCTATCAATTCGCTAGAATGATAGATAAGTCAATCGATAGATCGATCGATTCGATAAATTGTTGATAGATCGATCGATGAAATTTCTGCAGCAAATCAATCGTGTTTTCATGGTAGTATGCACGACTAAGTTGATCTAAATGTTGTCCAACTACTGGAATTAGTTTTTTAAGTTGTTTCTAGTTTTGCTGCAGTAGCTATACAGTCTAGTTGTAGCTGGGTAAAATCCAAAGAGATAGTTTAAGTATTGATTATACAAAGGCAGGGTAATGAGCGACTTGTGGTATACACAGAGAACCCTACCGAGAAAGAAAACTATTATATATTGGCTAAAAATTAGACAGAAAGTATGGTTGTAATAGCAAGATTGGAAACAACTTTTCAAACCAATTCCAGCAGTGTACAATATTTAGATCAAGTTAGTCGTTCGTGCTGAAATAAAAGTTATACAGGCGAGTCATGGGAATACTTTGCTTTGCATATAAATGTGATCATCACAAAACATTTGGGTTTTTTAACAACGTAATCGGACCAGCTACAAAACGAAAGTCCTTTTCTCCTTCAGGACTGTTTTCTGGCTCTAACAGACCAGTTGCAATGCCGCAATCACCTACAACCAACATCTCAAATTTCGCAAATATGTTGGATACGTCACCGACAGAAATAACTGCGTATTAGTAATTAATCAAAGAGTGTTAATTATGTATTCGTACAATTGACTATTTTTTATGTTACTGAAAATCTCCATCGGGTGTAATTGAAAAAGGTAAGCATATCAGTGATTTATATATAGGAACCGAATTTAAATGTATGAGTGAACTCTGGTATGCGTTTTTATTCTACTAGCACTATACTATGTTCGTAATCATAATATGTGACTTGTCGTGAATCGCGGCAGAAAGGATAAAAAGGAAGGAAAAAGCAATATGTTGTCTACTAAATCTGTTGACTTGGCTTGCTACAGGAGTAGCTTGCAAAATTAATGAATTTTGATCATGGAAAATTCAACAATGAGTCCAGATTTACCTGTAATTCAGTCCCAGGATTAAGGTTACGTTGTGACTTATTGTCATTTTGATATACTGACGTTGTAATTAACGAAGTTTTGATAATCGGTCATGTCGAAAACTTTTTTCAAAGTCCTCCCAGCTTAGAAAGTGTGTCGATAAAGACATTCACATTTGTGTTGTATCTTCAATTCATCCTGCAGGAATACTTCTCAATTAGTTCGCATTTCCTAAATTGATGAAATTCGATTCCTGATGTCTGAGTAATATCACGAAAGCAGTATACTCCATATATATGTAACTCTGATGGTGTAATTGATTGATCATAAAAAAAAAAATACAACACACATTTATATTCAGGTAGTCTCCATTTGTTAATACTTTATCGGTTGATTGATACATTATTGTTTGACTTGATGCATTATCAGTTGATTGGAATCTTTATTCTTTGACTTGGCTTCGTTACTGGTTGATTTGATACGTCATCGGTTGATTTGGTACGTTATTGTTCATTTGGCTACATTATGGGTTGATTGATACGCTATCGATCGATCTATCTATCTATCCGTCGATAGATCTTTCGATCCATCGATCGACATATATATATAAATATATATACAAACATACATATATATAGATATATATATAAATATATATACAAACATACATATATATAGATCGTTCTATCAATTGATCAATTCATTCCATCATTCAATCGATAGAAAGATCGATTGATAGATCAATGCATCTATTGATCTATCGATTGATCGATGGATTGATCGATTGATCGATGGATTGATCGATTGATCGAGGATAGATCTATCGCCATGAATTTATTCCCATGAATCACTTGATCCAATACGTTATCAGTTGATTTGATACATTATCGGTAAATTTGTTGATACGTTATCGGTAAGGAAAAATTACTACGTTATCGGTAAATTTGTACTACGTTATCGGATTTGTAACGTTATCGTTAGTTACTACGTTATCGGTTGGAACAGGCCCTCCGCCCTATTTCCCTGCAAACAGGTACAGCCATTTCCGGTAGACGGGTAAAACTCTAAAACAAAGTTACTTTAAATTGTCAGAAAAACTAGAGCATCGCTTAGGTAGGATCTCATACCGTAGAATACGGCGAAAATTAGACATTAATTACTTGAACTTCGACTCGAAAGTGGACTTGTAATAACTGTTTATCAATGTAAAGGTAGTTTGCATAATGTTCAGTCTTATTGGTGTCATGCAGGTCTAAATTTTGCTGTCATTTTTCAATCGGTGAAGTGTTCCAGATTGCTTTTGGCAAGAACAGCTACATATGAATTAAATTCGATCATCATGCTTCTCTATTTGACTTCATATGCCTGTGTAGACCTCTGTAGATTGGATTTCATCCGATGCTTTCATTGTATACACACCGTCATGTAGACATTCAAATTCTCACAAACCATGGTGTGAATGTGCCTGATTCTGCTGGTGGAAACTAAAGGAAAAATGAAAAAAAAAAACCCTTTCAGCTTTGAATGCTTTTTGTTTATCAATCTGCACGAAGTCAAGTGATGTGCAGTGAAGTGGAGAAGAGCTGAGTATCTCAAAGGGTATGATCTTCTGGTATGACAGCGAAATTTGAATGTGAAACATATATCAGAGATTGTTTATCCACTTAAAGGCAGTGGCATGTCAAATTTATATGCTAGTACATTTAACTGAGACAAACATGTGTATTGGGGCGAGTAGATCCAGCGCAGTGAAGTCCAGTGCCATTACATATTTTTCTAGAACTGATGCATTGCCATTACCATTTCGAGATGAATTTCAAGCAATGCAGTCTCCATGGGGTCCATGTAAATTGGTCACATTATTTTTATCAAGCCGTGCAGACCTATACTATAGCAAGTACAATACAATACTGGCAATAATCTGATCTATATTGAAATAGGCCCTGACAAGCCTGAGAAGCAGCTGGGAATTTACCTGGACTGCCAGAACGACATGAACACGACATGAAGAAATATGCATACATGTATTAATGGTAGTTAAATGGACTCACTCGACTAGGGTATAATGACCTAATATAAAAATAATTAATCAACACGAAACATAAAACAAATCTCCTTCCACATTTGGACAATTTTTACCTTTTCAGTAAACTGGTCTTTGCAAGCCATGCGGATAGCTTCTGCAGTGGCTGGACTGTCCAGCCTGAATGTCCCTGTGAAGCCAGAATCAGTCCTGGCAGAAGCTATGGCATCCTTGATGGCAAAGAAAACTGATGTCGCCAAGATGAGCGGAGGCTCTCCAACAGCCTGAGTCCAAAACAAAAAACAAATTTTATGTACACCGTAGCAAGATTAATTTTTTGTTTTACATATATTTTTCAAAATCTGTTTTATTGTGAGCATCAAATCAATTAAAATTCATGTCACCTATATGTGATATTAAAGACCATAACAGACACAAAATATTGACACATACTATTGGCAGTCAATGACAAGGAAACCATCTGATGTTCGGAACTCACCTTAGAAGAGTGGATAGCTCTCTCATTGGAAGTGTTACCCAGCAAAGATACATTAAACACTGTTGGTACATCTCCAAATCCTGGAATTTTGTACATACCAGGACCTCTGGTCAGCAAGACACCATTGGGAGTCCAGCGATGATCCTCGGTTGTGAAAAGTCCATAACCTTGCACAAACGCTCCTTCAATCTGGGGATGAAACATCGGGTCATGGAATTGAAACTGAATTCTATAAATGTTTCAACACTTTGTCTTCGGATAGAAATAATAATTTTAAAAAAAATTGTTTCGGAAAAAGTTTCGGAAAAATTAGAATGAGCTTCAGCAAATGAGAAGATTGACAATATGCAGTTCTGTTGTGTGTTCTATCCAAACTAAACACTCTAATGAGTCACTTCTTTTTATCTATTATATTATAAACAGAACTTGTGTGTGCCGCACAAAAATGTTAATGTAAAATATAGGCAACTGTCTTAATTGGATGAACTTCCATGTCCAGTTTTCCCACACTTTTACCTGTCCAATATCGATGGCCGGGTTGAGACTTTCACCAAGGTCCATTACGATATCTGCTCGAAGGATACGATGATCACCTGTGAGGCAATCAATTTCTACTTCAGTGCATGCAGCACCATTTGTGAAATAATTAAATGGATTTCCAGATTTGGTCTCCCAATCGTATCCCAGATCTGGTGTCCTGTAAAAATCCAATATACAATAAAGCTGATGAGGAAGTCTATGTTATACTCAAGCTGTGTGTGATGAAGATGAATTACATGATACATATTTGGTATATGTCCAAAATAAGAAATTGTACATTTTATTAAATATTCAGAAAACTAATTAAAAAGTAATATCAATGACTGTGAAGATTTTTAAATGAAAACATATTCATTTACTTGCATATATTTAGGCTGTATTTAAAAAGAAAAGTCCATTGTACTGTGCTGAATCGTTTGTTTTTGCTCACAATTTGCTGTGCTTAAGGCAGACAAAGAAAAATAACACGATTGGAACTATTTTGGGATAATTGGATCTTCATATTTTTCAAATTTCTTAAAAGTCTTAGGCGCTCTATAGCTGAATGTCTCAATATTACAAATTGCTCATAAAAACAAGTGTGTAAAGTAAAACGAAAAACAGATTAGCTTACATTTGCAGATTTTAAAAACATTACTTCACCATCCAATTATTCTAAATTAGTTCCAATCGTGTAAATTTAACTTGTAAGAAACTTTGGAAAAACGGCAAAAAATTTGCTTTTGGCAAATTTTTTCTATATCAACCAATAGCTAAAGCCTCTGGTATGTAAGACATTGTAGCTGATGCTTCATCATCAGTTTACTGAAACAGCTCTGTACGCCCTGTGCTCGTGAAAAACACAAAGGCAATGCTACATATGGTATACGACCGTTTAATTGTGGATTGATTGATGGCAGTCAACCAAAGTTTTTGCTGAAGTCGTTTAACAGACAGATATGGACTACCTAAAATTGTCTCCCCTATACCGTTGTACTTTAAGGCGATACCGAAGGATTCATAGCGCGCGTTTCTTGCTATCGCTGGCAACGTTCCATATACGCACTTTTGCACGTGCAAAATCTTACCGTTCCGTTGTTTTCTATGGATTTTCGACTCTAGTATTTTGAAAATGCTCAAAATCTTTCAACTCTCTCAATTGTTAACAAATTTAGCTGACTTTTGGTAGGATTATTGAAGTCATACATGAGAAGGTAGATAAGCATGCGTTTCTAACCATTTATGAGATATCGCCATAAACCCTTTAAAATTTCACAAAATGACAGAGTAGATATTTTCCAGTTCAAACATCATTTGTACTTGAACAGATAATCTAATCCATGCTTGGGGCTCTAAACAGGTATCTCATGTGTTACCTTCAGAATTTTTTGGAAAATTTCGTGCAAATTTGTAGGAGCTGAAACGTTTTAAAATATAGCTGTGAAAATTTGTATATGTGTGACGTCACTGACAAATCGCGCGACAAACCTGCGACTTTTGGAATCGTATGGTTCTGTAAATCTTTGTTATGCAAAGAAAACCATGAAAGCTTTGCATTTCGATTGATTTTGGAAATTACTCTTAACAATCGTTGCTTAGCAATATGAATCCTTTGGTATCGCCTTAATGAAGATGAAAATATGAGTTCACATGAAATAAAGAATACTGTATGGACTTATGTCCAAATAAGGACAAAATGGCAGATTAAAGCTCAAAATTTGTCTTTGTGATGATGCATTATGTACTATTTTTGTTTCGTTATAGGAGAGTAAAGACAAAAATATAGTTTTGTACCGGAGGCTCAGACAAATAAAATGACTACATTCACAAATAGTACCATATGTACCAGTGTACAATTTAACAATATGAATTATTGAGGATTGAGATTATACAGTTTGGAATTACTTCAACAGTGATGGGAAAGAAGGGAACTTGAAGATGTCCACAATGTTGGTGTATTTCTGATCTTAAAATGAATTTTAAATCACTTTACTCACTTGTAAAAACCTGTAGATGATAGACTTACTCTATCCACATATGCAGTCATGACCTGAATGTCAATAGATAAGTGTAAGGACATGATAAGGAACCAGTAGTGTCAGATTTATCTCAATAAACTCTTGTGAACATGTGACACTGAACTACATTGTGATTGAAATCACTTTTCCATTTGGTACTATTACTTTAGCTTGTTTACTGTTTTATTTGCAGAGTCTCACCACTGGAAACACAGGTGCCGCCAACTTAGCAGTTCGTGCGAAAAGGTGTTCGTGCAAAGTTTTTCAGCGGGCGGGCAATTTCAAAACTAATCAGCGGGAGGGGAGAAAATATCGATATTTACTGCGGGCGGGGAAGAAATGTCATTACTTTCAGCAGGCGGGGAGAAAATTTTTGACTGTGGGCACCAGAAATACGTAGAGGGAGGGAAAGCGGCGTTCTTGATAGAACTTGAGGAGAAATCAAGCGCCTAACTTAGATGGGAGCAATGTTCTAAGGTATACTGCTAGCTGCTCGTGCGGTTTTGCGTTGTTCTGAGTTGCCTAGTGGGCAACTAGTTGGCAATGGGGAATTTCAGTAGTGGGGAGAGGGCAGCGGGGAGCTTGAATTGTTGTGGGGAGTGGGGAGCGGGCAGACTGTAGATACCGGAGGGCAGTGGGCATCAAAATTCAGTGGGAGGGCACATTTTCAGTGTATACCAGTGGGAGGGCAGTTACGAACAGCTCTCACTTTCCCCTCCAAATTTTAGGTCAGGGTCAAAAATAAGAAAATCGGTATATCAGCCTTCAAAACATGTTTTGTGATGATTTTGCGAAATTCATGAAATTTACCAGTTGGCGGCACCTGGAAACACAATGAAATAGACACACATGAAATGCATTTTGGATAGCAAAAGAACACAAAATGGGTGAGTTGAGTGAAACGGGCTGGTAACATGAGATGATCGGATGTTTTGTCAATGTTTTTCAACAACTAATTATTTCCTCTTGTCAGAATGCAGTTATATATTAGTCAACCATGAATTTGTAGACAAATTTTGAACTGATTTGTCTAGCCTTTAAAATGTGTGCTCGAGTTTGCGTATGATATTATTTGGAAGTGATCTAAGAATTAATTACAGTCTTCTTCAAAATCTGTATTGTACATGTACGACTTTTGCTAACCTGAATTGTTTAGTGTCTTGCGTTTCTATGGTAGACCATAACATCTGCTATCAGGTTCTGATTACTTTTTGTTGTTACTGCATCACGTCTTCCGACATCATCAAATCTCATAAATGTTCAATATCACTAGAATTCATGTAAAACCTGCCAGTCTATGGTATTTCGTTTGAAGCAGGTAGTGCACACACTAGCGTAAATGTGACCTTCTAAGTATAAAGTTTGCATATGACCAGTATCTCTTACTAAGCCAAGTAAAGTTGTGTTTCCTAACTGCCATTCTATGTTTTCAACTGACGTACAGTACATTTAATTATTTCATTGAACATGGCATACCAGTGTGAAACACAACCGCAGCAAAAGGCTTACCCAGTCTTCCCACGATCCTTTTGGGTTGGAAATAGTGTATGGTTCTAGTCTCTCTCTGAGGGTTTCACATGCAATCTGTAGAACAACAAAAACATTCGATGAATTATATTACTGGTCAGCTGAGGTACATTCACTTGTTAAACATTTGCTAAATAAACACCATGCCCGGTCCATAGCGTTTTAATTGGTCGAGCTGAACCACGTGACAGCCCACAAGTTCACTGTAATGGTTTGTCTTCATGCCCGTGAATATGGATAATATCGTAAACACAGTAACTTTACGGCTACAACGAAAATTGAGATTTGTACAAAGATCATAGTCAACCACAAAATAAAATGGAGCATATGTGGGCCAAGCTTAGACGCTTTTTTTTTTCAAAAAATCTCCGGATTTGCAAATTTTTTGCAGAGCGCGCACTACTCACTGACAGGTTCTGGGGCCCCGTTACCGTTCGCACGGGAAATTTTCGTAAATTTTGACGGTTTTTGGGGTTCGTTGATAATATAATTGAAATAACGGACTCCGCGCTGACCATTAACGTTTATTTATGGGCGCGGGCGAGAGGAAAGCCAAATTAACGGGCTCGGCAAGCCTCGCCAGTTAATTTTTGGCTTTCCTCTCGCCCTTGCCCATAAATAAACGTTAATGGTCAGCGCGTCGCCCGTTATTTTTATGATATACATGAATAAAGACTGTAAAAATGTATAACTGTGCACCACATCTTGCAGACATGTTTGTATTCATATGAAGCTCAGTTCATGCAGTCTCTTCATACTTCTGGGTCTGAAGGAGCTGCAAAATGTTTTATAACACAAGAGATATATCGATGATCTGATTGACCTGAATAATCCTGGCATTTTTAATTAGCGCCATTATATCTATCCAGATGAATTAGAAATAAATAAAATAAAAATTCTTGTTATCAATTTTAAATGGTTATAAACACTGTCCTCATTTGGTATACAGCAGTGTAGAAGGAACAACATTATGTGAAAAGCTACTGATATTTTTGTAGTTTTAGGCTGGTAGAGCCAGCTTAACGTTAACAGGTTCCCTGTTGTTCTACCATTGGTATCCGAAATTCTAAATTCATGTATCATGGTACAAATGTTGTTAAAAAATTGTTCTCACTAGGTGAAAGACCTCATTTAAAATACACTTTTTATAAGCAATCTTTGAAAAAACACGCAGAATCTTCATGATGAATTCGAGCAATATATCTGACAAACAATTAATTCCTTTGCTGTGACATAATGTCTTATCAGAGTATATAACTTGTGGATCATGAGAACATCACACAAAAGTATGTCACTCCACAAATCATTAAGTCATACAGCAGTCCATAAAAAATTGTAATTTGTTGATCACTGGGAAAGAACAGTCCAATGTAGCTGTGTAATCTTTTCTCAGAGGTTGTACCATGAATAATTCATCTTTATAACTTTAAACCCAGCTGTGAATAATGTAAGTTTATGCAAACATAAATACGAGCAATCAAGTTGAGTAATAACCTGCATGTACTGTAAGTAGGGAGCTGCTAGCTACATTTATTCAACAGTCTACCCTTGCTTTACACTCTCTTGCTTTAGAGTATGAGTTGTGAACCATGTCAACATGGTCATCAGCTCATGCTGGGACACAAACAATGACAACCTAGATAAATGCAGTCGACCAACAATTTAATTGTTCATTGCGCTCTTCGAGGGCTTGACGTTCTATTTTCTGTAACAATACAGCTCTCTCCTGCATCAGTTATCTTTCTTTTTCCTGCAACCCGGCGAGCTCTGTGGCAACTTTGGGTTGGCATGGCGTTGCTGAACCTGTTGTGCTGTCTTAGCCAATTTGTATGACTGAACCGGTACATTTTGGGCCTGGTTGTAACCCGGATTGACGATGTCCCTTTACAGGGTTGTTTGTAACCGGAGCATATTGGAGTGCAAAGTTCAGATGTTCTGTATCAGAATTTTCGGGGAGCATGTAGCGGAGGCTGTGTCAGGATGTGACATATTAGTTTTTGAGCTAATGTAAGGCAATCTGCCGGATAATGTCCGAAGAAAAGTCTGAACTGTAAAAACTTTACAATGCCATCATCAAAAGTGAAGAACGCCCAACATGATTCCAAGGCACGGGAAAGCAAATATTAGCCAAGTGGGGGCCCAAGTTATACCCAAGCAGTTGAGTTCAAATGTGTAATGAATGGACAAGTATGGCGTGGAGGTAAGTTGCACCATGCCTGTAGATCATAACAGGCTTCACTATTAAGTACATCTGGCACTGCAGTTACCTTTATAGTGAGGTTAAAATAGTTGGGAAGTGCAAAGGTCAGCACCATGGTGACAGCTCATTTTAGACCACCGTACTTGTACACAAACAAATATAACATTAATTGGAGATAAGGAAGTCAGAAACTAATTGGGAAACTAAACAGATTTCCTGATTAATTCACTTTACATCACTTTACTTTGGTCATTCTCTGTAGATTTGATATTTTTAACCATAAGCAAGCATCTCCAGGGGACGTAATTAAGGTGTTTCTACAATTATTATTTGTGAATTCAAAGCGATGGTTACCATCCATATGTTAACTCTACCTGGAAAGCAACAATTTTTTGAATTTCAGAAAAATAAGATGTTGATAACTTAACTGATTGTTGATAAGCTTAAGAATGAGCCCCGACAAGTGGCGCACAAAAAATATCATAAAAGTTGGAGAGTCCGCTTATCTGTCCCCGATGTGCATTCTATGTTCACCAATAAATCATATGAGATATTAAACCCATAATTACCTTGACTGCTTCACCATATAAATCGGATGAGGCACTGGCAGCGGTGGGGGACGTGTTTGGCACAGTGTTGGTGCTGGTCTCACTGATAAAGATCTTACGTGTAGGTATCTTCAGAGCTCTGCTTGCCACCTGGATCATCTTGGTGTGCAGACCCTGGCCCATCTCAGTGCCGCCATGAGTAATTAGTACAGAGCCATCATCATATATGTGAACCAGGGCTCCAGCCTGTTGAGTCAGAGAAAGAGAATGATAACGGACACTCTTCTACTCTCTTATGAAACTGATGCATGCGGTGAAAAAATGTAGAACAATACATTATTTTGTAGGTCATATTTTTGACATCTCTTGTGTAGTGTTAAATAAAAGTCCCATAATCACGTGCACACATTTTTAAGAAGAGTACAATGTAGCTGTAGGTTAATATTGTCATCATGCCATTGTCAATAACCCAGCATCTGTCATCGATTGTCAATGTATATGATGAGAAACCAGTACCATGATCAATATTCCAAACTCTTCGAACTATGGTTATATCTATCTATCTATCTATCTATCTATCTATCTATCTATCTATCTATCTATCTGTCTATGTATCTATCTATCTATCTATGTATCTATGTATCTATCTATCTATCTATCTATCTATCTATCTATATATATATATATATATATATATATATATATAAGTGTCCTAAGATGTAAGTATTGTCCACTGTTTTAAATATCACCTGTTTAAGCTGTATTTTTAGAGTCGGATATTTTGGTACGTCATTTCTATGTGGTGTGCACTATCACCTTTCCTACACTTTAATATGCAAATATTATTGCAAGAATAAATGAGCTTTGACGTTGTTTGAAACAATACACACTTTGACAATTCGTCTTCTGGCTTAAGTGGGATTAGGCCTACTCCCACGAAACGTCGGTGAAAGAAATGTTATCTAAATGAAGAGCTTTGTGTCCTGAGTTGGTGCGTCTTGACCTGCTTTGTTATACACTATAACACCAAAGTGTATATATATATATATATATATATATATATATATATATATATATATATATATATATATATATATATATATATATATATATATATATATATATAATGTAGGGCTGACACAAGGATGTGTCTTAGTTGTCTCTCAGTTCAAAATGAGCTCCATAAGTATTTAAAAGTTACATTTGCTGTTTCTATTATTTTCACTATGATATAGACAAAACTGAACATAATATCCACGGAACCTTCAGAAGCAATTCAAATACAACTTTTTGAGGGGTGTAAAATTACTGTTCGGGTTAGTTTTATGGTAAACATAGTTTAAGGTTTGCTGAAATCAACCCGTACCCTGTTCTGTTGACTAAATAGATTCCGAGGGGAGCAATCGACAGAAATGTAACCTAAAAGTGCGCGCTTGTGTTAATGTTTTGATATTTGTATGTGCTGTCATTTTGCCACACTTTGGCAACGCCCTCAGCGGGGTCATGGTCGATGCGTTGTGACGTCGCAAAGCTGTTCATTTACGTCCAATGCCGTCATTTACCTATGTCCCGTATCTGCTATAACCCATACACGGTAGCTTTCCGTTTCTAACAAATAGACTCTCCCGCTAGCGCTATCTCCCGCAGAGAATTGCTCGACCCAAAGAATTCTGCAAGCGCCGCCTTCTTTGTTAAACTCAAGACTTGTCCTGATTAAAATCCATTCTGGACTTCTACCCCGGGAAGATCTTGCCCATGACATATCCAATGCGTCACTATCACAGTCACTTTTGATTCACTACATAATAGCGGTTGTGTGGTATACATTTATTGTACTTTATGATCACCATCCAAATGGGAATATGATTTCATTAACCAGGCTTACCTGCAAATTTTCAAGCCCCCCCCCCCCCCCCCACCAAACTATTATATTGCCGCATATTATTAGGAATGCATGCAGAGTAAAAATGAACATGGTTTGCGTAGTTCTCCACGTAGATGCCCGACGTCAGCAGATTGTAGAGCCATATACATGCAAGCGACCTTACGGCCGATATAGCTCCGCTGTGTTTATGTAGAGAATAACTATTTTGACACATGTTGATAAAAAAGTGGAAATCTTTGATAGCTCATTTCAGGGGCCAGAAAAACGTTGTTAAAATAGCAGCGAAACTACACAATTGAAGATTTCATCATAATTTGAATATATCACATTGGATCATCCCTCAGAACATGCAACCAAAGCTATCTGACGGGTAGTTTTTTGAGAATGAAATTTTCTGACCAAAAATGGCAAAAATTGCCCCAAAAAATTACTGATTTCACCATAATTTCAATATATAATGTATTAGAATAATCCCTTGGAACCTGTATACCAAATATCAAAGCTATCAGATTTGCGGTTTTTGAGAAACAAATTTTTTGACCAAAAATGGCAAAATTTGCCCTAAAATTCAGGTTGCAGATTTCATCATTATTTCAATATATCACATTGAGTTCATCTGTAGAGACCAGCATATCGAATTTCAAAGCAATCAGATAAGTAGTTTTGAAGAAACACATTTTTAGACCAAAAATGGAAAAAAATTGCCCCTAAAATACAAAACTGCAGATTTCATCATAATTTCAATAAATATCATTTACTTCATCTGTAGGAACCTGTATTCAAAATTCCAAAGCTATCAGATGAGTAGTTTTTGAGAAACACATTATTTGACCAAAAATGGCAAAAATTGCCTTAAAAATGCAAATTTGCATATTTCTGCACAATGTGAACAAATTTGTAATAGATCATCGCTGGGGACCTATGTATCAAATATCAAAGTCATCTGACCGGTAGTTTTGAAGAAGAAGATTTTTAAAGATCTTTTGACCAAAAACCACAAAACTTGCCTTAAAAATACAAATAGGCATATTTCACCATATGTTCTTATTTAGATAATAAGATGTCATGTTCCACACTATTGAATACTTTAGAAAAATCTATAAACATACCAAGAGACGGGTTACCACTATCTACATTATCTAACAAACACTGTACGAGACTTATTAGTGTGTTTCTCCCTAAAACCATACTGATGCTCATACAGAATGTTGTGTTTGTTTAAATAATTTACAATGTACGTGTTTACAATATTTTCTAAGAGTTTACTCAGAACGGGTAAAATATATATAGGCCTATAGTTACCAATGTCATTAACATTTCCTTTTTGTACAAAGGCAATATACGTGCAGCCTTCATGAGGTCTGAAAATTGACAAGTAGTGAAGGAAAGATTAAAAATATGACACAATTGAGTAGAGATGTAAGTGTTCGCTGCTTGTACAAGTGTAGAGGGAATATTATCCCAGTCTGTTGCTTTGCGAACATCTAAGACAGAAATCAAATTCTTAAATTAAATTCTTGACACTGGTTGTAGCAAAAAGTATTTATAGACCTATATTGTTAGAAAAGTGTGAAAAGTAACATTGCTTTGAGGAGAAATTTTACCAGCTAATTTTTCTCCCGCATGAACAAAGAAAGAATAAAATCTCCTGCAATGTTATTGATGTCTGAATGAACCTCTTTTTTACTCCTAATATCAACTTGCACGTGGTCTGGAAGTACCATTCTTTTTGCCTCTACCTTTCCCAAGTAAAGCGTTTATAACTTCCCAGGTCTCTTTCACATTTCCTTTTCATTCTGTGAGTAAATCTTTATAGTAGCCTACTGCTTTTTGGCAGGATATTCCTGTATTATTTGTAATAAGTAAATGCATGCCCATTGAAATAATTTTTGTGCAATTTCTGTGGAAGCCTATGTTTTTTCCTAATCGACATTTTTATTACACTTGTCATCCATGGTTTATCCTGTTTTCTTCTCAAAATTTCTTTTCTCTGTACTAAAGGAGCATGTTTGTTGCAAATGGAGAAAAATATACCGATGAAATGAAAGTTAGCCAACTGAACATCCTGAGAATTTAGCGCTTCTTCCCACCCTTCAACCTTTAACTCATCAATAAAGGCTTATAACTGAAATTTCTTGTAATCATGTACCATGGTGAGGGAGTAAGGATATGAGGGAGAAACTATAGCAGGGAAAAAGAAGAAACTATGTGAATGATCTGAAATATTTGTAAGTACTGTAAGTGCTGTGATTTTCTACCTGCACGATTTGTGTACATCTATAACTGTTGTCAACTAAGACAATTTATAAGTTGTTCAAAATTAAAAAACGAAAATACCTCTAATAATTTGTCTTCTTTTGCAATGGAAGATCAATGTTCAGGTCATCAACAATAAAACTACCATTATACTTATTTGACAATGAATTAATGGTTCTTTCTAAACTGGCTATGAATTCATCTTCCTTTGTGTTTGGAGATCTGTATACAACCCCAACTAAATACACAGTTTTTCCAAATTTCACTTCAACCCAAAATGTTTCTGCATCGCTGATTTCATAATTATGCAATGCATTATATTTAAAGACTCGTGAATATACAGGCCAACCTCAATTCCTCTTCCATGCCTCCTAGAGTTAATTTCAAATGAATAACCTTGTAAATCATAGCAATCCTTATCCACAACACACCAAATTTCAGAAATAGCAATTATTTTAAACTTTGTCTTCAAACACTCCTCGTAAAATATTCTGAGGCTATCATAATCCTTCTTAAAGGGCCTGATGTTCAGGTAAGATATAGAAAAGAAATTTCCATTTTCAAAAAAACTATTATTACAGTTACACACAGAATACTTTGTACAGCTAATTTCATTCGATTGAACCTCAGAGCTATCCGAGAAGACGTCCATACAAAATTTTTGAGCAGAACAACAAACACAAAATCAAGAAACGCCAACAAAATGTAAGCACGTACGTACATGCATGTTCAACTTTACACAATTTTGACGACGTGAAGCTCATCACCGATCGATAATACGGCCGAGCGATCACTTTCCTTCACATGAACTCGGCTATTCCGGGCCCATATAAACTTGTAGTGGGCTGCTTTATGTTTCATGTTTGTCAGTTTTAGAAGTTTACGAGCGTTGGCTGTTAGGTTTTTGTTCACATAAATTCAAGCCCGCGTTTCTCTCTCTTCATGCGAGGGGACCGACCGTTCCAGCCGCTATTGTGAATCTCGATGTGCAATGGTTTCTGGGTAGGGTTCAAATCATGAAGCAGGTCAAATGAAGAGTTCAGATAATAAGTAGGTCAAATCATCATTATCCAAATAATGACAATAATGGCCAAATACTGACATAATTATGACCAAATCACCCAACAACGGAATAATAATGATGGAATGCGTTTAAATAAAGATTTCAAGATCATTTTGGCGGTGTTATCTCACCCCATATGTGTGTTGCCGGCGTTATATGGCCTCCCACCACAGCCCTGATAAGTTCCACATAGACAAAACCAGCATGCGGTCCCAATTTAGACCGTGCATGAAAAAGCATTTTTTGATACTCGGCTGAAATCAACTGCATTGCGATCCATGCCATATCTCACATGAACGTATCTCTAATATCTATGAACCTTATCAGAGCTGTGGTGGCTTAATAGCTAGAGGAGGTGCGAAGGGCATCGGTTATTGCAGAAATACGGCAGTTGAAACTTTATTGCAGAGATCAGAGTAAAGGATTGACATTTTGAAGGGGTTTCCGACCAACTGATGTAATTTTTGGAGGATGGCGTAGTATTCCTTTCTTTATTAAAAATTGTTCTATTTTTTCCAGAGATTTTTTTTTAACATTCAAATAAATCATGTTGTCATTTGTATGTATACAAAAATAATAGTAGTGCTAATTATGTCAGGAGAGCATTATACAAAAACATTATAGCCCAAACCAGGGACCAATACCCTCGAGGCAGGAGCCCATTTGTCCTCCGTAGGTTCAGCAAATGGTCATCTACCCCCGGGCACATGCCACATAGTCTTACTTTTTGCGATATAATATATAATATTTATCATTTGAGTTTAATTATCACACACAATTAAATGCCAAATGTAAGAAGAGAAACAAAGATTGAGGAAAACAATGACCCTTCCTACATATATGGCAACACAACTTTCAAATCGTTAGTTTATTCCAGCCATTCAACTTAAAAACTTATTTTAATCTTATGCGGCATATTTGTCTATACCATTTCATATTTGTCGACTTCCCTTATACATAATGTTGTTAATACTTTTTTGTCATCATGAGACGAAAGGGTTTCTGACAAATGCCTCAGGAAGATCAGATTTACAGCAATACTGTGACTGGAATTGCTACATGTGTCATTACATCAAAATGATGTCATACTATTTCAAATTATATCATATCATATCTAGCTGGCTATCAAGATAAAGCCTAGCCTGACTCTTGAAGCCACTCATGCAACTATGTGCAAAAGTGTATACTTACTTGATTCAAGGTTTTTAATTCGAAACCAATGCCATGTTTGACTGGAGTCAGAGCTATTCCTCTTTTCTTCCACCGATTTTCACTATATCAAAGAGGAAAAATGTTTAACCAAAACCGCAATATGCTGGTGAACATATTTATTAAGAGTCCCCTTAAATCATCATATATTATTCTTTTAAAGGACTCGTTAGTTAATCAATGAATGACAAAATTAACATATGCAATTCAAATACCGCATGATGTGATGTTTACCTAGGCTAATGCAATTTAAAGAAGCAGTATGACCTAGGAATGACAATTTTAGTGAAACTATCATTTTCTTACATTTTGTACAGTAGTGAAAAATGGGTTATGAAAGCTTATGGCATCTACTCCGGTTTGACAAAATCAATAAAAATGGCGACAAAACTTTACAGGCTGTTATCATATGAGCTAGATAAAATAGAAATGAGTTTACCTGTTGAACATATCAACCTGGCGTCTTCTTCTTTGTAGGTCACTTTTTATGATACACTCTTTCCAGCATTTTTGTAGAGTGTTGAAGGCGCTCAGTTGCTGGTTAAAATGGGTGAGGTCGCCCTCCCTGTACATGTTAATTTCACGAACCTGAGACCAAAAAAAAAATGTAAGTTTTGCCATATTCTTAATGAGATATACGATGGCTTATGAATAAAGTTCAAGAGAATCATGTCTTCATTTGCTTCCTTCCCTAAATTTTCAATTGGTTATTTATTTGCATGTCCAATAATCCGATAATCTCCAAGCAATTTTGGTACAAAAATGTACTTTCATTCAGTTGGCATTATATGGTTACCCAATCTGGGTATGTATACGCTACATTCGTGTTTGCATATCAAAAGTACTGACCTAAATGTTAATAACAATACTTGTAATTGCACATCCATGTACATATAATGTGGAGCCTTGGAAGCTGGCTGAGAAAATCAAAAATTATAACAAAATACATGTATCAAAGCGAAGCTGATGGTTCGGAGGAGACCATTTTACCTTTTGTTGAGTTATTCCACACCTTACTGCAATGTCTGTCATCCAGTGCTCAGTGACGAGGATAGCCTGAGGTGCTCCAAAGCCACGGAATGCTGTATTGGAGGGAATATTGGTCTTGCAGGCATAGCCAGTGGCACGTACGTTTGGAAGGCGGTAACAATTGTCAATTTCAAGCAATGCCCTTTCAATGACCTGCCAATTATAAAGAATGAGCTTCTACATGTTGGTGTTACAACTTACATGTTTACTTCGTTCAACTTTCATGAAATTGAATCAGTAAATAAATCAAAGAGGTAGTTTACACTGAGATGATGTTATACACTGTAAAGTTAAGTGTTCAAGGATAGAACACCAATGCAACGCATTTTGTAACACTTTTTGAACGCGTCTAGACGTTCAGAAATTTAACACTACGTGTTCAACCAACGTTGATTTTTTAACATACGTGTGCAGATTTTGAACACTGCGTGTTCATCAGATATTATATTGAACACCATGGTGTTCAATGACTGAACACACGTTGCACATGAAATGTGTTCCAAAATTGAACGCATTTACGCATTCAAAGGACTCTAACATTTGTTTTACGCAAGGACGCCGTTCAACGATAAGTGTGTTAAAGGCTAGAACACATGATGCGCATTTGTTGAACAACTTTAATTGTGGGCGCTCAGGGGGTGTTAAAGCCTTGAAACAACAATACAGACCACTGATATTCAGTAAAATCACTTTATTCTAAAAATACACAGAAAAGTTCTTGAGTAAAATACAATCATTTACTGTAAAATGGGCAAATAAACATTGCCACTTAGTAAAGTTTTTCAGAGGAAAATACCAACGGTGTTAACACCTTCCTATCAAAAACATAAACATAAAAAATCCAAATTTAAATAAACACTGTATAACTTTTTGAAAATATGAACGAAGTATGACAAAACAGGTTTTACTTAAATATTGCGGATTACGTTTTATGTTCATACCTGTCAAAAACGTACAGAAAATCTTTTGAAAAAGCTCAAAATTTGGCTTACTTATTGTGTTGAAACAAGTATATGTATGAAATGCATACTCCATTGTTATGAGATGGTTTCTTAAAGACATTTCCTCTTGTATAGACAATTGTAAATTTTTGAAAAAAGTTAGTCAGGGCGTCTCTGATGCACATGGTACATAGTTGTCGACACTAACGTAAACACAACATGTCAAGTTGTGGAAGTGTCACAGTAAGGCACAACATTAAGAAAGTGGGGAAAGTGGCTCATTGGCAGTGAAAAACCTATTTCCTTGTCCAACAAACTCCTTCATACACAAAAAAGTTTGTGTGTCTGTTTGTAATATCTTAGATAAACCCTGAAATAAATCAGTGACATTTCAAAAATCTACTTCTCAGAAATTACCTAAATTTGACTTTGTCTCATTATTTTTGAGTATCAACAAGCATTTGCTGTTGAACTTGAAAATTTCAGTCCTTACTGAAATTCACTTGTGAAAGGAAACTGCTCCCTGAAACCAATCGCAACAAACTAACTACTAGCCGTTTCCTCACCAATATAGGAATACAATAAGCGACCTACCTAGCGGTCGAAAGAGCTCGCTGTGTTATCTAGAAAAACTTTGTAAGCTCACGTAAGGATGATCTGACCAAAAATGGGAAAATAGCTACAAAAAAACACAATTGAAGATTTTATCATAATTTGAACATATCAAATTAAGATCATCCCTAAGAACGTGTGTACCAAATATCAAAGCTATCAGGCGGGTAATTTTTAGTTACAAATTTTCTGTCACTTTCAGCTTTAATTGTTCATTCCACCCTTGCACCCGATAGGAGAGATTACACGTCTGTGAAAGCTTATCCTCCGGCCACATTTAGTTGATCACAGCATGTTACCAAAACTTAGATTAATTAAGAACAAAAAAAAACCAGAAACTTATCAAAATTCAGTGACTGACCCTTGAAAATTTTTAATCAAAATTAGAGATGATCGGTGGTGCTCAAGCTTGTTTCCAGACAGCTACCTATACACTCATCTTCTTCAATTTGTGTACCAACAGCTTCTGTACCAACTCTTCGGTTTCAAGTTAAATCGAACTTTTCACATCCTGAAATAATGCAACAAAAGGTAATATGGCCAGATGAGACTTTAAATGAATGACAAGGGGCTGATTAAGTTAAGGAAAAGGGGAGACTTCCATACACAGTGCCTCTTTTCAATACTGTTACAAAATATTGGCTTCTTTTTGTCATCAACTGATGAAAAGTGAAAAAAGCCAACTCTCATATACTGAAACAATACAGTGTATACTCTGCGTTGTTTAACTGATGTTTTACATACGATTGTGCCTACTAAAAGACATGTGTTAGCTGTGATTATGCGGTGGTATTTGTGCATGGCGTTTCGATTGCGCTTGGGTCAAGGGTTATCGCCACAGTTCTATGGCGATGACCCTTGACCCAAGTGCGATCGATAAGCCATGGCCCGATGTATACCGCTGCGTATTCACAGCTACTGTTTGATATACCAGCCACTGAAAGAGAAAAGGTTTCTTCACGCATTTTAGCTATTCCAAGGTACAATGCAATTAATTTCAAAGGATAATAATACAGATGCTTCAAAATGTATCACCTTTGACAAGTTTGGAGACAAAACTTACCCTTTCTGGTCTTGCTTCCATACGATCACAACCTCAGTATGCGTTTGCAAGGAAAATGTCGCAACTTACGTTTTGATGCATCATGTGATAAGAAAAGCACCAAAATTGAACACCAAGTGTTTAGAAATAGAACGCCTCTTGCACGCCGATGTTAAAATGAAAACGTCCATGGTCATTTACTGATTTTCTTTTCTAATTTACAAAATTTCAACCAATAGTAAATGTTTAAAATTATTTTTATACTTCTTTTTTTAGAAAAAACATGCTTTCAGCAATTGTAGACCGAAATATTTTTCACTTTGTGGGGAATTCGTTACATCAAAATCCGTGAACGCTTGTCGGACAGCGAGGCAGTAATAAATTTAATATATAAGTCATAGTAAAGTAAAAAACACTTAAGAGTGTTAATTGTTTCACAGTATTGTAAACTTTCTGTTATGCTAAGTATTTGAACACTTGAAGGAGATGGTTTAAGACACCTTGCTCAGGTTCAGAACAATATTGTTAATAATTTGAACACTAGTGTTAACAATGTGAACACTAGTACTTGAACACCGACATCTACATTTTGAACACCTAAAGACGCGTCTTGCGTCTGCTATTTTTACAGTGTAGTTAATGGCAACCTCAGAGTAAGCAAATGAACAACAATGAACAGTAACACATATGCTTTTTGACATACAACATGGATATTTTGGAAAGCCTGTGTAAGATGCAGTACTTATGCTGGTATTGACATACACTGAGTACCACTACAAGCATAGGTGAATTGCTGTCTTTACACTACTCTGGGCAGCATGTACAATCACACTCGCACTCGCATTTAAAAGTCTGCATTTTGTACATAGGCCTATGCTGGATGGCAAAAATATTTTTGGCATCCTTTAAAAAGTTTCGTATTTCATTTTGTGACAATCGATTGACCAGACATTACGGACATGTTAATACAACAATCATAACATGCAGTATGAAAATGTAATCAACTTCGATTTCGATTTTTTTGGATTTCACCTTACTACAATATGTGACAGCGCTGATATTTTCAGAGATACAGTTGCAGTTTCGAATTACAGGCTTATCGGTCAGTCAGAAGCAAAGACGTAAACCATGATAAATAAATAACATGAAGTCTGTTATATCAAATAACTGGTTGTGTTTTTTTTACCAAGCCAGCAATAAATATTAAATATCACGGACAAGTCCCAGCTCCAACAACATAACATCGTCAAACTTTTCGCTAAAATCAGTGATAATGCCATCAAGTTAGACCAGTGAGAACGTTGGCCTTGTATGATACAAGATGTATGTAAGCCAAATTAGACTGTAACTAAATAGTATCCTCTAACATTTTTATTTGTTCAGTCACAGACAAATAGAAACAGACTCGCAACGCATATTGTTCAAGGCGTGAAGCGGTTACGTAAGTCATCCATGTTCGCCTCGCCTCAGGTAGCTCTCGCCTCGCTTTTCTGAAGAGTGCCGACCATGCACCCTTCGGTAGTTTCCGGATTTTCGCCAATTTTTAAGCGAAAGTATGTTCGGTAAAGTTTGTGTTATTGTTGTCATGTGGTGCTGAGTGGAATCGGCGTGCTGGCGAAAACGGGAAAGTTTTGAACTTCGGGAAAGTGAGTTTTACCATTTTAAAAATTCCTCTCACATTTTTATGAATATATAATGAGTGTGTTTCAACCAGATTTGAAAATCTTATATCGATACTGTCTGGTTTTACTCAATGGTTTACGGTCAGTCATATCGTATATTAAAAGTTGGTCATTGAAGGACGTGGTTATGAAACTGCGGGCGTGTTATGTTTTGATTGGCGTAAAGCAGTGTTTCAGCTCTAAGAGCTCAAAAAGTAAGTATGGTTGCTACGCGACTGGCAGCACGATGCCATCCCGTCGTACTTTTTACATAATCTCGTGCAATTATCAACTACGAACAAAGGTCTCAAAAAAATCTAACACCTGTGAAGCTCATTTCAATATGCAAAGGCCATAGTCTACCGAGGCGACCATGGAACAAAAGCCATACTGCATGCGATTGTTCGGAAACCTTCTTATTTATTATTTCCCATTTGACACCATTTTCGACAAAGCAATATTGTCGTTATAAATACGTTAGGGGTAAATATCTGGGTGGTGAATGTTTTTAGCATTAAAGGTCGCGGTGGTAATAAGTCGAGGGTAAATGTATGATGGTGATTGTCCAGGGGCTATTTGTCTGGATGGTAACTGTCCTAGAACCCTCGTTTTTTCCATTGTCTAATTCTTGTTGTCGTAGACTATTAAAATATTGATTTCACGACATGACTTTCAGAGGTTCCCCGTGTGGCCTGGGCGTTCCCCTTAGCCCCCTGTATTGAAGTGGAAACTGAATGAGATAGAGAAAAGTCCAGTTGGCAGTTGAGTCTACATATAAGATTACAAATTGTCATATCGGCATAAAACTAAAACACTACAAACTCAAAACTTGCTGAGTGGATGTATTGAAATTGTCAGACTCTCATAATTATGACAGTGACTGCGTTTTCGAAATTTTAAGATATGCAGCCACAAATTTTCAGATCCCAGGATGTACCACCTGGGATGTAGTTTTTTACATTGACAAACACAGGGAAGTTCGGCATAAAAACATTTTTATCCTCAAAAGTTGATGACATGGATGCGGGTTGTCGAGATGTAGAACGACCAGCAGATTATCAATAGAAGACAACTTGGCAGTGTACATATGATAATAGGTCTTATACTGATGTTCGGACTATTAACGGGACTAACAAATTCTTAACGCCACAATTTGAAGTAATTTGCGATAATTGGATTGTGAAGTAAGGTCGTTTTAAGCTACAAATGTAAGCTCATCTGATTTTCTGTTTATGTTTTACACTTGTTTTTTGAGTACTTTGTAATGTCGCTAAATGGCACCCAACACCTTTGAGAAGTTTGCAGTGTTGAGTGTCCGACCTAGGATTATGCGTAGTCACCCACACAGTGATCTTGAAAACAAAGTATTTGATGACGCCAACAGTACGTTTTACTTGTATCCAATCACATATTTAGCAACTCTCAACGCAAAGTCAAGACCTGCACGTACCAATTTGTCTAAATTGGATCTGTTGTTTGTAATTTGTCTGCATAAATAACATTAAAAGGGCCAGTAGTTGTAATGTTTGGTGATCTTTGACTATTTTTGTTTTGAATGTCAACTAAGTTCTTGTTCAACTCCCACGACACCAACTATATAGCTTGTCAACATGTCTATACGTGTAAAATTTTCATTTTTCGTATTTGGATTCTAGTAGGGAGCAGAATGAACTTGTTAACAATAACGATATATCCAGTCACAGGTTAAGCTGACAAACTCAACACAGTGTATCTCAACGTGCTTTGGGAGTAGAACAAGAAGGTGCAGTTGACATACAAAACAAAATTAATCAAAACATCAAAAGTTACAGCAATTGTCTCTTCACCCCATGCATTTGCTCTGCAACCTTTTCTGAGAATCTGACAGCCATTTTCATAAATACCAGATGATGTTGACTGAAATCAAATGAAAAAGCCCAGGAAATGAACTTATAATTGTGAAACATCCACTTACCGCTATTGACAGATCCTTGGAAAAACCGGCATTGCTGTAACAATTGACCTCAAGGGCTTGAATATGCCCAGTGTTTGTAAAGCCAATTTTGTATCTAACCAACATTGGGTGTCGAGTTCCCGTGGTACACATGTCTTCATCACGATCCAGCATGATTCGTACTGGCTTGCCGACTCTTCGAATCGGAAAATAAAAACACTGTTGTACTACTGGCATCAGAATCGAAAAAATTTGAACTTTTTTCAAACTTTCCTGAAAAAACCTGTCAACAAGTCTCTTTCAAAATCAAGAATACAAATCAGGCTTTGCCAACTAAATTTTGGTACCAGAGAAAAAATATCCCGAAATTTACCAACGTCTGAAATTCAAAAAGCTGCTATTCCTGTGTTAATTGTACAGTGAAAAATCAGAGTTTTTGATGCTCACAAAAAAAGATGGTGAAAACTTAATTTATTCAATGTGCTTAAAAATGAATCCTCAAAAGCAGTGGAGTAGAAAAGTATCGTACAAATTTGCGATTCCACACATCTGTCCCAGTGCACTTCTAATGTAATGGTTTTAAAGTTGCTCTGTTTTACCGTTATGGGGTATCTAGAAAACATGGAATAGTTGTATAAAGTCAGTGTACAAAATGTTAACAGTACATAAGTGACAAAAGGTCAAAAATGGCCCTTTGCTGTATGCAAATACGGCTAGTTTTCAATCGGGTTCTAACCCACAACATACGGCATCAGTCGCCTGGCGGAGAGGCCACAGAGAGAACCGCTCGGCTAAATCTCCACTCCCAAAAAAGAGTGGTTCAATAGCCGGCTAAGTTATTACATTTTTCTGACTGAGACCGCTCCACACGTTGTAGAGTTCGTGAAGCACTCACGCACGCATGCTCACTATCATACATCGCACATACAAACTTTATCGAAGCGAAGAAACGAATTTCATCGCTTTAACTGGGCGAACGATAACCTCGGGGACAATTCTGTCCACCAGCAGAGTTACCAACCAAGGGTAGAAAATACGGCTAGTTTTCAATCGGGTTCGAACCCACAACATACGGCATCAGTCGCCTAGCGGAGAGGCCACAGAGAGAACCGCTCGGCTAAATCTCCACTCCCAAAAAAGAGTGGTTCAATAGCCGGCTAAGTTGTTACATTTTTCTGACTGAGACCGCTCCACACGTTGTAGAGTTCGTGAAGAACTCACGCACGCATGCTCACTATCACACATCGCACATACAAACTTTATCGAAGCGAAGAAACGAATTTCATCGCTTTAACTGGGCGAACGATAACCTCGGGGACAATTCTGTCCACCAGCAGAATTACCAACCCAGGGTAGAAAATACGGCTAGTTTTCAATCAGGTTCGAACCACAACATACAGGTAATTGTCCCCGAGGTTATCGTTCGCCACAACATACATGATGACAACCCAAACAAATGATTTCGTTTCTGACGAACTAGCTTTCCTGTACATGTCAAGTGACAAATAAACATTACACATTGTGAGAGAAAACTGCCAACGTTATATATATGAAAGACACTGCCAAATAACCTTTAGATGCACAGCTTGCGTGAAGTCCAAACTTTCTGTGACAGTGTATGCTCAGTCATGCGTTTTGACAGTTGTAGAAGCGGAATTTGATTTTTTGGTACAAACCTGAAAATGTTTTACTGAATGTTTAATCTTGTCTTGCTACAAACAGAGTCGAGGTCGTGAACAGTTGACCAGTATTTCAACATAGTCGAAGAAGTCAAACAGGACAAGTTACTTTTCATATTAAACAAAATCACGAAAATGCTCGAAAAAGAGTGACTTTTACCCTTTAATACAATGATAATTTAAAAGTGATTTCGACTAGCGAGTGATCCTATCAACAACATAGCTTGAGTGCAGTGTTAATTTGTCAGGAAGTGCTACCACTCCATTCCATCATTTTAAGCACAATACCTTTCATAGAAAGTGCAAGATTTTAGGCTAACGAATACACTCCATTGACAACAACGTTTCATCACTTCATTTGCATTTTTAAACGACATCAATAAATACAATTGGCATGATAAAACCTACGCATTTTTCTCCTTAACTGAGCAATAGATGACTTGCTATGACCATTTCAGTCTGATTTTCACTTACTTGTTTGCAGCTATGGCCAACGCTGCTGATAATGGACAACTTCTTGTTTCTTTCCCCCCAAACCCGCCACCCATCCTCTTGACTCTACATACAATTCTGTTTGCTGGAACTCCGAGAGCCTTTGCAACCCATTTCTGTTCATTATAATGTAACAAAATGAGCATATATCTAGGTAAGGTGAGGAAAAGCAAAGAACGTTAGGCAGTTAGCAGATTCTATTTTGCCAATGGTACTAATTTTTTTTTTATTTGCTTCGAGTATTGGAACAAAACGTGTGTATGATCCTTCGTTAAGAAATATGTCAGCCATTTCATCTTAAAACATTTATTCTGTAATTAAAGAGACAAAGTCGGCCATTTTTCATGAATTTTGTTTAATGCAAAATACTACTTATATTGTGTGACAGGTTGAGAGATAATGAATGGGTGACCATGCATATATTCGACCCCGGTTTTACACATGATAAGCAAAACCATCGGGATAATGAATTAATGACCATAATTCAATATCGCAATGATTTCATTTAATTTGTCTAAAACCGGGATCAAATGTATCATGGTCATCCATTCATTCATTATCTTTCGACATGTCAAACAATATAAGTAGTATCTCTTATCAAACAAAATTCATAAAAATGATAGACTTTGTCCCTTTAATGGTGTGTGCGGGGATGGGGTGGGGTGGGGATTGGAATTGCTCCGTTGCTTGATTTTTGCACTTCCAAACATTCCTTTATGGGAAAGTCGGGGAAGTTTGAAGTCAGGCCTCATGAATATTGTTTACTATGCATGCATATCTTTAATAATTCACTCTTCTTTAAATAAAGGTTTCACATGGCACTTAATTCATTTCAAGCATGGGCTACATCATCCATTCATGGTTGGTTTGAGGGGTATATTTTAGTCCTTCCGAGGAGCCTATTCACCATACAGTACCTGCGTTTCTGTAAGACTTTGGGTTGACGCGATGATTTCCATCTCGCCATCTTCATTCTTGGGGATAGCTATGGCTGCTTGGGTCTCCAAATAGAAGTGTTCCTGACCACCGATTCGTACTTCTCCTTCAATGATTTGGTCAGACTGTTCAAAACCCTCTTGTATGTTACCTGTGTTAATTGCCTTAATTGGGTGATGGAAGGATCCCTTTTTAATGGCTTCCTACAATTCAAAAATCATATGTTTTATCATAATGCAGATATTTAAGGCAATATAGAAACCCAGCGATGGTATACAACGAGATTTCGAGCACATATGTCGTGAACTGGTTAAAACCGAGTGGTATAGCATGGGTATGTGTGCTTTATTGCTATCATATTGCTGAATGCACATGCAGCTTGTATTTTATGACAAACTTCTGCATTGTTGGAAATTATGATGGAAATTATGATTGCCAAGCTTGGTACAGTAAGCCTTACCTCTATTGTAATTACTGATTCAAGTTCATCATACTGCACATGGACAAGTTTAGCAGCTCTCTGTGCTATGTCCTTGTTGTCGGCAACAACAGCACCGATTACTTGACCGACATGGTATACCTGATGGATGTGAAGGTTACGGCATGTTGTTGAAACCACTGACTTACGAAACTGACTCAAACTATGCCAAGAGTAAAACATTAGCAAACCTAACTTTCCTGCAAGGCACACTAGATCTACATAGCAAATGGGGAAATTTCTCCTGATCAGAAGATTTCTCCTGATTTAGAGAAAAAATGACCCCTCTGTCAGGAAACTATCTCCTAACATGAAGCCAGAAAATGCACAGTGTTTAAAATAACTAAGCGATCATCTCCTGTTGTTAGACATAAAAATCAATTTTCACGGTACACAGACGATTAGATACTATTCCCTTATATTTTTTCTTCGTTCGGCGATGGAAAATACCAGTGAGATAATGACCGTGTCACCAAGAGTCGAAGACAATAGAGATGTGTCACTGTCATTACGTTACGAGTATTTTCCGAGCTGAACGAAGTAAAATATGAGGGAATAATATACTTATCACATGTACAAGCCAAGAATTCGTTATTTTTTGCAAATTAAAAAAAATTATTCATAACAATGCCGCGCTTAAACTTGTGAACTACTTTAGGAATAATATCAATACGCCGTAGGCAAGTTGTTAATCATTTCCAGTCGTCCGTCGTGTGAACGAGAAACATGGTGTCCACCGTTCTTGTATAGAGCAAATGCCAGACGACCTCTCGGTATACACATACCTTCCGCAAAGTTATACACTCTTCAAAGATAGCATAGGCCTAGAAATGTACCTCAGACAAAGATACGCTATTTTTCGGGAACAAAACTCGACTGAATCTCGACGGCGTGAACACTGTGTAACGTCGCGCCTGACCCTTGTTACGATGCTTAAAGGGCCATTATTTGTAACTTTTGACCATTTTTTACCTCGGAAAATTCCAAGTTGGAGGCTCATATTTGTTGCAAAATGTTGTTTTACGAAGAAAACAAACATGATTAGTGATCTTACAGCCACATAAAACTGCTAATTTTTGTTCAAACGTATTGCCCTTCCGAGCTCGTTTGTTGACGTCTGGAGTGCTCAGCGTGCTGGTGGGGAGAACGCAGATATGGTGACGCTGCGATCAAGTTCACGTTTATTGTTGGATCAAAAACAACATTGCGTCGTGGATTGCCAGACATCTGGCTAAGCAACGTGCTCGGACAATGGACTACGACTTAAGTACCGGGCATAAGTAATGAATATTTATTTGAAATTGCTGTAAATAACTCGCGCAGGTGCAGAAGAATGCCTACGTTGCAATTCGCGTGTCAACAGTTTGTATTTTCTGTCCGGACAAAAATTGAAATTTTCGTTGTAAAATCACATGTTATTTAGTTGTAGGGCACGTAATGTTTCCGAATAATATGCGATTCTCTGTTATTTGACAGGCTATTCAACATGAGCCAGTGATCATTTCAATCAAAACTAACGGAAAAATCGCCAGAAGATACAGCTAATGGAACTTTAAGGATCTTGCATTGCGGATTTTGCGGGTTCCCTTACTCATACTATAGATTGTAACACTCGATATATGCTGCTATTTGTGAACCGTACTAACCTGAAATTGAATCGTCAAAAATTTCACGTCTGGCCTCGTTGTGTCGCTAATACTCAGAAGTTGCCATCTTTTGGGAGCGGCCACCCCTATGAGAAAAACGTACGATCCACCGTTCTGCGCCTGATCGCTACGCATACACACGATGGTCTTGACACACGCAGTTACGGTAGGTGTCAATGGGATTTTCACAGCGGATGTTGTCCAAGTGCATGCGACAATACAGTGGCGCTGCCGCTTAGCTTAATCCCTTGCCAATCAAGACTTAGCGGTAGTCTCAAAACGCAAAAACTGTGCATCTGTTCCTCTTGTAAATTTTTATCGCAAAATTTCAGCCAGAAACAGAAACTTTCAGACCAAGATATTCTTCACACTTGAAGATCAATATTACAGGAATACTTTTCAGGGAAAAAACAAATTTTCGTGTTTTCGACATAAAATACCCCGGTAAATGTGGAAAGCTACCAAAGCTACCTTAAGGCACCAAATTCGGTGAAACCTGCCTCAGATATTGATAAATATCTAATTGTACTGAGGAGCATTGGGCAGTGTCAAGTTAATGAATAGCTCATTTGCATTATTTTATGAAGGTTTGTAATTAGTCATATAACTCTGAAATGATTGCACGAAACTTCATTAAATATGCTGCAGATACTGGTCCAAAAGATATCTAACTGTTGTATAAAGCATTTAGTAGTATGAAGTTAATTAATGGTTCGTTTGCATATTAAGTGAACTTTGTAATTAGGCATATAACTCTGAAATCACGTCTCCCGATTCGGTGAAACCTGCTACAGATATTTATCTGATAAATATCTAATTGTACTGAGAAGCACTGGGGAGTGCCAAGTTAATAAAAAGCTAATTTGCATATTTTATGAAGTTCTGTAATTAGTCATATAACTCTAAAAAATCTGCACCAAATTTGATGAAATCTGCTGCAGATACTGATCCGACAGATATCGGACTGTGATGTAAGAATTTAGCAGTGTGAAGTTTATTAAGGGTTCATTTGCATATATAATGAAATTACTGCACCAAATTGGATGAAACCTGCTACGTATTTTTATCTGATAAATATCAAATTTTATTAAGGAGTATTGGGCAGTGTCAAGTTTATAAATAGCTCATTTGCATTTTTATTAAGTTTTGTTATTAGTGATATTTCTCTAAAATTAAGGCATTAAATTAAATGAAACGTGCTACTGATGTTGACCTGATACATATCTCATTGTCCCATGAAGCATTTAGCAATGTCAAGTTAATAAGGAGCTGATTTTCATATTAAATAAAGTTTTGTAATTAATGATTTAATTCTGAGAGTCTGTGCGAAAGTTGATGAAACCTGCTACATAACATATATCTCATTGTTCTGTCAACCGTACTACTATTATTGACCCTGTTGTAAAACACGTTAGCACATTTAGTTCATATCTGGTGTTTGTGTACATTGACGACGCAAACAAGGGTTCGACGCACGAAAATTGATGCCATAGACGAGGGTTGTCATGACGTAGAACGCCTAGAGAATAAAATTCGTATTTTTTGTTCGGAGACGACAAACTTGGCTTGTGCATGTGATAAGCTGTGTTCATTCAACGATATAACGTGTGACTCAAGTGCCAAAGTTAAAAGTGATAATTGTCCTATCTTCTATAAAAGTATGGTCAGTATTTGCTTTTTTCAGTTCAGCATCCCTCTTACTTCATTGTATATTCATTTCCAACACATACATTTAAATTAATGTTGTATCAACCATCAATAACGCTTTTTGCATTTCCTATGTATTTATGACTTGAGATTATTTATTTCAAGTACGCAGAGTTTTATGCCCTGCATTTCTGCATACAAAATGTAGTCAATTAAAGCTTAATACAGACTTTTAGGTGCACTATCAGATCATTATGCTTTTCGTCTGTAAGTATATGATAGCTTACTTTATCTGATGCGTAAATTTCTTCATCAACTATCGGTATAAGATTTTCTCCTGGTACATCATTATGTGTCACAAATGCCCGGACACCCTCCACAGCCATTGCCTCCTCTGCATTGATTGACCTGTAAATGCAAGAAATCGAAATTCAAAACCTACTACTGGAAAAACTTAACAATTGTGAATCGTGCAGGGTGAAACTGTCTTTGTATTCTACTTTGTATTGGTATTAAAACCAACCAGTTAAAAAGTGGGACTATCATTTTATTAATACAAGGATGATTAGTCACTCATTGACTCAGTGCAATACTAATTTATGGGTCTAGATCTAACTCTATGATTTAACATCCTTACTTACATGACGTATCAGTATAACCTAATTGCATGATTTCAATAGTTTGTCACAAATAAAATTGTGATCTTTATACAGATTTCGTAGACCTTTTTCAAGTAAAAGTCTTGTTCTGAAGGTTCTTCGTGACAAACTTGTAAGATTCTTGCAAAATTGTGTTTAAGAGAGATTTTGTAAAACATATACACGATACAGGCTTGTTCTCACATAAAGTGCTCAGTTATTTTATTGTAAAAAAATAATACCAAGGGCTACTAAGCCTCAACATAATTAAATTGAATATTCGTGTAATATATACAACACCATATTGAGAGCTACACCACACACTAATTAGTAAAATAGTTGCTTTTTATCTTGTGCAGTTGATGTGGTGTGCCAAAGGAACCCTCTGCAACATGAAGCGGGCAGGGATGGTGTCCTAGTAATGGCCAGTTACTGGCTTATCAGCATAAAAAACATGTTTTAAAGAAACCACATCAATTTCTGTGCAGTTTTGTCTGCTAAAATTAATTTGAACGTTATCAATTATCAAGGAAGAACAGTAATGGCCGATTGATTTATGGCAGATTTAGAGGATGGAGCAAATCAAAAGAAAACTTTGTAATCTATTCTTTAATGTCATTTACATTTTAATACTCTTTCATTAAACAAGATGATTTGAAACTGTAATTACACATTAAGGAATGCACAACCGCTACGTTGAGGGGAAAATGGAGAGGCTTAATTGCATGAAAAACAGAAACGCCACGGTAAAATAGTAACATAATTGAACATAATGAAATCGGCAAATCTCAAGCGATAAAAACGCTTATACTATCCAAGTCACGATACTTAAACAATCCAATAATACTATTAGTAAACTAACCCATAATAAAATGTTAAGCAAACATATGGGAGGGGGCCCCTTCAGCAAAGTAGCTGAGCAAGATGTCATTGGTGACGTTTGGGTCAAGGTCCGGGGACGACCTTTAGGGTGAATCCATCCTGCGAGGCCAAAATGTAAAGAATGGAATGAATTCCCGAGAAATGGGGGTAAGGATGGATGGTACGTGAATCCAGCAGCTGAATGAATGAATGAATGAATGAATGAATGAATGAATGAATGAATGAATGAATGAATGAATGAATGAATGAATGAATGAATGAATGAATGAATGAATAGAAGCAATGAGACGAAGGCTCAATGATGCACAGTGCCGTGTGCATAAGTCGGCTGATTGGCCGGGAAGGCAAATTGGTAAAGGTCAAAGATATGAGAGCTAATTGGCTAAGAGAAAAAAGGTGAAGATGAAGGGATGGCAGGTAGCTAGGCGTATTCAGAAAACACATCTGTGATAAAACATAAATTCCACGTGGTATGATGGCGCTCTTACAAACCTGATCTTTGCATGGGCCCTGGTACTTGTCACGAGTGCTAAATACAGTTCACCTATATTAATGAAAGATATACGAACGATTATTTGCTTTAAACCTATTGATTGAAAATTATTCTTATATCATATTTAATTTTTTGTATTCAGACAAAACATGTTTCTCCTAAATTCAAGGCGCACACTAACGAGTTTGGCTTTCTTGTGACAGAAAGCTATTTCACTGTGACATTTTTATGAATTTGTGTCCCACATTAATACTTACTTCAATCTTTATATGATGATGCAAATCGTTGGCAGACAGAGCATAAAGTGTTATTTGTTTATGTAAGGGAAGAACGCCATACATGTACCAGTACATGTTCAAACAGATTGAAAATTACTATTTCCATTAGGGTATAGGATCATCGGAATGTTAGCTTTGTACAGCTGCTTGCAAAATCTGAATTGTGTTTTTAAGTGATAGACTTACCTTGTATTGGGAGCATATCATCACAATACACGGCTTCACCTGTCACTTGTTTGCAAGCAGACAAATGGGCCATGGGTCTCCCAACAGCATCTTCAATGGGCTGTCCTGGCTTGACCTCCTTATAAAACAAGATTCATGCAGTTTTCATTTATTCGTCCGTAATTAACTCCACCATGCATGTATTAAACATTGCCAACCAATTATGCTTTTCATATAGATAGATTTATGATTAAAACGCATTTAAAATATTGATGAAAATGTTACTGGTAAGTAAAATATTCTGTCTTAGTATATGTATATTCATTGCAACCTCCCTGTAATACAAATTTCTTCTGTCATAACTTCAAATTGAATAAATTGTATTACCAGTAAAGATCAATAGATACAAACCTTTGAATATGAACTAAGGGGTTTTCTGGAGAATTTATATTCCTAACTCTCAGACCTAATCTATTGACTCCCTAGATTACTCATGTTTAGTGGGAAAGGCTTGCTGTATACACCAATCTTACTCTTGCATTCTATATGTCCATTACATGTAAAGACACGTGGGGCACTGCAGATTTTCCCGAGGGTATCCGAGATGGGCAGACGTTACAATTCAACTATTAGTAGACCGATATATTGAGAGGACAAATGGGCAAATAATGCAGATCAGAGTGCCTATAATAGATATTTGCATATAATATTTGCTACGGGAAACAGCAGCAACTCTTGTTTAATCTTCCAAATAATAAAATATTGTGAAGTAATTGTGGTCATGGTATAAAATACACTCGCAGCTTGGGTTTAAAGTTTAGGTTCATAAGATATACACATACTTCAATAAATACAGCATAGCCGTAAACATCCATTCACACTGAATGAAAACATCACATTAATGTTTTACTAGATCTTCAGAACTGAAAGCTACTGAACAGACCCATGTATAGTTCTTTTACCGGTTCCATGATGCAGTGCGCGCCAGGGTATACCAAGCGTACGTTACGCATAGAATTTTTAGCCGTAGGGTACACGCAGGGTACGTAACTCATAGAACTCTATGGCAAATTACACCCAGGCCTATATTTCGTCGCTGATGGGTAGATTATACACGGGGCATTATTTGGTATTGCAAATTTGTGTCATTCTTCCATAACAATCCGCTGTACAAAACAAATCAACATGTTTCGCTGTTTTGAGCTTATATACGCTGTTTGATAACATCACTGCAATGCATTGTGGGATAACCGGGAAAAGGTCTATACATGTATACTTTACGCTTAGAAAGTTCACCTGGTATAGCTGTGTACTTTCAATGACGTCTTTTTCAAATGAAGAAAGGCTGCTCTTGAAGGATGATGGAACAGAGGTATCAACCACCTGAAAGTAGATTACATTTAAAGCTATCTATGTGGTAATGGCTGTATGGCGTCATTTTTGATATATTTGTAACTAAGGTAAATTGCATTTTGACTGAGAGGCCAACTATTGGCCCTAACTTCACTTCTAGATTACTTAATGATCAATCACAGTATGAACACTTAACTGTACTAATGAATATCTGCTTTCTGCGAATATTTAGCAACTATGTTTTGAAACAATTTTCATAACATATAAGTCACTATGAATTTTTAAAACAGGAGCCGTTTAAGTGTTATGCAACATTAACACTTAAACGACTTAACATTAACTGCTTAACCGTTTTCTACTCCTTGCATTATGTACATGCAGTGGTACAGTGGCAACAACGAGATCTGGGGCAGCGGCTATTGTTTTGACTGAGGCCATCTCAGGTCATGCACGTTGAAGATAAACAATATCAGGTATTGATAATGAGTTCCTGATGTTATAAACACTGAAGGATCAGAGAGGATTCAAATTAATGGCATTCAAGTTCCGTTCTTTTATTCGTAACTTGGATTAAGCAAGACTGACTTTTGATGTAGTCAAATGCCAAATAGGTATCATACCTTTACTGTCGTAAACATTACCGTATGAAGACGCTACTTTAAAAATTCGCCCACCACTGGAACACATATGCTACTGACCTTGTGGCAAAACAGTTTGAGTATAAACATTTTGCGCACAGACGGTGTAATATTCAGAGTGTGGCAAGCGTATTCCCAATGTAAATCCAAACAATGGTGAACATCAATCTTCTGTAAAATTACATGAGGCACAACAAGATCCATCTCCAGAGGGCGCACTCACTATCTGCCCAGAGCAATTGATGGAGTGTATGGAGAAATTCCCTGTGTGATTGACCCTGCCACATTGGCAAACCTTTTCATATAAAAATAGTAAATGTTTCCTTTTGAATACCTCTTTTGCATTTAGTTCATCCAGCACACGCAAGTAAAATTTGAAGAAGAAACTGGCAGTCAGGGTTTTTCTATATTCAATCATACCACCAGGGGCAGACGGTGAAAGAGGCAGATCTTCACTCAGCAGTTGACACACTTCATCAATTAAACAATTGTCCCATTTTCTAACGGTACAAAAATATATATCGTAAACATGCATAAAAGTAATCGGTAAACATAAAGGAGTGCAAAAGAAGATAATAACTGCATTAACTTATTTCGACATTTGTAAAAATAAATAAATATCACAACACTATATAACAGCTGGATGTGCAGCACAATATATAATCTATTGATCACGCTTGCTCATTTGATGCAAACGGAAATCATTTCATACTAGGATTTATTTAGTGCAAATATAACTCGTGGAAGAATAGTTGAAGTAAAAAGCAGCTACTACACCAATCAAAGAAACAAATCAAAATGCAAGTCAACCTCATATGATGATCCTGGTTAGGTTATCTTTTTAAAACCCAACTCTACTCAATTGCAATGGTGTACAGTGTCATCTTCTTCTTTCTATAGACTAATCTGCCATCTTAAGTCAGTTTCTCTCCCAGTCTACCAATTTTTAAATCAAATTTTTCAACATATCCTTTTAAAATGATCTGTTGCTGTAATTGTTTTCATTCTTTTTGTTTTAATGTCAACTCCACAACTTCAGTTACTGTCACATCTTCCTCCTAAGTATTGCTGTGGTGCATGCTTCTGTGTATGTTTTGAAGTTCCAGTATATGCACAAAATGTGTTCGAGAACTCAGCTGACTTCGGTGATCACACTCATGGCACGTCCTACACATTGTCCTTACACATAAAACGAGGAGTAGGGGTTGGGAATCGCAAGCAAAGCGCGGAAGGCGCGAGCCGCGAGTCCAGTATATGGCGATATGCTTTCTGAATGCCAAGCTCGCGAGTTCGGCGCTACGTATACGCTTGGGATTTCCCCAACCGTCTTATGTGCGAGAGATTACACTGATAAGATACAGAAAAACACAAGGGACTGTCGACCGTCTATCTTTGCCCATCAAAAATTGTTGATCATATCAAAAATAAGTAACATTTACCTGCCAATGAATGAAATCTGATTAGTCCGTCAGTACGTTATTAAAATTACATGACGATCAGAAAACATTTATGAATTATATCGGTGAATCTACCCGTAGTAATTGCGAGGCCTGGTGATCAATTGTTACCCTCATCCTGCCTGTTATCTCTGATTTGAAGCCGAATAGACTATTCACTGAGTTACGGCTAGCGCTGGGTCTTCAAAATGGTTAGGCACTGTGGCTAAAAAGTAAATGTTTTTTGCCACGAAAGAAATTCGTTGGTCACACGATTTTATGTGATGGAAAAGGTGTGATTAAAAGTAAATATACCAATTTAAAAGAACAAAACGTATTCAAAACGCGAAAGTCTGACAGGTCTTTATGTGTTATGGACACATTCCATGTCAAAACCAAGAACGTCATTTATCTCAGTAACAAACACATTTTTATAATAAAAAAAATCACGTCGAATACACCGTCGCTTCCATACACCTTGGACCTAGTTGGAAAGGAAATAACACAGGAATGTCTGAGATGCCTGCATGGACGTTCGCACGGACAGATGGAACCCAACGCATAAGTTGTCTGGACTTCATCCAAGGGACGAGCAATTGTTGCTGCTTGGCAAATGAAGATTTCATCTTAGCAATCACGTAAGTACACTTCATAGCATGCAAAGAATAGTGTGAATGTTGCTGGTTACAATAATGCTATCATCACCTGAGCAGGCTCACGTATCAAAATTGGGACATTTTGCCCTGATTTATAGCAGTATCAAAGGCACAGTTTGCCTGACAACTTGAATACCTGCCACGTGATATCAGTTGCTAAGATGGTGCTGTCTGTGAATGATAAAAGCTATTGAAGCGATAAAGAGTGGCATTTCATTTCAGGTTGGACAAAGAGTTGAAAGAGTGAATCGACTACGAATAGAGGCCAGCTGCTGCTTCATAAAAAGTTGGTGGTTGCATGTGTGCATATATCACTGAGAAGATACTATTCTAAGTTCTGCGCAATACAAAACAATTAAATGTTAGAACATGAATGATCCATGGCCGGGTCATCAAATTTGATAATGACTGGCATATCACTTCTGTTTTTCTTGGAGGTTCTCCTTTCAACCTTTGACTCACTGTGCACATTTTATGGCCTTCTCATTTTACAATGCATATACTCTTACCTTCCTATGAGGGCTGTCATGGTTTTCTTTGCCATGACAGTTGTTGGCGCCATCCCACCATAGCTGATAGCTAAGTCTGATATGATATTTGTACCATTCTCAAAAGCTACTCTCATACCGGCATTCACAATGGCAAAGTCATTTTCTCGCCTTGGAGATTGTTTACACCCATAAAAATACTCATTCTGTTATTAAGGGTGGGTGGGAGAGAGAGAGAGAGAGAGAGAGAGAGAGAGAGAGAGAGAGAGAGAGAGAGAGATTTATAAATATTATTCAAAGCTTGTTTATTTCGATGTAACTGAACTCCATTGATTTAATTGATTCAATTGCGGTACGCTTTTCAAGACACCACTTTTTAGGGAATTACAATTTAATTTTCTATTACCAAAATAATACCTGTCAGCTTAGCTTGATATGGTTTGCATGTTATATATACTGACAATGCCAAAGTTTTCACTGCTATAAAAACGTTAAATGAAAGACCTTTTCAGGTATTTTCCTTCAAAATTTATTACCTCTTTTGTATGGGGCATATGAATAGACAGTAGCAGTTCCTCTGGTTCAACCACAGTCTTCCTGTAGCCAGTGAAAAAATTGTCATCCATCGTTACTTGCCTGCTTCCGTCTGAAAAGTGCAAGACAATGGGAATAACGAATATTTGTAATGAATTTGAGCAATAGCATAGATATACAAGTACCCCTTACGCTTGGCATCATGGTTCTGTGTAAATGACATATAAGAAAGCATGCTGAATTGCCATGTTATTTAGAATTCTGCCGAAAGCATCATATCCTTTTCGTTGCATATGTTGTGCTTACAATTAGTCCTGACATAGTTGAAATAAATAGAGGATCACTTTCCAGATTAATTTTGAAAATACTGTTGAAAAAATTATCATTGCTTCAGGATACGGTATGCGTCGGGACCTATGAATTGGCATGTTATCAATTTGATGTTGCAAATAACTAGAATATTTTATTCTGTGACCTTGACTTCGGCAGGAGAAATTCCAAACACATATGTATGTGAACAGTAAAATTGCCATCTTAAGATCCTTTCTACGTGATCAGAGGTAAATCAGAAAGTAATGAAAACCAAAAAATTGCATAGTACAGAAACAGCAGACATTCTGATAACTTACTTCTGGAAACGAGTGTGACTTTACAACCAGCTGCTAGAAAGAGTGGGTTGAGATCAGATATGGGACTGGCTGTCATAATATTGCCACCAACAGCCTACAAATTCAATAAAATATAACGAGCATAAAAACTATAGTGTAAGCACATTTTGAAAATGCTAATTATACAGTTTCAGTGTTGCCGCCAGGACGCGCCCTTGCGACAATGTCCCCAAAACGGGACCTGTTGTCCCGCATTTTGCGTCCTGCGGGTCACCTCGGGCGCACTCTTGAGCCACTGTGTGACGGTGTCGTCTGCAAGTGATAGATTACTGACGGCGACCTTTGTTTTGCATGATTCTTTTGAGGCTTTTATTTACGTATTTTCGGAGCTAATTAAAACCTCCCCTACACTTGATATTACAATTTACTTTGATTTGTAGTCCGACAGAGCTCTGATTGGCGGCAGACACCGCATACTGCTACAATTACTTCTGCAAAATTCAATCGTAGTCCGGCCGCTTGACGTTTGTTTTGTGAAACAAATGAGTTACAAAATGATACAAATTTGATTGACGACTGATGCATTTGTTTTTCGTTCGCGGAAAATTCCATTCTATTGCCATGCATCGACAGTTGAACGGCATTTCGGTAGGCAAGTTCAATATGGCAGGACGTCAAAAGCGAATTACATCATTTTTCACGAGTCCAACTCGGAGTTTGTCAACCGATCGCGATCGCAATGACGATCAAACACCGTCTGTTGCCCAGGGTGATGACTCACACTCGACGCGATCTGATTGTGACACACATTGCGATCCACCAGAGTCGAAGAAAAAGAAAACCACGGAACGAAAGTTTCAAGAGAGTTGGAGGAAAAATGAAAAGTATTCTAACTGGTTGGAATACAACAGTGAAAAGAAACATATGCATTGCAAGATTTGTCGTGAAACTGGCAAGCAAAATACGTTTACTGAACAGTCTGGATGTGAAAATTTCCGTACATCAACATTAGACCGCCATATGCGCGGTAGTGATCACTTGCAAGCAATTGAAGAAGTCGCCTTGCGTAGAAGTTTCGACACCGCCGTCAATCGAGCTCTGTCAGAAAACGATCAAGGGATTATATCGGCAATGCAGTCGGTTATTGGTTGGCAAAGGAGGACATTGCCACACGAAAATATGAATCACTCCTGAAATTCCTGAAATTGCAAGGCGTTCAAACCGTGGATAAGTTGCGGATCGGACAGAATGCAAGTTACACCTCCCGACAAACTGCCGAAGAGATGCAGGATGCCATCGGAAAAGTGATTGCTAATGATATACAAAAGCAACTACAAGAAAGTTAATTTGTTAGTGTGCTGTCCGATGAAAGCACGGACATTTCCGTATCCAAAAAGCTTGTCATATACGCCCGTGTAATTGAGGAGGATTTCAGCCCGAAAACGCGATACATATTGTCACAGTTATACCCGCGAGATAAGATGGCCACGTTATGGAAGTTGCTGTATGCGTACCATCGAGATCAATTCCCAAACTTGTTCAGGCTGGCTAAAATTGCCCTCGTTTTGCCTGTTCAAACGCCGATTGTGAGCGTGGATTTTCAGTTCAAAACAAAATCAAAACAAGCAGTCGTAACCGCCTAGATGCTGAAAGACTACACACTTTGTCACTGATCTCGGCCGAAGGGCCCCCCATCGATGAATTTCCATTTAGGGATGCACTCCAACTATGGGGACAAGCAAAACAAAGACGCATAAACAAACAATAATATAGTCATCAAACTTGACTTTATTCATCAGACTAGTTGATCTGTCGGTGGACATGGACACAGTTGATTTGAACAAAACAGTATAGCACAGTTACTATGGTAAAGGTCTTTCCAGTTATTATTGCATAGATCCTTGAGTGGAACATAAATGTTATAATAAATCTATGTACTAATAATAATCACACAACATGTGCGTGCGAGTGTGTGTGTATTTTGTACACGTGCACAATTTATGTTGTCCCCAAAATATCAAAATGTCCCCCAAAATAAAGAGTAGCGGGACACAGTGTCCCCTGGTTTAAAATCCTGGCTGCAACACTGCAGTTTAAATGAAGCTTGACCTTTTGATCATATCATTAGAGGTGTACAATAACTCAAGTAAGATTAATATATGTTGATTAGGGCATGATGAAAGGAATCTTCAAAACACTCTTGTATTTTCATCGGTATACTCATAGATGTATAGATAAAATATACTAAAGAAGAGAAAATCATTCAAATATCAAACAAAATTTGTTTACACATCATTACCTTTTCGTATCATTGTTTGACTATATTTTATGACTCCCTACATGTGAAAAGTTTTGTAGGGTAAATTCAAAGGTTCTTTTCTCTGTAATGATAGGACATGAAAGTATGGACATACATAACATTCGATAACATGGCACATGATACACTGAAATAGGTAGTTGCACTTTGCAATACCAAATAAAGTCCATTGAAATAGCTATTTATTGAAAAGCAAAATGTTATAATTACAGATACTCACTGAAACGTTTCGAATCTGATGACCGGCAAACCATCGCAACATTTCAACCACAGCAGAAAACATTTGACTTTTGTATTCTGTAATAGATTATACATACATCGACGGTGATGTATAAGTATACCGAGGTGATGTCTTACGTTATGTTTAGGTCACAAAGAGTCTGAAATAAGTTGCATTATCTATTTAACTTATGCTTATGTTCACAGATAATGTTCATTGAAACCTTCTGAACCAATACGTGATTGACCACAACACTAAGTGAAAAGACCACACACGATATGGAGTACCAGCAGTTCCAAAAGTTCAAAGGTGCCGGTAAACACAGATTCCTACACTGCTCATCTCTGTTGCATTAAGTCTGTGTTTTGAAACATTGTTGGAGTACAGCAGAAGGTATCAAAATTACTACCACTTGACAGTTACCGCCGATGAATTGGAGCTAGGGTTAGGAATGGGTTTTACAGAGCAGGTCAGCGTCGAGATTAGGTATCCTATAGCCCAGGACCAATGTGTAATTTCCCGTTTTTCACTTTTTCTACTGTATCAACAATTTCATACAGGAGTACGATCAACAGCTATCGAAAAAGAAATATGTATTAAAGGGAAATTTCATTTTCATATGAGTTCATCACATGAAGCTCAATCATCATTCGCTAGATGTGGAAACATGAAAATACTTCTGCAGATCGGAAACATGTCTGCATAATCTATGTTTGACTTCAAAGGATTACCGTTTTTTTCAATGGGCAAAGAAGCCCATCACCTATTAAATATTCAATTGAGTACTTTTATTCACAAATCTTTTCAATTTGAAATTTTGAAACACTGTATGCCATATTTACTAATCAGAAAAAACGCAGACAAATCAGTGTTACAGCATGTTGCATGCATTTGTGTGTAAGATGTTTATATATTCCTGTATATTTCCCGATGAAAGACAAGTCATTGACAGTGACACAGTCCCCACATGTACTCTGGAATTTGTTTGTGGAAGCAACTAAAGTGGAGTCAATATGATCCACATGAAAAAATGAGGGTACCAGAGCTGTTTGTGTCAATATTGTAAAGAAGTAGACATTAGTATGAATGGCATAGGGTTATGTACTTTTACAAAATTGGACAGAATTAGTTATGATATGTACTGGCACTTGAAATGTCAAAATCAAACTAATCTGCAAGAAACTGATCCAGGTATGCCAAAGGAACGGCTCTTGACATAAAACAAATCAGAATGCCAGATGAGAACCAAAAATGCCCCCATATTCATTACAGAATACACTTACTGTAATTAGCTATTGATACTACTAAATGCCTTTCGTGACTGATAAATCTTTGTATGATCAAAGGTTAAAGCACGTGTTATCAGATTTAGTTCAGTTATTCAGGAAATAGATCGCTCATTAATAACATTCATTCCCTGTGTGGAGGTCTAGAATAGGTCCAGACCATGGTGGTGAAAACGTTAAGGGAATCTAGCCTGCCACCCTAATTACAAAAGGTAATTCAAAAATGTCAATTAGTAATTAATTGACATAATACTGATAATCGTTTTTGTAAACTATTACAGCAATGCAAAATCAAAAACTGTACCGCATTTCATCGAATTCGATGCAGTGTTTCTGGACATATCACTCTCATAATGGAAATTTATTGAATATGCAAACCACTACTTAATTTTTATCATACTGCTTATTGTATTTGCATGCTATTGCAAAACTCTGCAATTAACATCTGTACCAAGTTTGATCAACTTGGCTTTACTATTTCTAGATATATCACACTAATTAAGAAAGTTAGTTAAATAGGTAAATTAGCAATTAATAGATACAATATTTCTTGATGTCTTTGCACACTATTACAATACTGAGAAATCAACATATGCACCAGGGTACATCAATCTTGATGTCTTATTTTTCGACATAGCACATTAATTTGGAAAGTTCATTACATATGCAGATTAGCAATCAATTTACATTAAAGTTGATCACTGTTTCTAGATACTTCACCCTAATTACGAAAACCGTTTAAATATGCAAATTAAGCAATAAATTGACATGAGACATCTTTGCATATTACTACAACTCTGTGAAATATTCTGCACCAAGTTTTATCAAATTTACAGTGCTGTTTCTAGTCATACCACGCTAATTACGAAATTTCATCAAATATGCAAATTAGCATTTAATAGACATGAATAATTGACCTTTGTTCAATTCCAGCATTCCGATATAATGATTTGAAAGCAAGACCAAAAAACCATGACAATGTTAAAATGTATTGAATAGAAATGAACTTTTAACACATTTTGATGTTACTAAGATCAGAAAATAAATCTCACAACAGTCTGAGGTTACTAGTTCAAATGTTTTTAGGCTTTACTCTCTCTGACTTCCAAAGAACTTGTCGATACTTTTTAAGTTGTTTTAATCAAAATCTAAAGATCGAGTGAAAAGAATTATTCCACTCTTATACAATGGCGTAACATGTCTCAGTAACGATTACTCGTATGAAATTCTGAGTACAATAAGCTTGCCACTTGACAACCATATTAAATCACAAAACAATTTGACATAAATACAGCAAACATACTGCCTTGGCTAGTTCACCTGTAGGAAACAAGTCTATTTGATACCTACCCTCTAAAGGTAACATGCACGTCCGGGACAGATATGCTCACTCTCAAATTTTACAACTCTTTTCTGGTCTATATCATATGCAGTGGCTAACTTTCAAACTCTTGGAACGAAAAGTTTTTGTCATCGTAGTTTTTCAAAAATCAAAAATTTTATTTTTCACTATTAGAGTTAACACAGGCATGGCAGCCATTTTAAATTTCAAATATCGGTAAATATTTTGTAATATGTTTCTTTATTACCAAACTTTGTACGATGGCCCCCAATTTTTATTCTTGATTTGCTGAGAGAATGGATGAAACATTTATTGAGGAATGTTTGAGCATAAATTTAAATTTGACTTTCAAGATGCATACTACCTAAAGCACTCTTACCTGGCAGCTGTCTAATTTGATCCCTTAGGACTTGATCAATTGTAGTCAGTGACACCGAGGCACCAAAAGTAACCCCATGATCCTTGATTTCTACCTTCTTTAGCTCTGGTACATGGGATGGTACGATATAAACTGGATAATACTGATTCTTGAATTTCACTTCAATGCCTGTAATATGTAGATAAATGGTGTCCATGTAAAATACCATAGCATAGATTTATTTAGCGCATACCTTTCTGTATCATAAAGTACAAATGTATTTGTGCTTCGAATGTTGATGACTTACATATGATCCAATCATGTAAGATAATAATTTAGGCAAAAATAATAGATACAAATGAAAGTGCATGTTCATATCAAGATACATTACTTTCAAATCTTGTCTCTTCTTTCTCGTCAAAATTATCCCATTGACTAGGAACTCTTCAACCTGTCGTTGCCTTTTGTTAACACCGTTGAATGTATTTGCCTTTCGCCAGTCCTAATCTTGATATTGCCTTACCTACTTCAGTATTGCCGTTCACAATTTTGGCATGAGGATATTGACTTTTCCAATCTAACAGCTCACTGAGAGTACTTGGTCTTAGCCACTTCACTCTGTCACTACAGAACTGTATACTTCTGTTGTACTTGTCTGTGTTCTAACAGAAAGAAACCCAACAAAAATGTGAAATGAGACCTGTCCTCATGGTCAATTACTTGTCTGTTATTTGCTGACTTCCTTTAGTCTAAATGTATACAAACTATATTATACTGCACTATACTGTACAAAATTCAATATGACACTATAAATGATCCAGATGAGGAAAAACGTCAATTTAATTGACCTGAAATCCTTAAACCATTAACTCCCTTTTAGATTATTTCATTTTAACACAAAACGTTTTTCTCGTCAGTTTTTTGTCAAGGAAGTGATTCAAAAAATCAAGCTTTAAAGTCATTCTGTCACACTGAATTATAGAACATAACTTTTTCACTTTTAACACACCCATTTTTCTGTTCACGGTACTTTTTTTAATGTCTGGAATTTTCAATTGTAGGAATCAAACTGTCTGTACTTGATATGGAATCTGGTTGCAAAAGTTCAATAAATAAATAAGTCTGAATAAGAACAGAAAACCAAAATACCAAGTATGAAAGCAACCAAGCAAAGAGTTCTGAAAAAAGATTTTTAAAACAATGAAACATAATCAAAATATAATTTGCTGGTTTTGTCATCATTACAAACACTATAAAAAAGGTTAAAAGAACCCTGCAAGCTGTTATTTCAAAGTCATTGGATGGGCACTTGTTTTTAGAAACTGTTTTGACGACAATTCTGTTAACTTAAAAGAATCCATTCAACTTAAATCAATAGAAAATTGTATATATAAATACAAAGTTAAAAATTCCATATTGATATGCCTAGTGCTATGTTTGCTCTTCAATAAAGATCAAATAAATGAAGAGTTGACACTTACCATGAGTTCTGACGGGAATATAGGTTCTTGTGACGGATCAAAGGGTACAAACTCACTTGGTTTAAACAGCTCTTTAGACATCTGGATTTTGGGGATTAAAGCATGAAGATCATCGTTATTTGTTCACACAGAATTGTCATTTAAACGATTGGGTTGTTGATACATTATCTATTACATGCCTCGATGTCAGTGAAAATCAGTGCTATGATTTGAATAGGAACACCCGGGGAGTTAGCTGGCCGTATGAACGATGTACTGACCGGTTTCCATAGTTACCCGGTCCAGTGACGCCCTTCAACGTTTTCGAATTTAAAGTCAACAGACGCTTAACGCTAAAAATTAAAATGTAAAATATTCATGCGCACACTGCTACTTTGACTGTCGTTTATATCTATTTGATGTTGGTCGATAATGGCAAAATTGTTTGAGAATGCCCTTCATGTAACTAAATGTCAAGTAGCGTAAACTGGCAAGAGGCATGAAATGAAATATTATTGCCAGAAAACATTGGTTTCCGTGCCCTCGCAGCAGGAGACAACTTGCCCTCCTGGCGTCGGGCAAATTATCACCTGCATTCGGGCACATAAACCCATGTGTTTAAGCAATAATGTATAATACTGTAACGTAGACATTTGCGGTAAATCTTGCGTATCACCCTAGTGATATATTTGCTGACTCTAGATCTACATGTATTTAGTAATGATAAGGTCATGATGTAAATTTTGATGTAATAATATATTCAATACTAAAATACGTTTTCCTGTTGCACGAGCCATAAGACTTTGAGCGTGAACTGCTTATTGCAATAAAAGTATGTTTCTCTATAAAGAAATACCTACCACAAACAACCTATTTGGATTTGTTGATAAAAATTGGCATCTGAGACCGAAGTTTTGAGGATTTTTTTTTAATCTTACCCTTTCTTCCTGCACATTATCAACACCATTTCTGCAGCATCCACTTCCATTATTTGAACGACAGCAATATTCCTGTCAAGTAACGCATTAATGGTAAAGATCTAGTTGATAATGTAAACATTTCCTACCACTGGTTCATATATTATATGCATATCAGACTTTGGACCTTTGCATAAAACGATTTTCTCTAGAAAATTGAGTTGGTATGAAGCACATTTTACTGTTGAGTTGGAAATAAAGATTTGTTTTACCAAAGGTTTTACCAGTATTTGTTCATGTGTTCCTACATAAAAGCAAACTTATATCATTTATGTAGCTTTCCAATATAACTGCACATTGGCAAACACAATAAAGCATAGAAAAGAGGAACTAACTTATACAAACACTGCAATAAAACATACAATGCTAGGGAAAGGCAAGTATTGGAAAGAACTCATACTCCAAAAATTATTTGAAATTGCAAAGTTAACAGTCCCAGAAATTGTTTGGCTTTGGATAAAGAATCAAACTTGTAGAGTAAACAAAGAGAATTTCATTGTTGTCATTGTTGATGTACGATGTAACACATGACAAGGGTAGAAACAGGAAGTACCCTGGCACTAAAAATATATTGAAACACATAAGTGAATATATCAACATAAATGTTTTGTTGTCTGATTTCCTGATAAAACTGTTTTGCACCATTGATACTACATAATGTTGAGCAGACTAAAGAAATGGCAAACTTAAAATTTGTAAAAACATTGAACTCTATATATTTACATCTATAAAGCAATTTTGATCACCTTAGTGAATGTTTTATATCCTTCTAATATTGGTCTCTATAAAGCAATTTTGATCACCTTAGTGAATGTTTTATATCCTTCTAATATTGGTCTATACCCGGTGCAGCGACATAGATTACCCTCAAAGGCACTTGTCAGATCTTCATAGGATGGCTGTGGGTTGTTTCTCAGTAGAGTGTACATTGACATGACGATACCAGGTGTGCAAAACCCACACTGTGAACCATGAGCCTTGGCAATTCTCTCCTGGATGAGATTTTATAACCAAAGAAGTGATATCAAGTATAGAAATTGTATCATAAATTTACAGTTTCTAATTGACAATATATTGGACTTACCGGTAGTTCAATTAATCAAGGGCTTTGTTAGATTGGTTGGGGAGGAGGGTAAAGAGCTCATTTTGTTTTAGTTCGTCACTATCGTACAAGTCAGGCCAAGTTGCAATACTGGGAGAAATGCAGAACTACGGGGCCTTGGCGTGATTAAAATGAGTTACAAAGTAAATGAATTACAAAATGAAACACCATATCATGAGTTTATCTTTGAACTAAAGTTGATACAGAGTGGAGCAGTGCAGTAATAAAGAGATAAGGAAAAAAAACGATATGAATGTATAGTGAGAACTGACACATATGTGTTAACGTAACCAATTTTCTCAGTGCGATTCATTTTGAAAAATTGTATCGGCTTGGAAAGGAAATTCATCATGAGTTGAGTTTGATAAAGATAAACGCAAAGACAAGATCAACAGATCTTCACAGCTGATTTCACTAGTCTGCAGAAGTATATAAAGTATACCATCAGATATTAGGAGGCATCATGGGCCAGTGGCTAGAGCAGTGGACTCACGATCACAGGATGGTGAGTTCGAGCCCCGGCATGGCCATGGTGTTGTGTCCTTGAGCAAGGCACTTTATTCCTCATTCCTCCTCCCCACCCAGGAGTGATGGGTACCTGGTAGGACAGTGGTTGTAATGTGTGTGTTTAGCTCTGCTGCGCTTATTGGCTGCACATGTGAGCTGTAGTTTGCTCCCAAGGGAGTTGAGTGGTATCATATTAGGTCCAGTGACCAGGGGTAATAATAATTGTAAAGCGCATTGAGCACATGTACTTGTGGATATGTGCGCTATATAAGAACCCAATATTATTATTATTATTCCCTTATATTTTTCTTCGTTCACCGATGGAAAATACGAATGACGTAATGACCATATCACAACGAGTCGAATACGAGTGGTAACACTGTCATTACGTCACGAGTATTTTCCGAGCTGAACGAAGAAAAATATCTGGGAATAATATACTTATCACATGCCAAGTCCAGAATTCGTTATTTTGTGCAAAGTACATGAAGTTTTCCATAATGATTCCCCATTTAAACTTTCGCACTGCTTTAGGAATGATATCAAACGCCGATCATTTCTAATCGACCGTCGCGCGAGTGAGGAACACAGCGTTCACGTTCATGTATGGAGAAAACCTCTCAGTCCACACGCACGTTTCTCAGAGAAAGTTACGCTATGTTTCGAGAACAAAATCGACTGAATCACAACGGCGCAAACACTGTGTAACGTCGCGCCTGACCCTGGTTGAGCAAGGTGTAGAATTGTATTTTCGTCAAGTCATTTCTAAATTACTTGTATTCCCTATTGGTCTTAAGTTGCTAATAATGACATAAAAACCACAATTCCGCACGTTAATGGCCTGGTTACAATGCTTACGGAACCCACTGTAATGCGACCAGCTTCGAGTTCGTCTTTTCCGCAAATTATTCACGTAATTCCTTCGGATTATACCAGGCGGTACACTCTTGTTTTCATTGTTCGGATTATTATTGCCGTAGTCTATGAGTATATCGATTTCATTACATGTATTTTGGAGACCTTGACACCGCACTTGACCTCCTTGTTGCAGTGGCAACTGTTAATCTTCCGCACGAAAGTACACTGCGTGTCGAAATTAAGTTCAGTCAGCGGCGGGGTCACGAACACGAACCCCCATATTGGCCACAACACTAAAACACAAGGACTCAAAATTTACCAAGTGGATGCATTTTGTTTGACTGTAATAATCATGACCAAATTTTACGATATTTTCACATCCTGCACATTTTTATCATGGGAGATATACCGGCTGCCATATTGTTTGTTCACATTGACGAGCACTCCGAAGATCGAGGCAAAAAGGTCGGACGCTCCGAAATTGATGATATAGACTCGGTTGTCATGACTTAGAACCACCAGGTCATAAATCACGTATATTTTTGTTCAGAGACGATAAACTTGGCTTGTGCATGTGGTGATGTGCTTTATCCATTTGGAAAGGAAAATAGTGGAACTTGACGAAAGTGGAATGTGCGGTAGGAAATGAGGGTTATCGGTGCAAATGTGAATTTTTGATTTTTACACCACTGGGTCGAAAGTGATGGCAGAAATCCAATTTTTTAATATGTTTTGCGATATTCACGAAGCTTGAACACAATAAAAACACGTACATTGCGGTAGAAGTGCTAGCTAAAAATACACAAAATGGTAATTGTGTCGAAAGATTTACCATACAAGTCAGGACGTTGACCATGAGCCATGACAAATGTTTCATGTGCAATTTATTAAAAGCATGGAAATCATCATACGAGTACCTCCGTTGCTAGTTGCTTTAGCATTTTTACTGATATGTTAATGAGTCGATCATAAACAACCTGATGTGTCACTTTGTCGTACGAGCTAATGCAACAAATGATATTTCAGAAATGACCTCATGGATATCAGTGTAACATATCAGACTTTATTTCGTCAGGCCATCAAAAGGTTATCATATAATATAAAGTCAATCACCCTTCTGAAATTGTAATATCCACATCAAAAGTATACAATTTCCACATCTTCATTACCCAATTTCCTTCTATCACATGGTCCTAGGACAAACACCACTGACAACGATGGGGTTAAAGAGGTTCAGCGCAAAGGTATGTGAACAAATTAATGACTAAAGTTATGGAAGTTTAATGTTGTATGTCGCCCTCTAGAGATGACATGTGAAGTTTAGTGTGGTGTTGAATGAAACATGTCGAGTTGTTGTCAACCTAACTGATCGTCGTCTGCTCTGATTTCCTATCCCTTGACCGTTAAGAACCCATAACCTGGTGTCAGTAGTCAGTGTCTTTTGGTTGAAGTAGTATGAATCCCCTCGGTGTAAATCACAGTGGAAAAGCCTAGATTGTAACAAGAGTGCTGAAAGGGACTCCTCAGACAATATCGGGCAATTTAGTTTGCAGTGTGTTGTCTGCTAACCGATGATGGCACATGCCTTTTAGAAATTTCATTTGAGCTACAATAAACCAGACAACTACAGTTTTTTTGGGGAGTAGCCAGCCTTCAAACGATGCTCCGAGTTTGCGCCAAGCCGCAGGGAAAGGAAACTCAAAGAGCTGTAAGTAAAAAACACGCGTCTTAAGGGAGCCTTCAGTAATTACAGGGTGGGTGTGGGCCGGGGGAATTTGTGCACACCTATACTGTTAATGGGACCCTCCCCTATCCTCCTGTCTAAATGTGACTCTCCCTTGTCAAATATTCTAAAATTTGACCCTTCCACCCCCAACCACTGCATTATTCTCCCCAGGAATAACTGAAACAGTATCAGCTAATTTTACATAACAATCGGTTTAATTGTTAGGTAAGTTAGGGACAGAAATTACAGGGCGCAGGACTGGCCTTTTGGGAGGGAGGGTCGCAAGTGAGCACACAAGCAGCTTTGAAGGGACATGATTTTCCATACATTTGCGGAAGGGTCACCATATTTTGTTCAACTATATAAGAAAACAAGACGTGGTTGATATAGTGCTTCACCCAAAAATATCAAAACATAAACCGTGCAGTCTATCAGACAAACTGTTCACAATTTTCTCCCACAAACAAGCTATATCTGTACATTTATGTTTGATAATATATGTTAGTGTACTTTGCTTGAAGTGGGAAGTAAAACGTGCATTTGTGTACAAGAAATTAGATGTTTGGATTTCATCGAAAATGTTGATTTACTATACATGCAAGTTTATGATGATGGGAAACTATTTTTCCGATACAAAACTAGGTAAAGTTGTGTAGTTATGTACGCTTGATTATTGATATTACCGTTCTTGATTATACTAGGGTGGTTACAAGTCAATGTGTATACAAGAAATTTGATTTTGGAAGTTCGTTGAAATGTTGATTCACTACTAAACATGGAAGTCTATGAGGAAACTCTGAGTAATGTTTTTTCAATACAAAACGAGATAAATCTGTGCATTTATGGACGTTTGATAATTGATATAAATGTACTTCAGATTAGACTGGGGTGGTTACAAGTCCATGTTTGCGCAAGAAATTTGATTTTGGAATTTCACCGAAATGTTAATTCACTATACATGGTAGTCTATGAGAGAGCTATTAACAATTTTTTCGATATAAAATTAATATACACCTTCATACCTGTCCCATATGTTTTTGTCTCTTGTCTTTCATCAGTTTGAACGGTTTATTGTGTTTAATGTAGGAGACAGCCGCATTTTCTTTGATTGTGAAACATGTGGATAATGTTTATATATTTAACAGAATTGTTGCATTTGTCGATTTTCTATTCACGAAATATGATATGGACAATCAAAGGTTTGGCCGTAAAATCAGCTTCTGTTAAAAGCGACCCTCCCCAAAGATACGTTTATAAAAGTGACCCACCCCCTTGTACAGTTTTCTAAAAAGTTACCTTCCCCCATTGCCCAGGCCCACTCCTCGCCTGTATTCACTGAAGGCTCCCTAACAAGCACAAGCCTGAGCAGCTCGAACAGACAGACAAATATGGCCAACAGTAACGTGATCACGTGTATGATACCAGTACCGGACCAGATGAACTGAAACACAAATGTGTCGGGGAACAGGCATACCTTTCGTGGGTCGTTTGAAGACTATGAAAAGGTACAGAACTTGATGACAAAGATAGTAGTATTCAAGTTGCCACTTTAAAAAAGCTTATGGGAAATGAACGCAAGAAAGTGGAGAAAAGACTCAGGCTGCAACTTTCTAAGGCTGAGATGACAACCACAAAAGCTATACTGGATAAGCTACAAGCTCATTTTATGCCAAAATGCAATATTCTGTATGAGAGATGTGTTCCGCAGCAATAGGCCAATGAAACAATGGACCAGCTTATGATCAGACTTCGCCAATTAGCAGACCCTTGTAAGTTTGGTACACTGGAAGACGAAATGATTCGAGATGGACTGGTATTTTGCTGTTAGGATTTTGCAGCAAGAGCACGATTCTTCAGAGAAACTGAATGTAACCTGAAAAAAGCTATCGAGTCACTCAGAACTTTGTAAAGAAAAGAAGAAAAGGCAAGCCTACAGCAAAGAAACCAATGCATGAGCAACCTCAAGAGAAACAGAAACAAAAACAAGTACAGACGAATCCTGTCAAGTGCAGATAAAAGGCACTAGTCATGATCGGGATAAAAGTAAATATCCGGTATATGGCAAGGCGTGTAGAAGTTTTCGCACAGGCCCTCGATCTCCGATGACGGTGATGATGATGATGATGATGATGATGATGATGATGATGATGATGATAATGAGGATTATGATGATGATGATGGTGATGGCGATGATATCTAACAAGTTGGAATAGGGCGGGTCAGCCACTTTTTAACGTTTGCAAAAATAATCCACCTGCTCCCCCTCCCCCTGGTACGTCAGGCCGAGAAAACTGAGCCGTCCCTAATCCCATATCAGATTTGTGGATGTTATCTCACGTATAACATTTCTTTAGTCAGCCATAATGTCGATTTTGAATCTCTTCCTTATGTACTTTGATTAATTTCACGGTTTCACACTATCATAAATTTATAAATCCATGTGATAGGTCTTGGATAGACTAAAAATGGGCAGATAAATCTGAAACAATCAAGCTCATTCGTTAATTCAATTTATTAACAGCAGTATTCAATAATAATGTGCACATCCGAGTGATGGCTCTTTCATACTCTTTAGGAAATAAAATAATCTTAGCAAAGTAACTTTTCCATACCTCTAGACATTAGTTCGCCCTCTATGCTTGCAACATATTGATCACAAGTCCCATCCACAAATAGGAAATGTGATGGACGTGCAATAATTTAATACAATGTAATGACTTTATCTTAATCTCAGAGCTGTTTTTATTTATATCGTAAATGTGCCCGAAAACAAATCTTTATAGGATTACGTCACCATGGCCATCAGATGATAAAATTTGAAAAATTATCAAGAAATATGAACATAGTGAATACAATAATACACTGGGCTCGTATCATCAACAGTGGGATATTTGATAGCTCTGAAAACATAACATGACTCTATGGTACACAATGTAAAAAATATTAAAGTTGAAAATGACAACTCTACATGCACTAAATAAAGGACTGAATCAGTGTAAATTGCAAGTAACAGTATTTTTGCTCGAGGGAAAGCTTTAGAATTGCATCTGGTACTTTGCAAAATTGACCACCGTAGAACATTCACTTACCTGTACAGGGTGTAGTTTGGTCTTTGTGCTGCCAATGCCTTCCACTGTGGTTACGGCTAGTCCATGCATGGAACAAACTGGAGCCAAGCAAGCATTTACCGAGAAATGACTGGGAGAAAGGGAAAACAGGGCTGGATAATAAGCAAGGCTTCAACTCAAACTTATAGTACACAAAATGGATCTGAAATATTAACAATTTTATTTTATTTTCATACTGCCATTTCATTATATTTCTATAATAACTTGCAAATACATGTACTTTCTTCCTTTGAGCATTTCCATTAACACATGGTCCACACAAATTTTTGAATGATAAGAAAAATCGCTTTATCATCAAACTGAGGTCAGATTGATTTGACGTTCAATATAAAACATACAACAAAAAGTTCTCATAATCATACACACGATAATTTCGTAGTTGATAACAAAACCTAGGAATACGATATCGGAATTAATTTCTGGTATTCACTGTGAATAACATGTCTGTTTCTTTTCCGTCGTCGTAATCACTTATGGCGTTTCCATATTGTACATTGTCCCGACCATAAAGACCTACCCACTTGAAAGGACAATCATGTTAATCAATATCTCACCATTTGGACAATATATTATTCAAGATTATATTACAGCTTTGTCGATGCCAGTGAGTTTTATAACTGTCACCCCCCTCCTCAATTATTACTGGTAATGTATCTAATTATCAGTATTGTGGCCCCTGATGTTTTCTCCATCAACAAATTCACTGGCATTGCCAACATTTTAAAATAATAGCAATAATGTACCCCCTTCCCAAAAGGCAGCCAAGCAAACCTTTCACCTTATTATGTTGTGCACGCTATCCGTTCGTCCATATGATGGTCCAGGAGGGGAACATTATTGGACAGACACTACCACTATCGTATGTTTAGCGGACGAAGAAGAGAGATAGATAAAAAATATAGATATATTGTGCGCATTGTGTACATTTGTACATTTATTGGACATCACTTGTCCAAAAGTACCCGAAGCAACAACGGATAGAATTGTCCCTTACCATACTTCTTTTCTGTGATTGTCGAATTTGGAAACCATGACAGTGCAGGCTCCGCAACCACCCTCAGCGCAACCTTGTTTTGTACCAGTTAGTCTCACTGATGACTCAATTAAGGAAGCACAACTGTAATTTCTCTGCTGTTCATTCAGATTTAGTTTGTCGTTTCACAGCTTATAAACTAGGACCTGGCCAATGTGTATGGTGTCATAGCTATGTGCATGTACTGGCATTAATGTGTAAAGTGACTGAAGTGAGTTTGTATGTGCATGTAGTATGTGTGTTGTTTTCTCTTTATGCCGGTGTGTGTATGTTCGTGTGTGTTGGGGTGCATATTTGTAGGAATGTGTTCAACAAACACGCACACATATGGTTACTCTTTGTCCTCTCTGAGGAATCTACAGTATGGTTAAAACTATGCTGATTTGATACTCATCTCTCATATGGTGCAGGTAATCCTGGATAGTTCCAAATACAAGAACAAACTCTAGGAATGTTGTGTTGAATTGGAGTCACAAGTCTACTTTTCGCCTATGCTCTTAGATCAAAAAATATATGAAAGGGAGTCAAAAGTGCTTATTCAGGGTCAGATACAGGGAGTACAAATCTACATCTTTTCACATTTTCTTGGTCAAAGTCTACATGAGGCAAGAAAAGGGGTCGAAAACAACGTACATCTTTATGTATACTCTTCCTAATACACCCCCCAAAGATATAGATCAAAGGATACATTTTGTCCTTAGATAAGTCAACAGGGTCATCTCAGGGTCAGCATTGCTCTCAACAATCTGCAACAAAAAAGGATACAGTCAAGCCAATCACCACTATAGTTTAGCCAAAAGCTATCGATATAAATGATGTGTCAAGTCCTGCTACAGAGCATTGGGGTAAATGGGTTAACAAATGCAATGCATTTCATGTAGCCATCACAGGCTTTGATGACATGGGCGACAGAAAAAGTATCTTTTACTAAATCCCAGTTCCTCCACTCAACTTTGTAGACGGACTGTGACTAAATTGCATGTATATGATCACTTTCACTTCACAACGACAGTAGTTTGTCATTTGAAAGAGTGACTCGCTTGAAATATCTCTCATGCATTTTTTTACTTCTTTAGTCCCCTGGGATCGAGTAAGGTATTGAATTGTTTTTTCCGTAAAGTCATTTCAAAATTACAGGTAGGGCAACAAAATCAATAAATATCGCTTTCTAAACAGCTTTCAAAATTTAAAAACTTGCTGAACTTTAGCAAGTCGGGCCTGAAGTGCAAAAAGTTTCTCAACGACGTGTCTGATATTTACGATAATTATCGCTTTGTAAATAGGATTCACAATTTATAATCAGCTGAAGTTAAGGAAGTCAGGCCTGAAATGAAAAAAAAAACAATAACAATATATCGTATATTTAAGATAATTGTAGCTTTCTAAATAGCTTTCTTAATTTATGTAATTAGTAGGTGAAGTTAAGTAAGTTGGCCTGAAGTAGAAAAAAAGTTTGTCAACGATATATAATTTTCGGATAACTATCGTTTTCTAAACAGCATTAGAAAACTTATAAATTAGCTGAAGTTTAGAAAGTCGGTATTGAAGTGGATTTCGAACGATCTATCGCATATTTACGATTATTATCGCTGTCTGAATAGCTTTCATGATTTATAATTAGCTGAAAAATAGAAGGTTGGCTTGAAGTCTAAAAGTTTTTTAACGATAAATCTGATTTTTATGATAATTATTACTTTCTCAATATAATTCACAATTAAAATACGCTGAAGTTTTAGAATTCGGGCCCAAATATTTGATGTTTACGATACTTATCGCGTACTTAATAGAGTTCCAAATTTATAAATTAGCTGAAGTTTAGGAAGTCGGGCAAGAAGTCAAAACGGTTTCAAGCGAGATACAAACACGATTGAAACTAATTTTGGATAATTGGATGGTGAAGTAATGTCATTTTAATCTCCAAATGTAATCTCATCTGCTTTTCTTTTTAAGTTAAACACTTGTTTTTATGAGTAATTTGTAATGTTGCAACATTCAACTGTACTGCACCTAACACTTTTGAGAAATTTGAAAAATATGAAAATCCAATTATCCCAAATTAGTTCCGATCGTGTTTACAGGATATTTATGATAATAATCTTGTTCTAAATACCCTTCACAATTTATAATAAGCTGAAGTTTAGAAAGTATAGCCTGCAGTCATAAAAAGTTTACCAACGATATAACGGATATTTACTGCAATTATTGCTTTCTATAGAGCGTTCAAATATATAAAATAGGTGAAGTTTTCAATGTCAGACCTGAAGCCAAAAACGCTTTCCAACGATATACTGGATATAGCATTCTAAAAAGCTTTTGAAATTTATAAATATGCTGAAGTTTAGAAAGTCGGCATTGAAGTGCATTCCAACGATATATCCGACATTAAACGATAATTATCGTTTTTTAATAAGCATTCAAAAATTATAAATTACCTAAAGTTTAGCAAGTGTGGCCGAAAGTGAAAAATGCGTTTTCCAACGACATGTCGGAAGTTCATAAATATTATCGCTTTCTAATTAGCTTTCACAGTTTATAATAAGCTGAAGTTTAGAAAGTTTGCCCCGAAGTCAAAATGGAGTTTCTGACTATATATCGGATATGAACGATAATTTTCGCTTTCTAAATAGCCTTCACAATTTATAAAGCAGCTGAAGTTTTGAAAGTCAGTCCTAAAGTCAAAAAAAGTTTATCAACGATACATCGGATAGTTACGACAATGATCCCTTTCTAAATAGCATTCACAATTTATAAATACCCAAAGTTAAGAATTTCTGACCTGAAGTGAAGTTATGTTTTTCAACCATATATTGGATATTTACATTAGTGATTGCTTTTAAAACGATAGATATTAACACGATTGGAACTAATTTTGGATGATTGGATCTCAATATTTTTAGTGGCCCTACAGTTGAATGTTGCAATATTATAATTTACTCATAAAAACAAGTGTGTAACTTAAAAAGAAAGTAGGTGAGGTTACATTTGCAGATTAAATCGACATTACTTCACCATCCAATCACCCCAAATTAGTTCCAACCGTGTTATTAAAGTTCCATTAGCTGTATCTTCTGGCGATTTTTCCGTTAGTTTTGATTGAAATGATCACTGGCTCATGTTGAATAGCCTGTCAAATAACAGAGAATCGCATATTATTCGGAATTATTACGTGCCCTACAACTAAATAACATGTGATTTTACAACGAAAATTTCAATTTTGTCCGGACAGAATACAAACTCTGTTGACACGCGGATTGCAACGTAGGCATTCTTCTGCACCTGCGCGAGCCATTTACAGCAATTTCAAAATAAATATTCATTACTTATGCCCGGTACTTACGTCGTAGTCCATTGTCCTAGCACGTTGCGTAGCCAGATGTCTGGCAATCCACGACGCAATGTTGTTTTGATCCCGCAATAAACGTGAACTTGTACATCTGGCGTGATCGCGGCGTCACCATATCTGCGTTCTCCCCGGCACGCTGAGCATGCCAGACGTCAACAAACGAGCTCGGAAGGGCAACACGTTTGAACAAAAATTAACAGTTTTATGTGGCTATAACATCACTAATCATGTTTGTTTCTTCCTAAAACAAAATTTTGAAACAAATATGAGCCTCCAACATGGAATTTTCCAAGGTAAAAATGGTCAAATGTTACAAATAATGGCCCTTTAAGAAAGCCATATTTATCGTAAATATCCGATATATTGTTGGAAATTTTTTCCACTTCAAGCCCGACTTTCTAAACGTCAGCTAATTTCTAACTTTCGAACGCTATTTAGAAAGCGATCATTATTGTAAATATTCGATATATCGTTGGAATTTTTTTTTCACTTCAAGTCTGACTTTCTAAACGTTAGCTAATTCATAAAGTAAGAATGCAGCTTTGAAAGCGACAATTATCGTAACGTGCGATATATGGTTAGAAAACCTTTAAACATCAGGCCCGACTTTATAACTCTCCAAAGGAATACACATTGTAATTCTGATAACACACCTTCTCGTGATACAAATAATTGCTGATTCTTCGTAATTTTGTTGTTTTTGAAAAACTTATATACATCGTCGGTACTTTTAATGTCACCTGCATGGGCACATTGTCACGCTGAACATCACGCGGCATCACCTGAGAAATAACCTGTCGTACCAGCCCGGGTCGTACCCGACCGTGATACTAGAACTGATAACGATAACTACCTGCAATAATTTAAAGTCATATGCGTAAACAAATTGTTGATAATGGTCGATATCTTCCGTGAGAATGCTGAAAATCACTGTAACCTTGAGATACAAGCCGTGTCATGTACCTCAACAACGTCAGTCATATAATTATGTTATTACAGTGAATATGATTTCATTTAGGCGAAAAAAAAATCAGTAGATTTTCGATCGGATTCGAAGTAACAACGTACGGCACCCAGTTACCTAGCTAAGGCATCACAGTCAAAACCACTCGGCCAAATCCCCGCTCTTAAAAAGGGTGGTTCATAACCGAGCTAAGTTGTTACAAACAATTTTTCTGAGACCCATCCTCATGCTGCAGAGTTCATGAAGCATTCGCACTCACATAATCGCTATCAAACATCGCACACAAACTTTATCAGAGCAATAGATATATCGCTTCAGTGGGTACTGCTGCCACTGTTTTCTTAAAATTGACCCGTTTTTACCAATTAAGTGTCAGCTTTAATCTCAATATAAGAATGTGGATTTTACACTGAAAAGTTGATTTAGATATGTGGTCAGTTTTATACATAGTGTCTGCTTAATTTATGCTGTAAAAAGCCTTGGACTCCTTTCAAAATGAAAAGTTGATTTAGACATTCAGTCAGTCAGTCAGCTCTTTGTAACTGACACTGATTGTTTTAATATACTTTACACTAAGACTTGGTGGAGTGGCCTTGATGCCAAAACAACAGCCAATGAATAACGTTCATTATAGATTTCGAGAAGATTGGTAAAAGAAAAAATTGACATGCACACTTCACCCCTACTAATCTTCCGCGCTTTCTTCCTGAAAATTGGGACAAAGTGTCTGAATTTGTAAGGGAAAATGCTCGGATGTCAATTTGCCTTGTAGGAAATAACAAAGATGGAAGACTGCGGTAAATTTCACAATAATTACAACACTGCACCGGCTGTATTGTCAGGACAATGTAATTTCATTGGTCACGTGTGAAGGTTACTTTAATCAATATGTGACCACGTGACCTAATAAATACCATTGTCAACATTGTACAATCGAAGTAAACATGTTTACTGTTGATTTCCTGAATGATGATAAAACAGGCCTGGTAAATTCACAGACTGATTGACACCTGAAAAGCGTTATAGTGAAAATTCATGATTTTATAATGGTCTTTATCTTATATATAATATGATAATAAAGTTATTTTACTCCTCTTTTGTAATAAAAATGTTGTTTAATCTGCTTCTTGTCAGTAAAAGTTTGAAAATCACAACCAATGTCTGGTTTGAACAAGCGATCTATCAAGGGACACTCAACAGTCTCATGTTACTTGATGTGGGCATTACACAGTACAGAGTAGGTAAAATAACTATATGCCAGACATGTACTGAACTCTGAAATAGCAGTTTGTATGTGTCAGCCGTCAATTTGAAGGAGTGGAGATTTTTGGCCCATATAAACCACAGACTTCAGGAGAGCAGTAACGAAAATAGGACATCAAATATCGGAGGAAATTAGCAATTGGTGATGATATCATACATGTTCATCAAATACACCGAAATGTTTTAGCCTCACGGTTCTGATAGCAAAATTGGAGTCACAATATCGGCTATTCCAGTTCTACTCTAATTTATTACGCACCTGACTTCATGATGACGAGCGCTGGCGTGGTGCACGGTATAGTAGCTGCAAATTGTAAGTGCCACGTTTGCGCTGCGATGTACATCGCCGCTTTAAAATTGCACAAACATATTGCCCTAATGGGGTTTGACACACGGCGAACGCCCGTTAAACCGACATAGAAAAAAATGACAACCACAAGCGACGGTGGGGTACATTACACCATGGACGTAAGTGACGACGTAACGTTCAGGCCAGACGATACACGATATCAGTGGTGCTCTACGAGGTCAGTCGCGACAACCTTGAATGAAACAGCAACAACGCACAGTGCAATAAAATACCCATGATTCTCTTAGATTTGTATGATTGAAGGTTACTTTTTGTTATAGCTTTCTCAGTTCTGCATAAGCAATAACGTGCTGCATCAGAATAATTGTTAAATAATAGCTAGTAAAAGTAAATTTAGATATGTTAGTGTAAGTTTCCAAATAACCACCAAACAACCATAAAAGTTACATTCAGTAGGTACTACAAATACCATAGTTTGGGCAGAAAGTTATGATGACCTGAAAGGGTCATTGTCTGAGAAAACTTAGCATGCAAATTTCTTTTGTCATTTCAATTGGAAAACAATATCATTTTATTTCATAAAACAGGTGCAACTGGTCTCTCTACTTTCCATCACATTATTTTGTATGGCTGAAGACGAAATCAGTGGAAAATTTTACAAAAATGTGATCTCCTCTCTCAACCATGCATAATTTTTCAAATTATGTAAAATGAGAATTGAGAATAATGGTGTGCTTAAAATACGTTTTCAGAATTTTTACAACTAGTCTATGAATTTGTCTATACAAGGGAGACATGGTAGACTTCATTGAGGAATTTCGGACGATATAAATAATGAATTTAGTGGTAATCTGCAGCACAGTGAACGGCAGGTTTCCGAGCACGTACTTCGTTGGTGAGCCGAGGGCCTGTAGTTCTCACTGTCAGTTCACAACGTAATACCTACAAATAGGACTTATATAATGAAGTTCAGAAGATGTCGTTTTACCTTTTTTCCGTTAACGAAGAACACAAGTTCTCCACTTGTATGATGAGGCATCTTGTGCATGTGCCAACTACACTTTTAGTGTATAAACCACAATCACACAATCACGATCGAAGTCTTTGCTCGTTTCTCGCCCGGTCAAGGCAAAAGTCAGTCCCGTTTGAATTCCCACGAAAGTATACAAATATTCACGGGGCAGATCAACTATTTTATGACAAGGGCCTGCTAGTCAGAGAGTGAAGACACGAATGTGCCCGTGGTATTGTGTCAGCCCTAAGTCACTTACTCACTTGTACTTGTTGTACTGTTTACTTGTCCTTTTGCACAAGTAAGGTAAGACATATGTAAAGGTCCCTGTGATTGGCGTCAGCGGTCCTATAAGGTCCGCTTACTGCCCACTCATTGGCTGGACGCGTTCGCTAAGGTCTCATTACTATGTAATGTTCAGTTCAAGGCACTGTGATTGGCTGTGAAGGCACGAGTGTGTACATGTGGAGAGAACTGGTCAAAACCATCGTGTGGTGTACCCGTTGTCGAAGTGATTTATTGCTACTGTACTATGACAGCATATTGAAATTCTGGCATTAAACGTTAGAAGGGGATTTTTTGCTACTGAGAACTTGCATGTCTCAAACTGTTAGCTCACAATATTTGAACATGGCGAGTAAAACATTCAACAAGGTATCGAGGTGTTTCTTTTGCTGATTGGCCCGGCTAAAAACTATTCCTGATGGGCAATTCTTTGGTCGACAGGCGATTATTTTAGATTTTCATTTTTTTCGCTTTGGGATGTACTGTACTGCAAAACACCCCGGCAAAGATTCGGCATCCCAATGTTTTTAAAGAGTGCTAAATAATTGAAAACCGTATCGCATAACCGGAATGTGACTTGCCAAAGTGTGCAAACTTGAACATTGATTTTACCGATTTTCCAATAGCCGCTCAGGCCTATTATAAGAAAAATTGTACTGTATATGCTTTTAAATGAACATTAAATACATAAATAGATTGTAAAATATATTTTAGCCAGTATTACGAAGAAACCCCAGACGTAATACTGCCGACACCGTCGCCACACCAGCATTCTTTTGACATACATGTAGTTCAGTGTAAAATAACGCAACAGTAATTTTCATGAGAAAAACTGCCGTGAAGAACTGTCCGGCCAAGGCAGCTGATTATGTATTCAACATTAGCATACATTAGCATACAAATAATCAGCATATCAACGGACTAGCTTGTGACGTATGAATTTTAAGTGAGGGCGTCTTGACCGATGGGAGGAGAACTCCGCGAAGGTGCTAATTGGTGTTCGATGACAATAATTGACGCTTGATTACCGTCTGATCGAATATCCATTTCATTTGTTTGTTTAAAAAACAAACTGTCTAACTCTTGTAAAAAACACGCCAGATTGCACTGCTTCTTGTCTCTTGTCACGCGCGTCTCCCTATTATACTGAACCTGCTTTCTGTTCGTAAGTTGCTTCTCTAAATATTACGTTATCGTTTCTTTTTGGAAGTGGCTATTTGCACCGCAGCCGTGCGGATAAGGAATCTAAATTTCTTATTCACACCGCGGTGCTTATACCCAATCAGATAGCGGTTTACATATACAACCAAACAAATTGTAGCTTTCACAAATTCAACGATATTTGGTTAATATTAATTGCTCTGTAAACTTTATAGCAACTTGAAGTCAAAGTGGCGCGGTGAGTTGGCGGGACGCGTTAGAAGTGGCCGTACTTGCATATTATCTGGTGTCACGTTCGCTTCCGCGGATAGGATTTTTGCTCCCTGCCCACTCTGTTTGTTCCTCTCTCGTTCTCTCTCTCTTTCTCTTTTTCCTTCCGTCTTCGGATTCACTGTAACAATTAATTTCATTCTATGGGTTGCGTCATGGTAAAGTTGGCAGAAACAGTGTAAGAAATGGAAAGAATTAAAGGTATGATAGTATTCGTCAAATAACAAAGATTCGGTGTGTTACAGTTAGTTGCAATTTCATAGTGCAACGTAATTAGTGATTTTAGGTATGTTGATACAGAATGAGGTTCAGTTGGATTTTCGGACTTCCTAACTTACGTTTATGGGAGAAGGGTTTTACCGTGCGCATGTTTTAATTATCCACGGCCCCCAAGGGAGAGGGGTTCTTTGTCAATTTCCTATCATTATCAATAAAGTGAGACTTCTAAAGATCCTGTAAATGGGACCCGCTTTTCATGAGGGTAATGGTAAAATATTTTTAGAAAATTGATTATCTTAAGCAAACGGGCACAACATTCCATGTCTACGCCACAGAATTCACGTACATGTATATAAGTGATTCTCTTTCACTGTTCATAATTTTCTTTAAACATATTTCACAAACCATTTTAAACTTCCGACTACATATTTAAGCAATTTATTGTATTTACAGGAAGTTGAAATCATACCAATGTCGTACTTCCAAATATTTTTGTTTCGGGAGGGTTAGGGTTGGGGTTGAGGCCGAATGCGGGGAGTGTCGTTGCCATTTCAGTTGATACGCTCTATAAAACATTGAGACATGTTTTCGAAAACACATATTCTCGAAAGCTTCACATTTTGTGCGTTTCCACGCTACACTAAACTATGAATTGAGTTTTAGGAAGAATGTCTATCTTCACATAAAGTTGGCGCGCTGAAGTTAAGAGAATTATTTTGAATTTCAAAAGGACTTTAAAACTTTATGAAATGCTCGGTAAAGTTCCTGCACGTTTTACGTTTCATCAACGCTTCATTTACCGTCAATGTTTGCCTCCTGCATGTTTGTAAAACACAGTATCTTGCTCAACTCGAAATATCATACGAAAAATGGCCTAGATAAGCTTATCAACTTAACTTCTGTGTACTGAATGGAAGAATGTTTTTGTTTTTCTGGAACAAAATCAGTGAAATTGTTCTCAAAAGATATCGTTCCAGACTCTAAAACGTCATGCACATATCATATATTAAAAACTCGTTTTGATTTGTATCGTATCTCAATATGCAAGAAATGCATTTTTAGGACAGCAACATGTTAGTAAATTTCCCATTTCCATAACAATCAACTTCTTAACACAACGCATTTCCTTTTACATTCGTAAAGTTTGGATATTCCATGAAAAAAGCCAGAAATTAAATAAAACGAAAATAATTTATAGCACAGAAAGTCGAGAGAAACGAATACAAATTACACAATAACCAGGTTACACAGTTCCCACTTGATAATGGGTACTTTGATTACAAGTCCTTGGAGAGGATAGAGTCCTGTTCATATGCTGATGACCTGGCTCTCATTGCAAGAAGTGAAGACGGCTGTGAAGAGCTCCTTCACCTTTTGAATGTATTTCTTAAATGGACCTAAAAGCTTAGCCAGCAAAATGCAGAACTCCTGCAATGAAGCAGATAACTGTTGTAAATGACCTTACCGGACCAAATGACTCATACCTCAAGATCTCGAGTAAAGAGATGCCCGTTATCCATCAGGCACCAATGGGATTCCTCGGGCAGGAAATCTACAAGTTAGGATTTAACTGACACAGATGCAAGAGGTTCTGTCATCAAAAAGTTTAAAAACCTGATTATAAAAACAGACAGGCATAAACTGAACAATATAGGGAAGTTGTGGATTTACGAACACCAAATCATAAGCAGAATCAGTTGGAAATTCATTACCGTTTCCCCTTTCCTTTGCTGAAAGCCTAGAATCAATAGCAAACCGTTATCTGAAGAAGTGGACTTGCTTAGCAAGCTGTACCAACCTCTCAATTCTGTATCGAAGGAGAGATAAAAAAGGACTGCAATTAAAGTGGAAGTACGTTCCAGAGGGTATGCAAATGTGACTTTCCGTTTCATGCCTCAAGTACAAGGATCTCTCTAATAAAGACAGGGGACGGCTCTACATAGCATCTCCATGACAATCCTGAGAGCAACCTATACACTCTGGCTAGCAAGGAATAATTAAATATTTGGATGTTGGGAGTTGAGACACAGATCAGAAGGGACAACAGCATGGCATCTTGAGAGGGAGGGTCCCCAGGGCCAAAGCGCTAAACCCACCGCTGCCATCCAAAGTTGAGGGCAACTGCAATCTGTTTGAAGTTTGTTCAGGTAGTCAAAAGATGATCCTCGGCTTGGTACTGCATCTTTTATTTCTGCGCATCTCAAATAAAGGCGTTGTTGCGGACCAAGCCAGGGAGTGGCTCTAGACGGCCATTGTGTTAATCTCATCTGGACAGTGCTAAACTTGCTACAGTATTTGAAGACATACCACCCTAATTACAAAACTTAATCTAATATGTAAATGAGAAATTAATTGATACAATTCTGACGTATGCTATTGTGTGCTATTAGAGCTCTGTGTGACCAACATCCGTACAGAGTTTCATCAAATTTGGGCAGAACTCTTTTTCAAAAATCACTAATGATGCAAATTAGCCCTAATTATGCATGCCACACCAAAATGATTGTACGTGCATATGTATGCCATAGTGTATTATCCTTTTACCAAGTTTGAAAGAATTCGTTCACGCATGTCTAAGATAGCTGCGTGAACGGACGGACGCACGGACGCAGGAACATGACCAAACCCTCGTCCCCCGGACTTTGTCGTGGGGACTAATTAGCTCATGAACAGATGAAAGAACACCCAAACAGCTAGATTATTATGACGCGACCTTGTTAGAGCCTGCAGGATGGTATATTATTGGTTTGTTTAGGTTTTTGGCTTCACGAAACTCGTCGATTCTTTTCATAATGTCTTTCAAAACCAAACTAATGCAGTTCCACGCAAAGTATAGGGTATGATGCAAATGCTTAGAGGGAACAGACAGATTTCTGTCACATTATTAATATATTGGGACATAGCCTTGATAGTTAATATTTATCACTTGAATTTAGCTTTTACTGTGACCTATAGGAACCCCTTCTACACGTGGGGCATGGTGAGAACGATCCCTTGTTTATCTTCGAGCCTCTTTTGATGTAACCGTTCATCCGCTCTTAGTGAACGTATTGTTTTGACAATTAGCATTGACCGGACGCTACGTTGACAGATGTGCTGATGGGAGCGACCTTTCCTGTCTTTCACTACTGCCGACTCTCTTTTAGTTAAATACATACCAAAGGCATGACAACATGCAGATTTGGAGACGATTTAAGCTGTACACTTTCTAGACAGAGAGACACTTCACTTCACGTCTTGACGCATTCCTGTACAGAGATGTAGATGCTCTGAGAATCTGACGTACCGACTTTAGTGAGAAGCCCAGTCTGTTGACTGTGGTGGACCACGTCTTTAGAGCCTGTTAAGATCCTGTTGCGACGCCGAGACGACATTGACCGTGACCGACGCCTATTTTAGACTAGTGTGAGACATAGAAGTTTTACCGTGTAACTTGTGTTACTCAGCTGAGTAAAGTGCTACGACTTAGAGTATATTTGTGTACCGATGGCCGTCTCTATACCTGCACGTTCCTTGCTACACAGTGTACGTATCCGACAATAGCTACATCACAACCACGCTACGTGACAATATGTTAAATAAGAATCTCTAGAGAATCGTTTCGTTTCTGGTTCCCAAAAAGTCGATGGAAACTATTACTTATTGCATTTACTCATTGTCCTTTGAGTCTTCTTGTCAACTGTGGCAGGTTTTTTTCTGAGCGAAAGGATGTTTTGAATCTTACAGAATCTTCAAGGCCTCAAACGATATCAAATGATGCTCCGTCAGAGCAGTAATCGCACATGTGCCGAGAGAAGAAAGTTGACGAACTAAAGTAACGATACGATGTAATCGATCACATGAGCCTGACATGAATTAAAATTCTTTCAGGGCAAAGGTTCCCCTCCCCTCCGGTTCGTTCCACTTTCGGGTTGGGCATGTTCTGTCGGCGGTCGGGGAAAGTAAGTATAGGCTGAGAGCCTTTGTCATCAGCATGCGTAGGAATGACTTTGCTCATCGAGCAACCCGGGAAAAGTCCTACGGACTGACAGGTAATAGAATTCACTTGTTTTCAGAAGTTTGCAAATAAAGAGAAACTGAGTAGAGCACATATTTTATTTTAGTCGTTGGTGACAGACAACCAAAGAAGGATGAAAACAGTCACTTTACTAGTACTGTGTCTGTATCTCCTCCTGCTCCTCTAGCGTGTCTGCGCATGAAGCAAAAGGATGACCTTTCAAATATTACTGCGAATGCTTGCATATTCACGAAGATTATTGAAAAATCTTACGACAAGGCTTTCAACAGTTTAATTGTCCCCGGGGCTGTCTTTCTCCCAGGAAAGCGATGCATATCTATTGCTCCAATAAAGTTTGTGTGCGATGTGTGATAGCTAGTGCTTCATGAACTCTACAGCGTGTGGAGGGACCGCAGTCAGAAAAATTGTAACAACTTAGCTCAGTTACTGAACCACTCATTTTAAAGGGCGAGGATTTGGCCGAGCAGTTTTGACTGTGATGCCTTCGCTAGGTAACTGGGTGCCGTACGTTGTTACTTCGAATCCGATCGAAAATCTACTGATTTTTTTCACTTAAATGAAATCATATTCACTGTAATAACATAATTATACGACTGAAGTTGTTGGGGTAGCTGACAAGTTCCGTATCTCAAGGCTACAGTGATTGTTAGCATTCCCATGGAAGATTTCTACCAATATCAACGATTTGTGTACTCATATGACTATAAATTATTGCAGGTAGTTATTGTTATCAGTTCTAGTATCACGGTCGAGTACGACCCGGGCTTGTACGACAGGTTATTTCTCAGGTGATGCCGCGTGATGTTTCAGCGTGACAATGTGTCCAAGCAGGTGACATTAAAATCACCGACAGTGAATATTAATTTGCATAACCAACAAATTATGAAGAGTCAACAATTCTTTGCATCACGACCGAGATGGTGTGTTATGAGAATATACTATGCCCTTATTTCCAAACACAAGGTACGCTAAAAAATCTTTCATAACTCTTATATTTCTTTATCTTGATGAACCAGACAATTGTAGATCATTCATAGCTATATAAAGACTGTAGCATTGGTTTGCGGAAAACGATAAGTATTAAATAAAGATGCTTCACCTCTCCTAAAAATACATACCCCGTCATGGAGACTGCAGTACTTGTATGCTGACCAATAGGCCTACACGTCGTCATTCATCAATGATAGGGGGACCGGGACAGCTATAAATAGCAGACTAGTCGTCGTGGAGGTTCCTGAGCAAGGTGGGTGTACTTCTGTAAAGAAAAATTTCAATTTAGATAAATGAATATTATTACTATTGTAAAGATGCAGGACGGTAGGGGAACGGTAAGTGTTTTCGTCCTGCTTGAATTGAAGGGATTCTTTTTTTCATTTGCCACGTACGATCCTGAGGCAATTTATTGCTGACAATCGATGCTAGCTATTTAAGGTTTGAGACTGCGCCTAGGGGACAGATGTTCGTTGACATTTCTTTTCTGATATACCACCTATTGGGGATCATCATAAGTTATTGTACTAAGAAAAATTTTCACTGTCTTAGTTTAGAAAAAATCGAATTAATTTTCCAATAGAGTTAACAAAGGGATGTTGACCGATTTGGTAAAAGTCGGGTATTTTTCTCTAATGCAAGATGCTTCGCAGTACCGTGCTGAGCCAACTTTTCCCCACACAGAAACTGGGCAGTTTGGATTATTCATACCTATCTTAATCCTACTGTTCGTAATGTTTATGTCGTAAACACATCTATCGCACACTTTTAACACCTTTCCCGGGTTCTTGAACCCGGTTGGTCAAAATTGGCTGTTCTGGCCTTTTTGATCACCCCTCTTAAAATGCTTGGATAGTTGACTTGGAAAACAATTAAAATTAAAAGTTTCATTAGCAATTAAGCCAAACACCGGAAAACACAGAAAACATGGCTCATTACGCGTTCTCAGTAGGTGAAAAAGTTGAGGCCCTCGATGACTGTTACTGGTGGACAAAGGGTGCAGTGAATAGCCAAACACACAAAATCAAACACAAACACCAATAGCCAAACACACAAAATCAAACACAAACACAGAGAACGAAAAAATAGTGTAGGTGATGTGTGCAGCCGCTTTCCCTTTATTACATTCCTAATCTTCATTGGAACTGAACACGAACTCCACGAATTCATTACACTAATCAACAAAATGCATCCCACTTTCAAATTTTCATATGAAAGTTCCTCACACGAAATAACATATCTTGACCTGGTCATTTACAAAGGTCAACGTCCACAAGGAAAACATACTAGACACCAGAACACACACAAACCACAGGCGACCCATTAAGTATTACTGAGTTTTTCACACAGTTTTCTCTATCATTCTCTTCTTTCTTCATGCTCTGAATGATCGGAATAAATAAAATAAGTGGTGTATATAACCTAACCTAGCCTCTGTGACTCTTTATTTATTTTACACTCCATTACAAGGACGTATATCTCTCATGCACACATGCTGAAATTAATTAGTCAACACAACTAATTATGCTAATCCGTGGACTTATCAGGGATTTTACAGGTTGGTCAACATCGCGAAAGATAGGAATGGTTACTAAACTCCTTTCCGATGTTGACCAACCTCTGATAAGTCCACGGATTAGCATAATTAGTTGTGTTGACTAATTAATTACAGCACGTGTGTATGAGAGATATACGTCCTTGTAATGGAGTGTAAAATAAATAAAGAGTCACAGAGGCTAGGTTAGGTTATATAAACCACTTATTTTATTTATTCCGATCATTCAGAGCATGAAGAAAGAAGAGAAAATGATAGAGAAAACAGTGTGAAAAACTCAGTAATACTTAATGGGTCGCCTGTGACAAACCAACAGATACATTCCAGTTCCTACATAGAAAATCATGTCATCCAAAATCAACCTTCAAGGGCCTAATCAAAGGCGAAACATTAAGGTACATGAGGACATGTAACAATGAAGAAGACTTCAACAACAAAGTCAAAACATTTAATGAAAAGCTATTACTGCGAGAATATCCACAACAAGAAATATCAAACATCAATGCGGAACCAAATTACGCTACACGAAGAACACATTTAAATCACAAACAAACGCACAACAACAACAACAACACAAATAAATTGATATTTGCTACCAAATATAGTCCACACATCAAAACAAAAGACATCAAACAAGCACTCCTGAAGAACTGGGAAGAAATAGAAAAAGACCAAACACTAAATAATTTATTCACGATGAAACCGATCATCGCTTACAAAAGAAATCCAAACATTGGCGACACATTCATAAATGCACAAGTACACAATCTTAGAGAAACGACCGAACAAAATGCAACACAACAAACGGACCCAAACATAAGTATTCTAGCCTCCTTGCTAGAACAAAACACTGACAATAATTAAACCACGAACAGTGAAACACAAATCTAAGGAGAGCAATCTCCAAAGAAAAGCGACTGAGGAAGAAACCACACACTGGTTTCGAAACGTAGCGTCAAAGGATCACCCTGTCATTCGACAGCCAGATTACGGCTACGTCTCGCCATGGCTTATATCTACACCAATAGCCAAACACACAAAATCAAACACAAACACAGAGAACGAAAAATAGTGTAGGTGATGTGTGCAGCCGCTTTCCCTTTATTACAATTCAGTTTAGGCTACCCTCGGCTTTTCCGTAACCGCGAGTTACTGGTAGTGGTAGCCTGCGGTAACTTATGCACTCAAATACAATCACGGACGTACCACGCACGTACAAATACCACGATAGTAAGCTTACGATGTTGTGTGGGCTGCTGTGTGCATGTTTCATTCACAGCGTTACCGACGAACATATCTCTGCACAGGGGCACGAGCTTTAATAGGCGGCTTCAAATTGTCCCTTCCAATGAACGTTAGTGTTGTATTTGTAGTGACATGTGTGGAACCAACTAATTTGTCATGCTTTGTAAAGTGACATGTGTGGAACCAACAAATTTGTCCGCATGCTTTGTAAAGAGTAATTTTATTCATTGCTCTTGTGTAGGGGGTTGTCAACCTGATGTAATCGCAAACCCTCAGATTTCCATCTGATATAAGTATGTACGTAAACAAGAAAAGTAAACTCATGAATTTTAATAGACGTGGTGGCTATGACCAATTTCAGCCAGATTGGTCACAGCCACCACGTCTAAGTCTGTGTGGGGAAAAGTTGTCATGTTTCTGTCTTGCGATTTGCGCATGTGCAGAATGTTTTCAGCCAGTTGTTGATAAATCGAGCGTGATTCCAAGACAAGCAAAACCTGTCCGCATGAGCCGATGGCGGCGCTCTTCAAAAAATGACGTCATTGCTCATGAACCTCCCCCTAAAAAAGTTATACGGCTATAGGAAAGTTGTTTGTGCCTTGTGCGACGCGCTTATTTGGAACGCTACAGGACCATCGGCATTGTAGCTCTACTGGTGGGCGAGGTCGCAAACACCACCGACCGCCTCACCGTAGAGCTACAATGTTGCAGCTAGGAAAAGTACAGAAATGGTACAGTGTGTGGACCAAATTTGGAACAACTTTTGTGAAGAAGTCAAAGGACGGTAGAATTGTAAAATATATTGAACTGAATGTGTAAAAATGAGTTATTAGCGGGGTTTTGGCGTAGTCTGCTTTTCCAAAGCTACAGTGACCTAGAGTTGTAATTTTAGCTTGTGCCATTTTGGTTTTGTTTTGTTTTTGTGGTTTGGTATCTTTTTTCCTTTTCTGCGGTCTTTGTTTCCCTCTCGTGTTATTCCTTGCCCCAAGGCCTTTTTTTTTGAGCTGCCGTGGCTTCCTATTGCGCCCGCCTCGTTTTTGGCGTCTTCCAGTTTTTTCTCTTTTGTCGTTGTTGTTGTGTTTCTTTTCCGGCTGTTTTCTTTCGTTGTGGATTTCTTTTTGCAGTTGTCATGGGCTGTATGTTGTTTCATCACGATACTCTCACCAGTAGCTCATATTTTTTTGTCCTTCTTGATGTATTTCCTAGATCATAAAGATTATCCTCAGTACGTCTGTATTTCACCTGCCGCAATATGAAAATGAGTCAGAATTCCAATATAATTTTTATGAATCTGCGAGGTCTGCGTGACCCGTACAAAAGGGACATTATGAACTTGTTGCGCAAAACAGATGCTTGCAATTATTGTCGGCAAGAAACCCATTGTTAAGTTCTGCAAATGAACGCAACAGTTGGCGATAGAGCGGGGCGCACCAGTTTTTTTCTACTGCAAGCGAGAGTAATTTTGAGTTAAAATTACACTTTAAGCAGGGTGACCCTAACGGTCGATATATCCTTTAATTGGATTTGACCCTAGAAACAATTCGCTTCACTCTTGTTTGTTTATATGGTCAAAATGAATGTGACCCGCATTTCTTATTTATTTGAAAGAAAAGGTTAATGTGATCGGTAATGATTCGATTATCGTTGTAAAGGACTGGAATGTCCTAAGGGATTTTGACAAAGATGGCCGCACAACGGACAAATTGATTCTTGGTGCGAAGATTACATTTGATAGATATTTCGCGGATGATGAATGAGTCTTCGTGTCAATTCACGTGCCGTAGGCAGAACCCAACAATAGTTCACAGCAGACTTGATTATTTTCTGATTACGCCAGATTTCGTCAATATGATTACATCCGCTGATATTCATGCTTGTTATCGCAGTGACCATTCCAAAATTAGGTTGTCGTTTGTGTTTGAATCAGAACAGGCCTGGTAATGGTTTTTGGTAATTCAATACATCGCTGTTGAATGATACGAATTACAAAGACCTTGTCAGGAAAACGATTCTCGAAACAGTGAATGAATACAGGTTAAACGCAAATTCACAAGACGTGGCGACCTTTAGTATCTCATATCAGTTGTTATTAGATGTTCCGGAAATGAAAATACGTGGAGTTACTGTAAACCAGATATGAACTGAAAATGCTCACGTGTTTCATTATATATTGCAGTTATGTGTAAATTTTAACCTTTGCCACATGTTTGCAACTTCATTGAAAGTATTATGATCAACATAATGAACAATAATCACCGCCGATTAGGTCATGAAGTATACAAATATGTAATTAGCTGAAATAAAAATATTAAAGTTCTTTTACTGCTGTCATTGTATCACCACTTTATATAGCAAGTATAATTACCATTGGCCAAGTCCTTCAAGCCATATATGCCGAGCTGTGAAAGCTCATTAGATATTCAAATTATAAATTAGCTGACATGATATTGTTTTAACCTGGTATAATCATCAATGTACATAGCATATTTTGCCAACTTTGATCAAGTAAATCCCAGTATATATCCATAATAAGCAAAGTTCATTAAATATGTAAATTAGGAATTGGCCTAAGTAAAAATGCTCAATGATTTTCAATAATGTTGTATCATGGTATCACTATCTGCAATATATGTAGCAAGTTTTGTCAACTTTGGTCAAGTCAATTCGGATATATCTCCAATTAGGAAAGTTCATTAATATGCAAGTTAGGAATTGGCTGAAGAGAAAATGCTTAATGGCTTTCAATAATATTGCATTATAGTGTCTTTAATGTACATAGCAAGTTTCATCAATTTTGATCGAGTCATTAGGATAAATATCCTTAATTATGAAAATTCATTTCATCTGCAAATATGGAATAGGCTGAAGTAAAAATGTCTTTTGACTTTCAATAATGTTATATCACAGTATCTTTGATGTATATAGCAAGTTTCAACAACTACAATCAAGTTAATTCAGATATATATCCCTAATTAGGAAAGTTCATTAAATATGCAAATTCGGAATTGGCTGAAGTAAAAATGCTTAATGACTTTCAAAAATGTTGTATCATAGTAGCTTCAATACATGTAGCAAGTTTCATCAACTTTGGTCCAGTCAATTCAAATATATATCCCTAATTAGCAAAGTTCATTAAATATGCAAATTAGGAATTGGCTGAAGTTAAAACGCTTAATGACTTTCAATAATGTTAAATCATAGTATCTTTAATATACATACCAAGTTTGGTCAATTTTGATCGAGTCAAATCAGACATATATCCCTTATTAGGAAAGTTCATTAAATATGCAAATTAGCAACTATCTTTGATGTCATCCCTTTATGGTTCCCACGACTGATATATCTTGGTGTGATCAACATTTGTAGCAAATCTCATCAAATTGTGTGTCGTCGTTTTTAATGTATATCCGTTTTTTCTAAACTCTAATTATGCAAATGAGCAAAAAGTATGCAAGCCACACCCACCAAAAACTAATCAGTTCTTGCCATTTGCTAACTGAATATATGTACCAGATTTGATTCCGATCTGATGAGCCGTTTTTGAGATATCGGACCAACAGACAGACAGACAGACAGACAGACAGACAGACAGACAGAAGACAGACATCGCTGGATATATGCTCACGCAGGGCTCGAAATTAGAGGTAGTCCCGCGTCCACAGACTACCAACTTTTCCCTAGGGCTACCAAAATCCATGAAATGGTAGCCCACACTGACTACCAAAGGCCGGGACATAAAATTCAGTCAGTACTTGGCGTGCCATGTCGCCAAGTACTGACTGAATTTTATGTCCCGTCCTTTGGTAAACTTTATGGCGTGCCATGTCCGGTCCGTCACTTTGGAACGAGCTAAATTGCAGTCAAATCCAGTTGGACACAGCATGGAGGTAAAGAAAGTCCTCGGTCAACTGTATGTCTTGTCGTGCTCAGAAGGTCGTGGTCGTTGATATGTCAAAATTTGCGTACAACTCTGAGAGTGAACGAGTTGTAAATAGGTCACCAACCTTTAGAGTAGGCCCCAAAAAAATCGTTTCTGGTCACCGCGTGCCTCATTTCAGAACCTGCGCGTCATGGCTTTTTGAGGGGTTACATGCTCATCAGTACAGCTATCCTTGATATCCCGGTTTTACCACGTCCAAAAATGCTAAAAAGAAAAAAAACGGAAGTATTATGCAGCTGGTGATAAAAGACAATAACTCTTGCATCAATAGTGCCCAACCAGCATAGTTAAAAAGTTAATTTCGAGCCCTGTCATGTGTGTAAAAACGTGAGCGAAAAACCGGAGTATGAAAGCGCCGAAAGGAAGCTTGAGTTAGAGAGAAATTTGTTGGAGACTCATGTCAGTATTTCTTACTCAATAGACTCTTGTAACGAAGTTCATGCGAAAAAAGAGTAGTTAACAAAGCTTCGACCAAAAAGTTGAAGCTGGGACTAGTTTACCTAACAGTATATTCGTCCAAGGTTGAAGGGAGAAGAGTGCGCGCTCGGGCCAGATGGTCAACAGAAGGTGAAAAACCAACTAAGTATTTTTGCTCGATGGGAAAAAGGAATTACACAAATAAGCTAAGACTACAGGTAAGCTTTACGTAAGCGATGGTTCGACAATTACAGAAGATAAAGATTTCCTCCGTTCGCAAGCTGACTTTTATAGGAATCTATACACGGCATCCGAAAACGTAGATTGTAATTTAAAGGGGAAGTTCACCAAGGATGATTTTTACATATGTGGTAGCTCTGTGGTCATTAACCCAGGAAAAACTATTTTCACCATTTATAACTCGCAGGATTTTTTACAAAAAACGATAAAACAGTACAGGAAGTTGCCCATGTAATTTGAATCATGGGAAAAAAGCTCCAAACTTGGAGCTTGCATAATGTGATATGGAAGAGACCATCTTCGGACGGGTATGGCCCCCACATTGTCCAGTCACAGTAACACAGTAGTAAACAGCAACACAAAATCTGACAGTGGAAAGTTTATTATAAGTGATTCATTGTTTATGCAAGGATACTCAGTATAAACAAAAATTATGTAAATACGCACAGCCTGGTTTAAGCATGGGTGAGTGGACAATGCCATACCCATGGGAAAATGGTCCCTTCCATATCACATTATGCAAGCTCCAAGCTTGGCGCTTTTTCCCATGATTCAAATTACATGGGCAACTTCCTGTACTATTTCAATCGTTTTTTGTAAAAAAATCTTGCAAGTTATAAATGGCGAAAATAGCTTTTCCGGGGTAAGTGACCACAAAGCTAGCACATATGTAAAAATCATCCTTGGTGAACTTCCCCTTTAAATAGTTTAAATAATTTCATGCTCCATGAGAATTTCCCTACAAAATTAAGTGACAGGGAGAGGGATAGTTTAGAATGGACTTTGATCATGCAAGAATGTGAAGTAGTGCTTAATTCGATTGCAAATAACAACTCACCAGGAACAAAGACGGGTTTTATGCTGAATTTTATAAGTTTTTCTGGGCTGATAGTGGCCAATATGTAGTCCGTGCCATAAATTCTGCCTATTTCTCGGGTGAAATGTCCATCTCTGGCATAGCAAATCGTATGAAAACTGTTACCGAACATTATCCATTCAAATAAAAAAGGGTTTCTCGAGGGAAGATATATAGGTGAAAACACTCGTCTCCTTTACAATATTTTTTGACAACGTGCCTGGCGTACTTGTACTGTTAGACTTCGAAAATGCCTTTGATTTACTCTCCTGGGAATTCATAGATAATATTCTCCATGGGTTTAATTTTGGGACATCTTTCCGTTAATGGGTTAAAGAGTTTCATACAAATATTATAGTTTGTGTAGTAATAATCGTAATTTTTCAAAGTTCTCTCTTGAGAGGGGTGTAACATTAGGGGAAGGCTGCATTAACTTGCATGGTATCTGAAACCCGAGTCCTTGCCTGACAAACTCGGGTGACAAACAGAAGACTATAAATCCCCAAGGTGTGAATGTTCCATTGTTATGTTTATCTAATCCAGCTGGTGCCATTGTAGTGCCATTGTAGGAAAGGCGGTCTGTGAAATTGATCCTCTAGGGAAGTCGGGTTTTCCTAAGTTAATGGAGCTTTCCCGTAATGAGACAAAGAGATCCTCTATCACCTTATCTTTTTATTACTTGTGTCGAAATACTTGCCAGTTGTTACGTAATAAAAAAACGAGCAAAAGGGCGAACTCAGCAATTTCCATATAAAACGAAATTTATTACAAAAATAAAAACTAATCGCTAAGTCAAGGGATAGAATACAAACTGTAAAAGTTTATAGGCTACTTATCTCAGCTGGGACGGCACAAAGCTCCTGGTCTAGATTTGAGTAACACAGAGACAGAGTAAGCAGTCCTTTGGCTTGCTTGCAGGCTTGAATCCATAGTTTAAATCATGGCAGTGAAGGTCTTGAAAAGTCTTGACACTTGTGTCAGTTGTGGGCTTGCTTACGATTGTCATCGTGTGTTGGGGAAACAATTCACGGCCTCGGCTCCTGGCTCCACGTAGTGTGTGACAACTTAACCTGCAGCGAAGTCAACCTAATCCCCACCGATAATAGATTGACCTATTTGGTCTAATGCTCTTATGTGAAATTTTGTATGCTGTAGTATATGACTCTAAAAAGTAGAAGAACCTGAAAGTCTTTGCTTTCATCTGTCATTTCCCTCACATTAAAGTGTACAGGTAGGCTTGAATCATGACCAGGTCTGGACAAGGCCACTGCAGGTCAGCAGCATTTGATGAGCGCCCCGCGCGACGAATCCGGGAGAGCATGGTTTATCGCCAGAACCTATAAATCGTTATCCAGATACATTTTGCAAATTGTGAAAAATCGAGCCTGGTTACCTACTAAACAAAATGCGGTTTTGAAAAATTCACAAAAAGAGCTATTATTTAGCAAAGATTGAGAAAATTGACATTAGTAGAAACTATCAATAATTAATAAATTACCCTCTCCCTTTCCTAAAATTTGGGGCATATTTGGTGCAATTTTGGTTAAAAAATAAAAATCGTGACTTTTTAACTCATTTCAATGTGAGTAAAATCTTCAAAATAGCTTAAATTTATAATTTGTTTGTTCTTTTACAGTGTGAACGTGATAAATGCAATCATGATATAAATATGAAAATGATAATCTGTTTTATTGATTTTTAGTGATTTTGTGAAAAGCCGTGAATTTTTAATGTCATCTTGAAAAAAAAACAAGCGCGGTGACCCCATCTTTTTTCTCAGTTTTGGATACGAAAACCTCATTTAAAAAACTGACATTACTTTTACTTTTTCCGATCGTACATCCTTAAGTGCGGCACTGAAGAAGTCACAAGAGTATTCGAAGTCCTGTTAAACAAATGACCAGAAGCACAGGTGCTCGACTAATTTCAAAATCACTTGTCTATAATTTTAATGTCGAAACATGCATTTTATTAATGTGCAAACAGAAATCACGCGGACGGCTTTTGAGACGTAAAGTGAGCAGCGCCCATAGTAAGGCTGTGGCGGCTCGGCTGTCATGTACACCTTACACCCCTTACACTGCGCTCGACTAATTTTAAAATCACTTGTAAGTAATTTTAATGTTGAAACATGCATTTAATTAAATAAATGTGCAAACGGAAATCATGCGGACTGCTATTGAGACATACAGAGAACGGCGCCCAGTGAACGGCTGTGGCCGGCCGCCCAGCTCTACTGTTACTCATACACACTTACACCCCTTACACGTAAAATTATAGACAAGTGATTTTGGAATTAGTCGAGCGCCTGTCACCAGAAGTATGTAAGTATGAAGTATTTAATTTGATTCTATGGAGTCCTGCGTTCATTCGGTGCCGTAAACAGTAGACCTGGAGAAAAATTAGGCATCGGAGGTCTGTTGATGTCGGATCATAATGTAAATCGATTTTCAAAGAGTTTCCAAAGACAATTGTGTCTCTAACCAGAGAAGGCGAGAAGAAGCGGACGCTATACATGCATGCTGTATTGCTCACACAAGCCTTACAAAGAATGACCCTCGTTGAACTTCTGTGAAATTATCTCACCGGTAGTACTGTGAACATCTGTTTATGAAATTTGCATAAGCATTGTTTTACAAACAATGAATTGTTTGATCTGAATAGAGACTGTTTTTGAACTTGAGAGAATATATCTCCTCTTTCTTTGGGTGCGTTCACTTCTTGACAACAGCAAATCATTTCCAAAAAATCGAATATAGAGTAATGGTTTTCCCGTTTCTTTGCAATCCCGGGCTACCAGTTCTATCTACATACAACCTCTGGTTGAGTCTACTCATCGAAATTAATTTGATATTAGACGTCACCATGGTTTATCTTTTCAAATAATTGGATTATATTGCAAATGCGAAAAATCAGTCGTTACATCAACATCGAGCAGTAGAACCGGGAAATTATCTTGTTTTCGCAGATTTTATGCCAATGGTTTCCTTGACATTCAAGTAGAAGCACGTATAATTATGTCCCGTTATAACGTTCTGATATAATATTTGGCTAAAATATTTCATAAAACATAGAGCGTTAATGTGAAACAACTTGGCCACGAGACATTTGCTTGAAATACGTAGAATTGTGTGAGCAACAATGTTCTAACAATCGCCGATCATCAAACCCCCCGGCTACAAATTATGATTTTCCCTCACAAGTGTCTAGGGTATGATTATCTCGATATCTGCCTCGAAAGGCCTAGACGGGGTGAATTTTGAGGTAAAGACAAACGATCAGCAAAATTCTGAGTTTTCAAAATTCAAGGGCTGATGTAAAGCCTACGAATCACCGAACAAACTTTGGTTTACTTTTACTCTCATGCCTGACACTATATATACGATCAGGAAATATCGTTTTCGAGACTTCCCTTACAAAGTTGATGAAATTCGACTTTTTTATGTCAAAATCTGACCAAAATATCCAGCCGCTGGTGGCGCATTTCCAGGCCGTCGCATAAATTAAAATACAGGCAGTGCCCTTCACAAAACCATCGGCGGGTTCCCACAGTAACCACACGATCCTCGAATGCTACGTTATGCTTTCAAATATGAGTGGCATTTTTTTACAAAATTGTCATTCTTCATTGATATTAAAATCACGACACGCAAGTTTGATAGTGTGTTTTTTTAAGTGCGGTCCTGTAGAAGTCATAAGAGTATTCGAAGTCCTATCAAACAAATGACCAGAAGTATGTATTAATTTGATTCTATTGAGTCCTACGTTCATTCGGTGCCGTAAACTGTAGACCCGGAGAAAAATTAGGCATCGGAGGTCTGTTGATGACGGATCATAATGAAAATCGATTTTCAAAGAGTTTACAAAGACAATATCGTCACTAACAAGAGAAGGCGAGAAGAAGCAGACGCTATACATGCATGCTGTACTGCTCACACAAGCCTTACAAAGAATGACCTCGTTGAACTTCTGTGAATCTCACTCACCTGTAGTACTGTGAACATCTGTTTATGAAATTTGCATAAGCATTGTTTTACAAACTATGATTGATTTCATCTGACTAGAGACTGTTTTTGAATTGAGAGAATATTTCTCCTCTTTCTTTGGGTGCGTTCACTTCTTGACAACAGCAAAATCATTTCAGAAAAAATCGAATACAGAGTAATGGTTGTTTCGGTATCCGTTTCTTTGCAATCCCGGGCTACCGGTTCTATCTACATACAACCTCTGGTTGAGTCTACTCATCGAAATTAATTTGATATTAGACGTCTCCATGGTTTATCTTTTCAAATAATTGGATTATATTGCTAATGCAAAAAATCAGTCGTTACATCAACATCGAGCAGTAGAACCGGGAAATTATCTTATTTTCGCATTGTTGATGCTAATGGTTTCCTTGACATTCAAGTAGAGACATATACCATTATGTCCCGTTATAACTTTCTGATATAATATTTGGCTAAAATATTTCATAAAACATAGAGTGTTAATGTGAAACAACTTGGCCACGATACATTTGCTTGAAATACGAAGAATTGTATGAGCAACAAAATTCTAACAATCGCCGATCATCTAACCCCCTCGGCTACAAATTATGATTTTCCCTTACAAGTGTCTACGGTATGATTATCTGATATCTGCCCGATAGGCCAAGCGGGGTTAATTTTAGGTAAAGACAAACGATCAGCAAAATTCTGAGTTTTCAAAATTCAAGTGCTGATGTAAAGCCCACGAATCACCGAACAAACTTTGGTTTACTTTTACTCTCAGTCCTGACACTATATATACGATCTGGAAATATCGTTTTTCGAGACTTCCCTTACAAAGTTGATGAAATTCGACTTTTTATGTCAAAATCTGACCAAAATATCCAGCCGCTGATGGCGCATTTCCAGGCCGTCGCATAAATTAAAATACAGGCAGTGCCTTCACAAAACCATCGGCGGGTTCTAACAGTAACCACACGATCCTCGAATTCTACGTTATGCTTTCAAATATGAGTGGCATTTTTGACAAAATGGTCTTTCTTCATTGATATTAAAATCACAACATGCAAGTTTTATCTTTTATTTGTCGGCAGAAACTAATATTGCACATGTGGAATGAAAGAGCATGTGTTATATTTACCACAGTGATGACTTTTACTTGATTTGGATAGTCGGTTTCATTACAATTAAGCGATATCCCTTGTACTTTAACGAAAGCAGCGAATTTTGCAATGTTGACTCGAAACTTATTTTCTAAATCTTATTTCTCCTCGGTTCGAATGCTGCATCTCTTGCACTTTATAGACACGGAAGGAGAATTGACAACTTATCTTCCTTATCTCAAATATCCGGACAAACCTGCAGTGTTTTTCCAATATATTCATTATTAGAAAAACAACCAAGGCTGACATGTAGATTGCTACATTACATTATAATCGTAAAGAATCGTATAAGTTGTTTGGATATTTGTAAAGGTTTCAATATATAATCAACAAAATCCATCCTTTTGTACTGCTCGGCTTCAAGGCACAGTTAGTGTCAAATCGTCAAACACAACGACCGCATTATAATATCAGCGGACTATAGACAACTTACTTTGCTATCGATTTATACTGAAATATGATTTGAGTGCGGTCCTGTAGAAGTCACAAGAGTATTCGAAGTCCTATTAAACAAATGACCAGAAGTATGTATTTAATTTGATTCTATGGAGTCCTACGTTCTTTCGGTACCGTAAACTGTAGACCCGGAGAAAAGTTAGGCATCGGAGGTCTGTTGATGTCGGATCATAATGAAAATCGATTTTCAAAGAGTTTACAAAGACAATTTCGTCACTAACAAGAGAAGGCGAGAAGAAGCGAGACGCTATACATGCATGCTGTATTGCTCACACAAGCCTTACAAAGAATAACCTCGTTGAACTTCTGTGAATCTCACTCACCTGTAGTACTGTGAACATCTGTTTATGAAATTTGCATAAGCATTGTTTTACAAACTATGATTTGATTTCATCTGACTAGAGACTGTTTTTGAACTTGAGAGAATATTTCTCCTCTTTCTTTGGGTGCGTTCACTTCTGGACAACAGCAAAATCAATTCCAAAAAATCGAATACAGAGTAATGGTTGTTCCGTTTCTTTGCAATCCCCGGCTACCAGTTCTATCTACATACAATCTCTGGTTGAGTCTACTCATCGAAATTAATTTGATATTAGACGTCACCATAGTTTATCTTTTCAAATATTGGATTATATTGCAAATGCAAAAAATCAGTCGTTACATCAACATCGAGCAGTAGAACGGGGAAATTATCTTGTTTTCGCAATGTTGATGCTAATGGTTTCCTTGACATTCAAGAAGAGACACATACCATTATGTTCCGTTATAACTTTCTGATATAATATTTGGCTAAAATATTTCATAAAACATAGAGCGTTATTGTCAAACAACTTGGCCACGATACATTTGCATGAAATACGAAAAATTGTATGAGCAACAAAGTTCTAACAATCGCCGATCATCAACCCCCCGGCTACAAATTATGATTTTCCCTTACAAGTGTCTAGGGTATGATTATCTCGATACCTGCCCTGAAAGCCAAGACGGGGTGAATTTTGAGGTAAAGACAAACGATCAGCAAAATTCTGAGTTTTCAAAATTCAAGGGCTGATGTAAAGCCCACGAATCACCGACAAACTTTGGTTTACTTTTACTCTCATGCCTGACACTATATATACGACCTGGAAATATCGTTTTACGAGATTTCTCTTACAAAGTTGATGAAATTCGACTTTTTTATGTCAAAATCTGACCAAACTATCCAGCCGCTGGTGGCGCATTTCCAGGCCGTCGCATAAATTAAAATACAGGCAGTGCCCTTCACAAAACCATCGGGGGGTTTTAACAGTAACCACACGATCCTCGAATTCTACGTTATGCTTTCAAATGTGAGTGGCATTTTTGACAAAATGGTCTTTCTTCATTGATATTAAAATCACGACATGCAAGTTTTATCTTTTATTTGTCGGCAAAAACTAATATTGCACTTGTGAAATGAAAGAACATGAGTTATATTTACCACAGTGATGACTTTTACTTGATTTGGATAGTCGGTTTCATTGCAATTAAGCGATATCCCTTGTACTTTAACGAAAGCAGCGAATTTTGCAATGTTGACTCGAAACTTATTTTCTAAATCTTATTTCTCCTCGGTTCGAATGCTGCATCTCTTGCACTTTATAGACTCAGAAGGAGAATTGACAGGTTATCTTCCTTATCTCAAATATCCGGACAAACCTGCAGTGTGTTTCCAATATATTCATTATTAGAAAAACAACCAAGGCTGACATGTAGATTGCTACATTACATTATAATCGTAAAGAATCGTATAAGTTTTTTGGATATTTGTAAAGGTTTTCATGTATAATCAACAAAATCCATCCTTTTGTACTTGATCGGCTTCAAGGCACAGTTAGTGTCAAATCGTCAAACACGACGACCGCATTATAATATCAGCGGGCTATAGACAGCTTACTTTGCTGTCGATATATACTGAAATATGATTTTAAGTGCGGCCCTGTAAAAGTCATAAGAGTATTCGAAGTCCTGTTAAACAAATGACCAGAAGTATGTATTTAATTCGATTCTGTGGAGTCCTACGTTCATTCGGTGCCGTAAACAGTAGACCTGGAGAAAAATTAGGCATCGGAGGTCTGTTGATGTCGGATCATAATGAAAATCGATTTTCAAAGAGTTTACAAAGACAATTTCGTCTCTAACCAGAGAAGGCGAGAAGAAGCGGACGCTATTTTTGCATGCTGTATTGCTCACACAAGCCTTACAAAGAATGACCCTCGTTGAACTTCTGTGAAATTATCTCACCGGTAGTACTGTGAACATCTGTTTATGAAATTTGCATAAGCATTGTTTTACAAACTATGAATTGATTTGATCTGAATAGAGACTGTTTTTGAATTTCAGAGAATATTTCTCATCTTTCTTTGGGTGCGTTCACTTCTTGACAACAGCAAAATCATTTCCAAAAAATCGAATACAGAGTAATGGTTGTTCCGTTTCTTTGCAATCCCGGGCTACCAGTTCTATCTACATACAACCTCTGGTTGAGTCTACTCATCGAAATTAATTTGATATTAGACGTCACCATGGTTTATCTTTTCAAATAATTGGATTATATTGCAAATGCGAAAAATCAGTCGTTACATCAACATCGAGCAGTAGAACCGGGAAATTATCTTGTTTTCGCAATGTTGATGCTAATGGTTTCCTTGACATTCAAGAAGAGACACATACCATTATGTCCCGTTATAACTTTCTGATATAATATTGGCTAAAATATTTCATAAAACATAGAGCGCTAATGTCAAACAACTTGGCCACGATACATTCGCTTGAAATACGAAGAATTGTATGAGCAACAAAGTTCTAACAATCGCCGATCATCAACCCCCCCCCCGGTTACAAATAATGATTTTCCCTTACAAGTGTCTAGGGTATGATTATCTCGATACCTGCCGTGAAAGACCTAGACGGGGTGAATTTTGAGGTAAAGACAAACGATCAGCAAAATTCTGAGTTTTCAAAATTCAAGGGCTGATGTAAAGCCCACGAATCACCGAACAAACTTTGGTTGACTTTACTCTTATCTTGCCTGACACTATATATACGATCTGGAAATATCGTTTTTCGAGATTTCCCTTTCAAAGTTGATGAAATTCGACTTTTTTATGTCAAAATCGACCAAAATATCCAGCCGCTGGTGGCGCATTTCCAGGCCGTCGAATAAATTAAAATACAGGCAGTGCCCTTCACAAAACCATCGGCGGCTTCCCACAGTAACCACACGATCCTCGAATTCTACGTTATGCTTTCAAATGTGAGTGGCATTTTTTGACAAAATGGTCATCCTTCATTGATATTAAAATCACGACACGCAAGTTTGATCGTGTTTTTTTTGTGTCGGCAGAAACTACTGTTGCACATGTGAAATGAAAGAGCAATGTTTAAGCTTATATACCACAGTGATGACTTTTACTTGATTTGGATAGTCGGTTTCATTACAATTAAGCGATATCCCTTGTACTTTAACGAAAGCAGCGAATTTTGCAATGTTGACTCGAAACTTATTTTCTAAATCTTATTTCTACCCTCGGTTCGAATGCTGCATCTCTTGCACTTTATAGACTCGGAAGGAGAATTGACAACTTATCTTCCTTATCTCAAATATCCGGACAAACCTGCAGTGTTTTTCCAATATATTCATTATTAGAAAAACAACCAAGGCTGACATGTAGATTGCTACATTACATTATAATCGTAAAGAATCGTATAAGTTTTTTGGATATTTGTAAAGGTTTCAATGTATAATCAACAAAATCCATCCTTTTGTACTTGATCGGCTTCAAGGCACAGTTAGTGTCAAATCGTCAAACACGACGACCGCATTATAATATCAGCGGGCTATAGACAACTTACTTTGCTATCGATTTATACTGAATATGATTTGAGTGCGGTCCTGTAGAAGTCACAAGAGTATTCGAAGTCCTGTTAAACAAATGACCAGAAGTATGTATTTAATTTGATTCTATTGAGTCCTACGTTCATTTGGTGCCGTAAACTGTAGACCCGGAGAAAAGTTAGGCATCGGAGGTCTGTTGATGTCGGATCATAATGAAAATCGATTTTCAAAGAGTTTACAAAGACAATTTCGTCTCTTACTAGAGAAGGCGAGAAGAAGCGGACGCTATACATGCATGCTGTATTGCTCACACAAGCCTTACAAAGAATGACCTCGTTGAACATCTCTGAAACTTACTCACCGATAGTACTGTGAACATCTGTTTATGAAATTTGCATAAGCATTGTTTTACAAACTATGAATTGATTTCATCTGACTAGAGAATGTTTTTGAATTTGAGAGAGTATTTCTCCTCTTTCTTTGGGTGCGTTCACTTCTTGACAACAGCAAAATCATTTCCAAAAAATCGAATACAGAGTAATGGTTGTTCCGTTTCTTTGCAATCCCGAGCTACCGTTCTATCTACATTCAATGTCTGGTTGAGTCTACTCATCGAAATTAATTTGATATTAGACGTCACCATGGTTTATCTTTTCAAATAAGTGGATTATATTGCAAATGAAAAAATCAGTCGTTACATCAACATCGAGCAGTAGAACCAGGAAATTATCTTGTTTTCGCAATGTTGATGCTAATGGTTTCCTTGACATTCAAGTAGAGACACATACCATTATGTCCCGTTATAACTTTCTGGTATAATATTTGGCTAAAATATTTCATAAAACATAGAGCGTTAATGTCAAACAACTTGGCCACGATACATTTGCTTGAAATACGGAAGAATTGTGTGAGCAACAATTATCTAACAATCGCCGATCATCAACCCCCCCCCCCCGGCTACAAATTATGATTTTCCCTTACAAGTGTCTAGGGTATGATTATCTCGATACCTGCCCCGAAAGACCTAGACGGGGTGAATTTTGAGATAAAGACAAACGATCAGCAAAATTCTGAGTTTTCAAAATTCAAGTGCTGATGTAAAGCCTACGAATCACCGAACAAACTTTGGTTTACTTTTACTCTCATGCCTGACACTAAATATACGATCTAGAAATATCGTTTTTCGAGATTTCCCTTTCAAAGTTGATGAAATTCGACTTTTTTATGTCAAAATCTGACCAAAATATCCAGCCGCTGGTGGCGCATTTCCAGGCCGTCGCATAAATTAAAATACAGGCAGTGCCCTTCACAAAACCATCGGCGGTTCCCACAGTAACCACACGATCCTCGAATTCTACGTTATGCTTTCAAATGTGAGTGGCATTTTTTTACAAAATGGTCATTCTTCATTGATATTAAAATCACGACACGCAAGTTTTATCATGTTTTTTTGTCGGCAGAAATCAATGTTGCACATGTGGAATGAAAGAGCACGTGTTATATTTACCACAGTGATGACTTTTACTTGATTTGGATAGTCGGTTTCATTACAATTAAGCGATATCCCTTGTACTTTAACGAAAGCAGCGAATTTTGCAATGATGACTCGAAGATTATTTTCTAAATCTTATTTCTCCTCGGTTCGAATGCTGCATCTCTTGCACTTTATAGACTCAGAAGGAGAATTGACAGGTTATCTTCCTTATCTCAAATATCCGGACAAACCTGCAGTGTTTTTCCAATATATTCATTATTAGAAAACCACCAAGGCGACATTTAGATTGCTACATTACATTATAATCGTAAAGAATCGTATAAGTTGTTTGCAATCCGTATAATGAACACAGAACGCGCACCTTTAATGAAAAAAGATATAGACTCGATATTTGTAAAGGTTTCAATGTATAATCAACAAAATCCATCCTTTTGTACTTGTTTTTGTCGGCAGAAACTAGTGTTGCACATGAGGATTGAAAGAGCATGTGTTATATTTACCACAGTGATGACTTTCACTTGATTTGGATAGTCGGTTTTATTACAATTATAGCGATATCCCTTGAAATCGTAAAGCCTCACTGTACAGCGTAAGTCAGAAGTGTGACGTCGGACTCGCTATACAAGAGAAGGTAGTGAACAATGTGAAAGACGAGTATTACAATCCCAATAATAGTGTCGCTAGTAGACCTACCGGAGAATGGAAGAATGACCGTCGCATTGTCGATTTGAGTGTACTAGCCGAAAATCTTGACATTATAATTATAAAGTTGTCACACACTACGTGGAGTCAGGAGCCGAGGCCGTGAATTGTTTCCCAAACGCACGATGACAATCGTAAGGCAAGCCCACAACTGACATCAGTGTCAAGATTTTCGGCTAGTACACTCATATGGACAATGCGACGGTCATTCTTCCATTCTTCGAAAGGTCCACTAGCGACACTATTATTGGAATTGTAATACTCGTCTTTCACATTGTTCACTACCTTCTCTTGTAGGCCTATAGCGAGTCCGACGTCACACTTCTGACTTACGCTGTACAGTGAGGCTTTACGATTATAATGTAATGTAGCAATCTGTGATTTTTTTGTATGCTGTATTAATATATAGACTCTAAAAAGTAGAAGAACCTGAAAGTCTTTGCTTTGTTCTGTCATTTCCCTCTCATTAAAGTTTACAGGTAGGCTTGAATCATGACCAGGTCTGGACAAGGCCACTGCAGGTCAGCAGCATTTGATGAGCGCCCCCGCGCGACGAATCCGGGAGAGCATGGTTTATCGCCAGAACCTATAAATCCTAGTTACATTTTGCAAAATTGTGAAAAATCGAGCTCGGTGACCTACTAAACAAAATGTGGTTTTGAAAAATTCACAAAAAGGGCTATTATTAGCAAAGTTTGAGAAAATTGACATTAGTAGAAACTAAAAATAATATAAATATGAAAATGATGACCTGTTTAATTGACTTTTAGTGATTTTGTGAAAAACCGCGAATTTTCAATGCCATTTTGTAAAAAAACAAGCGCGATGACCCCATCTTTTTCCTAGTTTTGGACTACTCTCATATGTAGGTATTCAAAAACCCCCTTTGAAAAAATTGACATTACTTTTACTTTTTCCGATCGTACATCCTTAATGTCGAATCGAAATATCAGTGGCCGGAAATGTTCAAGATATGGGCAGGTATCCATCCTTTTTCCTTTCATATTTTACACCAGATCAAGTTATTGAATTTGCTAAAAAACGTTTTTACGTCATAAATTTTGGTATGCTGTTACTGTATTAGTTAGTTGGTCCAAAGCTTTACATGCGGGTCACATGAAAACTTTTTGTTTAGGTGTACATGATTTAATCCAGAAGTGACTGTCAATAATAGTAGTGTATTTTACCGCCAGTGGTACGATAAAGCGGTCACGTATCTTGCCGATCTGGTGGACGACAATGGTTCTCTTTTGTCGTTTAGAGAGTTATGTAATCGATATAATTTTACACCAGACCGGCTTAAATATATGGGCTTAATAAATTCCTTCCAAGATCCTGGCTTAAAAAGATTCGTCAATTGGATCTTGTTCAAAATGATGATAACCGAAACGTATTTTTGAGAAGGGATCTTGTAAAAAGAGTTATGCTATTTTACTTGAGATATTTTTGGATAATAACCTTACACCAATGCGATGCATACAGAAATGAGAACGTCTGTTTGGTAAGTTTGATTCCCAAGTATATACATTTTGCTCTTCCATTTATCATAACAAAGGATTGTACTTTGCGTAACTTTCATTTCAGAATTATTGAGTAGAGTTATTTCTACTAACAAGTTTCTGAAGACAAGAGGGGAGACAAATTCTGTATAACGTACTTTCTGTGGATACTTTGAAGAAAGCCTTGGGCATTTGTTTTTGGATGTGATGTCATTTAAAGTTATGGAAAGAAGTTGAGGCACGCTTAGAGGCAAGGTGTAATATTGTTATACGTTTTCCTCCCTTGATATTCTATTAGGTATAAAAATGATCCGCGTCGTAACCTCACAAATGAAGTGTGGAAAGCTCTGAATTGCTTTGTATTGTTGACAAAGAAATTTATTTCAATTGTAGATGTAAGGAAAGTTCAATAAACCCATCACATTTACACGACCCCCTAGGGCTGGATAAATTACCCACCCCTAGAATGTTATCGTGACATCCATAGGGTATAGCTGTGCCAAGTTCAGTGATCCAATAGTGTTGCCTGCGGTAGCTCCTGCTGAGTTTGGAACTACTGGAAGGACGATAGATTTTTTCCAATACTCGGACTTTCATGTTTAGTATGGAATGTCGAGGATCGTTAAAATTAGGGTATAGGCATGTCGGCCAGTTATTATTTATACCTGACCTATGGCCACACATCCTCTTAGATAGTTTTTCTCCAGTCTCTCCGACATATATCAATCCACACTAAGTAAATGGCATTTTGGTTTGGCAAGAAAGGTCTTCAAAAGCCTTAGTGTGATACGTTTTTTTTGGATAAGTTGCTCTGCATTATAGTGTCAGTGTAGGAGTGGTGATTGTCTGTTTCGATCATAGATGTCAATCAGCGTCCCGGAGTTGTTGATCATAAGGGAGCCGTCATTATTTACGGCCTGGGGGTCGGAGAAACGTCAAGGGGGTCACTCAAAATGTAGAGAGGAAGGAGGGGGGTTACTCAATTTTTTGTGAGAAATAAACTTGAATTTAAACACCTCCCATATGAAACGCTTTTCAGTATTTGAAAAAGATGTCCGGTCAAAACGTCGTACAATCAACATCATCTTATCTGATCCACAATCATCGGCTTCAGATCTTAATATGTTTTACACCAGGTTTGGCAAAAATTCTTTTCTGCAGAATGTAACAGAAGGCTGACCTCCTGTCCACCCCCACTTCAAAATGACATAGTCATTACTGCTGCTGATGTACGGCGTCAGCTGAAAGGTACGAAACCGGGCAAAGCCCCAGGCCCACTGGTATTACTGGTCGTGTGCTGAGGGCGTGCGCTGATGAACTTGGTCCTGTGTTTGAGAATTTATTTCAGCGTTCCATTGACACTGGCAATATCCTAAAATTTGGAAAACCTCGACAATATTTCCCATTCCCAAAATTTAATCACCTTCAGAATTAAATTACTACAGACTAGTAGCCCTCACATCATTATGAAATGTTTTGAAAGGTTGATCCTGTCAAATCTCCTCCCCCACGTTCAATCAAAACTGGACCCAAATCAGTTTGCATATCAACGTAAAAGAGGTACAAATGAAGCAGTCGCTTGCCCTCTCCATAAATTGTTAGAAAATCTTGATAAAGCTGGTAACTATGCCAATATTTTATTCATCGATATGAATATTGTCATGTTGCGTGCTATTCACAGTCTTTCAGGAAAGCAGGTCACCGGCGTTCTCTCAATCTGAGATCGTAGTCTCCTCTCTGCTGACTTGATTGATTCTAGCATGCTTTGCATGAGGTATCACCTTCTGATTCTGTTTCCCGTTCTTGATCAGGTGGTTTCAAGTCTTCCTCATCTTGGTTGGTTTTCAGTAGAGCTTTTTCTAGCAAGTCTACTGTGTCAGGTTCTCCTAGTCTCCTTTCTGCTAGATTTTCCTCATCTATGTTTTGTAGGGTGACCGCGTATACCAGTTTGGATTTGCTTGCATCGCGCTATACTTCCCTTCCATCAGTGACTTGTCTTGCTGCAATGCTTGATTTGCCTACTGTATATATTATGTAGAATGCTTCTCTCGTTGATTTTGATCTGTTTCCCATCTTCTCGATTATCAACAATGGTGCACTGGTAATCTAGTTGGCTCTCACAGGTCGGATTATCAGTGCTTCATAAGGAGTAGTGTTTGTAACCGGATGTGGGCGATGAACGGTAATATGTCTTGGATGGCTGTTTCTCTATCTCTGCCTTCCTAGTGTGCAATTCTTTCAGTTTTGCTCAACATTTTCATGAAGCTCTCAACTTCTCCAGTGGTTCTTGCATTTTGTGGAGTTACTACATGGATCCTTCTTCTTTGCAAATTTGGCAAATTCTTCTGAGTCCAAGGGTGGGCCATATATGTCACGCTCTAGCGCGGTCTTGGTATACCAGGTGTTCCAAACATTTTTTCAAGTTTCTTTGTGTAGGTTTTGCTGCAGTTAAGTATACAGTTTCCACTTCTTGATATCTTGTTCTTTGTCAGGTTGTAGTGACTGTAAGGGTAATATGGTCCTCCAAAATCCTCTGATGTCACTTCCAACGTGCTTTCAGGTAGGGTAGTCATCTTGATAGGTTCTTGGTCTGTGTTGTTTGGTTTCTACTTGGGATTTGTAGGATTGACCTATGATTTCCTTAACATACTAACCAGTAATTCTCTCTCAACATTTGCTTTATCCTGGTCATGCCTAAGTGACCTAGCTTATGTTCTGCTTTGATTACTTTTCTCTGCAGACTTTGAGGAATCACAATACGGTTTAGTATGAAGATCAATTGTTCCGCTGTGCTCAGTTCTTGCCTAACTTTGTAGAATGGATAATGTCTTGGACTGTCTTTTGCACCTCCCATGCAGTTGTCTCTGCGTATCACTTTACTCAATTTCTGGAACTAAATATCATTCCCAAAAACTTCTCACAGCAGCTTAATTCTTAGTTCCTGGTGCTTTTCATTCTTTCACTGCTTGTACATCATCTCATGTGCTGGTTCCAGCCCATCTTTTGTTAATCTGTACAGTTGTTAACAGTTTGTATGATATGCTCTAACATTCTATCATCACTAATCGTGCAGTATTCATTCAGTTTCATTTTTAGTTCATCATAGACATCGAGTCCTTCTGTGGTAGGGTGGGTTTGGTAAACTTTTCTCGAGTCTCGCTATTTTTTCCTTATATAGTATCACGGTGTCTTTCTTATCGGCCGCTTCTGTTATTCTAAAATATCGAAATTCAAGTTCAATTCCCTCTGACCATTCTTCCCAAGCTTTTCCAGTTGTGATCTGGTCATCGGTATGTGCGAACGGTTAACATTTTAGGTTACTAGTTTCTGTAACTACAGTTACTACTGTGGGAGCTTCACCCAATGCATTGTCTAAATTAGTTCTCTTGTGCATGATGTAGATCGTCCCGTTCGGGTGATCATCGGTGCATTTCTAATGAGGCAAAATCTTCAATGGAGTTCTGAGAAATCATGGTTCAGATCACTCAGTTGCGTTTACCGTGTGCATACTTTATTAGTCCCCACGGACAGCGTCCGGGGGGACTTATAGGTTTGGTCGTGTCCGTGCGTGCGTGCGTGCGTCCGTGCGTGCGTGCGTGCGTGTGTGCGTGCGTGCGTCCGTCCGTCCGTCCGTTCACGCAGATATCTCAGAGATGCAAGAAGCGATTTCATTCAAACTTGGTACAAGGATCACTTCAAATGTCATACAGATGCACGTCGATTTGTTTTGGGATATGATCCAATATGGCCGCCAGGCGGCCATTTTATTACGATTTTTTCATGTACAGAGCCATAACTCAGACATGTTTTAACCAATTTTATTCAAAGTTGGTACAAGGACATTGACCAATGTCATAGATATGCACGTCAATTTTTTTTGTGATACGATCCAATATGGCCGCCAGGCGGCCATTTTATTACAATTTTTTCATGTACAGAGCCATAACTCAGACATGTTTCAACCAATTTTATTCAAAGTTGGTACAAGGACATTGACCAATGTCATAGATATGCACGTCAATTTGTTTTGTGATAGGATCCAATATGGTCGCCAGGCGGCCATTTTATTACGATTTTTTCATGTACAGAGCCATAACTCAGACATGTTTTAACCAATTTTATTCAAAGTTGGTACAAGGACATTGACCAATGTCATAGATATGCACGTCGATTTTTTTTGTGATACGATCCAATATGGCCGCCAGGCGGCCATTTTATTACGATTTTTTCATGTACAGAGCCATAACTCAGACATGTTTCAACCAATTTTATTCAAAGTTGGTACAAGGACATTGACCAATGTCATAGATATGCACGTCAATTTTTTTTGTGATACGATCCAATATGGCCGCCAGGCGGCCATTTTATTACGATTTTTTCATGTACAGAGCCACAACTCAGACATGTTTCAACCAATTTTATTCAAAGTTGGTACAAGGACATTGACCTATGTCATACATATGTACGTCGATTTTTTATGTGATGCGATCCAATATGGTCGCTAGGCAGCCATTTTATTACAATGTTTTCATGTACAGAGCCATAACTCAGACATATTTCCACCAGTATCATTCAAAGTTGACATTGACCTATTTCATACATATGCTCGTCAATTTGTCTCACATCATGTAGCAGTAACATGCCAATTATTGAAGTTTCGTAAGTAGGCTGATATGTCAAGAAATATGTACTGCATCAAATTCATGAAACTTTATACAGATGTTAACCTATGTTAAGCTCACATTGCTTTAACATTGAAAAAGACATTTATCAGTGTCATTTTAATTAATTTGTAATTGCATAAGTAATGAACTTTCCTAATTAGGGTGATATAGCCACAAATTAATACGTCAAATGTGATGAAACTTGATACAGATGTTGATCTCATAGTGTTGTAAATACTGCATCAAACTTTATGAAATATGGTACCAGTGATAATCTGTTAAGTGTTAGAATTGTATGCAAAAATGTTTTGCAACATCCTGTTGATTAATTCCTAGTTGACTCATTTTATGAACTTTAGGATGGTGGCCTACATTGGTTTTATGTTTTCATCACCATGGAACTCATTCTTGGCCATTGAGCACCATCTGTATCAAAGTATTGTTATGACAGACCTAATTAATGAAGAGGACTCTATCCTCTCTGAGGACATGTAATCAAAGTACCCATTATTAACAAGTGGGGACTGTGTCATCAACGATGACTTGTTATCCAGGTCCCTGTATTGAACAAAAACAAAACGTGCTCTACATGGATTGAGACCCAGTGCTCATGACGAAGTAGTAGAACTTATGCATTTGGCCAATAGTCCGGCAGCCAAATCCACTTTTTGTCCCGAACCTTGTGTTAGGGTCTTAAGTTTTTTTTTAACCGGATTTTGCTAGTCAAGATAACCAAAGTGAAAAAATAGTTACTGGATCTCTGTCAGTATTGAGCAATTTTAGATAATTAGCATAAACAAAATGGCCGCCAAATTATCACAAATTACCATAGGAAGCAGTAGAAGTAGGCTTTATATTGTTAAAGTCTGCTAGTAAAAGCACATTTCTATTAGTGCTTCAACTAAAAAAAGGTTAGTAATCATAGATGAATAAATTTAAATACTAATTTGCATAAATTAACACAAAATTATCGCAAATTACCATTGGAAGCAGTAGAAGTAGGCTTTATATTGTTAAAGTCTGCTAGTAAAAGCACATTTCTATTAGTGCTTCAACTAAAAAAAGGTTAGAAACCATAGATGAATAAATTTAAATACTAATTTGCATAAATTAACACAAAATTATCACAAATTACCATTGGAAGCAGTAGAAGTAGGCTTTATATTGTTAAAGTCTGCTAGTAAAAGCACATTTTATTAGTGCTTCAACTAAAAAAAGGTTAGTAATCATAGATGAATAAATTTAAATACTCATTTTTAAATACTCATTTGCATAAATTAACACATAAACCAAATTTTATAGGAAAGCTTGAACTGTACCAAAGTAGATTATAAACAATGCTACAATGAATGCTAAATGAATTGGTGCGGAAAGGGGAAAGCAGCTCCACACACCATACTACTTTTGCGGATATTCAGTGTTTTCCTATGTTACTCGTAATATGTTTTATATTTTCGTCTTCTATAATTTTGGACACAGTGTTGGGACACTATGGCGAAGCAAAAAGTTTACAACGAGGTAAAAGTAGGCTCCGTGTTTCATACAGCTCTCTCAACATTATACACGTGACCGAACACAAATATAACCGGTCTAATAACTGGCAAACGAAAATACCACAACAGTCTTACAAGGAATACAATCTCTAACAGAAAGAGACCAAATACAACAAGCAAAGAAGCTCCTCGGACGTTTCGAAGAAGAAGTCAAATAACAACTTACACATAAACTCAAAATATAAGTTGTTACGTACAAAAAACTACTTCCCCAAACCAAACCAAAGGGCTCTTTTTCAGGGCCACCAAATTTTTCAGCCAAAGAACTACCATTGAAATACGATGGCCAGGCCGCCATCATATTCAAAATACACACAGAGAAAATTTAATAGGTTGAGGAAATCTTCTCTGATAATGGAAGCAAAAGAAAAGAATTAATTAAATAAACAAACAAAAAATAAGACGCAAACAGGCGTACCAGATACAAATCCCTAAGAACACTAAATGTATTAAAATATCTCTCGGAATATAAACAGCACGATTGGAACTAATTTGGGATAATTGGATTTTCATATTTTGCGAATTTCTGAAAAGTGTACATGTTCGGTGCCATATAGCTGAATGTTGTAGTATCGCAAATTACTCATTAAAACAAGTGTGTAATATAAAAGAAAAACAGATTAGATTACATTTAAAGATTCAATCGACATTACGTCACCATCCAATTATCCCAAATTAGTTCAAATTGTGATAACTCCTGAAATAATATTGAATAGCAGCTTAAAATTTATTCCTGGAAAATTCCTAAATTCATTTCAATACAACCAAATCTAACCTAATATAGGCAGAAAAAATGCCATTAAAACACTATCAAATTGAACCATAACATTACCATAAAACCATTCGATAAAGACAAGGGAAATGGAATAGAAATATCAAATTAAACAGATTACATTGAAGAAAGTCACAGACTTTTAAGCCAAACGAGATTACGATACAAAAGCGCATGTAAATGACAGCGACAACACAACCAGAAAACTACACGGACATGTACTAAAATAAACAAATAGACAAATGATACGTTCAAATATCATGATCCCTTGAATACACATAATATGCACACCAACGCAGTATCCACTCCAAAATTCAAAAAAGTCACCAGCATCAGCAAAATTCATTTGTCGTCATGGTCCAAATTATTTATGGCTGCTCTAGCCCAACACACAAAATATCGGAATACATAAGACTATTTCTTAAAACTGATTGTACAAAACCAGCCAATGTACATTAAAGACGCATCGGACTTTACCAACAAACTAAGCAAGATAACAATACAATATAACGCATTACTAGTCACTCTGGATGTAATCTCGATGTACACAAATACTCCATAAACTGAAGCAAGCTGTCACAAACGCACTTGATTCAGTTTCAACTATCAATTACAGCTGTAAAATATAAAGAAAAGATCGAAGCGTTCCACTAAGGAATGACTAACAATATTTCTGCAACATAACACGGTTGAATTTAACAGAAACGTCTATCAACAGATTTGTGGCTGTAGCCTGGGTTCACCAGTTTCGCCGGAAAGCGCTGATACAACATTCTACAACCTTGAAACTGAGGACATTAAACTACACAAAAGCAGACTTTCCTTTTGGAAACGATTCAGAGATGATGTTTTCATGATCTATACGGGAACAGAAACTGAGCTGAATGTGAATTTATGGCTAACATCAAGAAGTTACACTGAACTTTCAAATTTACAATAGAGTATTCTCCTCAAAGTGTCATTAATAATTTATAAAGTCAACGATACAATAAAGGGAGAATTCTCGACACAAAAACTCACATCAAAATAACTGACCATTTCAATATCTAGCCAAAAACTCGTGCGACCCAAAAAGGTATTTACTGGTTTAATTAAGGTAAATTGCTGAGATATGCCCGTGTAACAACATATAATAATAACAAAGACTTTGACAAGAAAGTTGAATTTTCAACAAAAAACAAAAACAAAACAAAAACAAGGTTATAAGACCACGTAAATCGCACAATCAGAAAAAGGAAGTTGGACACACAAAGTGCGAATCGTACCTCAAACTAGGAAAAATCAATAATAACAAAACTAATATACATACGCAACCAAATACAGTCCACAAATTAGAACAATCGATATAATAGCACTAACGATGAAATGGAAAATTAAAAGCGATGAACGTCTTCAGCTTTTGCTCCATGAAAAAACCAAATAGCATACAAGAGAAACAAAACTTAAAAGATGAATTACTTGTAGTAAGAGCCAAAATCAACGCAAAGGATCAACGAAAAAGAGAAAAAAAACCGAATGAACACATAAGTAAAGAACAAGAGAGTTCAACAACATCCAAAGGAAAACAGGCCATACAAAGACAATACAATCTCACACTGGATGGGATTCAGATCCAAATATATCAGTAATAGTTTCGTAACTAAAGGAACAAATGTAATTCTGGAGGTCATACACGAACAAAATAAGGATAACAATATTAAGAGACTGAAGAAGAACTCACATTTCAGAGTTTCGAAATGCACGTTAATCACAAATGATTTTTGACACCACAGACCGAACGACGAATCGTCATAGTACATCAAAAAATAATTAACCCCCCCCTCCCAATACACATATTAAGAGTAACATACGAAAAAATTGAACATCCTCAAATATAGTATGGTGTGTTGAGCCGCCTTCCCCTTTTTTACCTTTAGAGAACCCGAGTAACTTTGGAAATATCTTCTATAAATTATTGTACTCCAAACCCATAGTCTTTTTCTGATACACAAAGTGTGACTAATCATGGATTCAATGTGACGTCAGCAGATTCCATATCAACCTCGAAAGTAGTGTAAATCACAACGTTTTCTTCTTAAATGTACATCAAATGCATTGATAGTCGAGCTAGGAAAAAGTTCCCACCTTACTTAATCATTGTTTCGGTTAGAAAATCACAACTCAGGTTGGTTTTAGCCAGGCATAACGATCACTAACTTACTTAGAAACATAACAGAGTCTCTTGGGAGAGTGAAACACAATTACCAGAACACTGTCCGCATCAGTTTATATCTTTTTACCAGTAAACAGACAAGTACTCGACAATGGCGAAGGCTAAACTAGTCGGTTGCTTATATGTCTGATTATCAACATTAAATTTGCAACAGAAAAAGAAGTTTATGTACGTGCAACTATTAAAACTGATGTAAAAGCTACTGTGTTAAAATAACAGCACAAAGTACAGTAAATGATATAATGTAGAGTTACGCTTAACAACGAATTGTTTACAGCTGGCCGCCATCTTGAAATTATGCAAATTAGCATGTCATTCAAATAATATATGCCAACATTTATGTTCCAGTTTGCCGTTAGCAACTGCTTGGTGATTAAACGAGAAAAACAAGTTACAGTATGTATAAAGCAATTTGATTCTTCTTTCTCATACAAAGTGCAATAAGCTGGCGGCCATTTTGATTATGCTATTCTCAAATTGCTCAATGCTGACATAAGGCCAGTAGTTATACTTCTTTTTGTGGTGGTCTTGGCAAACGAAATCAACCAAGAAAAAAACTTAAGATCACAAAGCAAGGTTTACCCCACTGGCAGCTGGCTGCCGGACATGTTTACAGCTGGCCGCCATCTTGATATTATGCAAATTAGCATGTCATTCAAATAATATATGCAAATATTTATGTTCCAATTTTCCGTCAGCAACTGATTGGTGATTAAACGAGAAAAACAAAGTTACATTTGAGTCTTCTTTCTCATACAAGTGCAATAAGCTGGCGGCCATTTTGATTATGCTAATTTTCTCAAATTGCTCAATGCTGACAGAGGGCCAGTAATTAAATTCTTTGTTTTGGTGGTCTTGACAAACGAAATCCACCAAGAAAAAAACTTAAGACCACAAAGCAAGGTTTACCCCACTGGCTGCCGGACTAATACCGATAGATAGTTCTTTGGATGTCTGGATAGTACAATCGGTTATCTCATGAAGGTTGGAAAAGGTGAAGCCAACAAAATGAAATTCAAAGTCACAACAAAATAAACCTGGTAGATTTATAAGCGTATGCTATAACCAATATCCAACCGCGTAGTATTGTTTAATTTGCAATGTTATCATGACAGGGTTTTCATAAGGATATCTGACAGGGGAGAATTTGAAAGTACAGGGGGGGGCACGCGAGAGGCTGAGGGGGAATTGTCAGACGGGCCTGTCCCAGCTCTCGAATTTTGAGAAATGAACGCGTGCAATTTTGCAGCCTAGTGAAATCTGCAGGGTGTTTTCGATTTGTTTTTAATACGTCAAAAAGTGATTCGTGCAATGCAATGGTGCAATCTGAGAGGTATTTTATTTGAGTACCCCCCTTTTTTTCCCTCCACAATTTGAGCAACCCCCTAGTAGTTTTCAATGTTTTGAGTGACCCCCCTCCCCTTGTCAGTTTATCCGACCCCCCCAGGCAGTAAATAATGACGGCTACCTTAGTTACCATTCACTTACAGGTAACTCAAAAAGGGGCACTGGCAAATGATTGAATTTTTAAACTTCATCTTTCTCGTGAGACGGAAGCAAGAGTATTCCTTATAATAGTAGAAAACCTGGAGCCAGAATATTACGTCTTTGTTTGTCCGATAGCGCGACAATGGGACAAAATAAGAAACAAGATCAAAATCGTGCAGGTGGGAATCTTTTTACTATATTGGAGTAACCAAATTTTGCACGTTGACCCTGATTTGTATTCTTAGTTTGCTAAATGGTTGAAAGTGTAATTTAGGATAATCAAAATGAAGTTGAAGTCTTTCACTTTCGAGGCACGTACTGCCTTATCGTAAACGGTTACAAGGGCAAAGGGGGGGGGGGGCATCTACAATATAATGGCGCCAATTGTCTGGGACATACTGCACTTTTAATATTTGAGAAACTGCCAGTTGATATGCCTAGACTACATACAGTCTTTTGAAACACACGACCATTTTGTAGACACAAACATTTGTCTTTGACAGAGTATTGTGATCTGGCAGACTGTCCTTATATTTTCTGGCGACCTTGCAACAAACGACAACACTGTTTATACCAGATACAAATGCCATCAACACTCTACTGTCTCATATATCATTCCAGAAACACTCAACTCAGCTTTCTGATTAACATTAATGCTTTTTATGGTTGATAAAATGTTTTGGGTCTTCATAAAAGGAACAAACACAATGACATCAGACATCACACAGCAACAAAAGACAATGACAACATTATATAGCACCATCTTTCTTTTATTCATCCCAGTTTATCTACAAATGATACATGGCAGAAAATATTAATATTAACAGACAAAATTTCATTTCGAAAATGCTGATTTTGTAAATCCATTTCGGTTAACATTGAAGGTTTGTTAGATATCATTCTCACATACTAGTGGTTGAACTTTGAGCATACTGGTACACCCTGATGCTGATCTTAAAGGACTTAAATGCTCATGTCAGGCTTTCTGAAGTTTTCATGAAGTTAACATCAAAGCTCTCACCCAATTTTCAGAAAATAAGCCAGTCTTAAATATCCGATCCCAGTGACATTGACTACTTTATCTTACATAAGAAAGTTTTGCTACAGTGTCATTATCATACAGGCACATTACCACCTCGTCAAATTGTCCATGAACCCGCAATGTGGCCATCTTTAGAGGAAGGAAGAACATTAGGATCAGAACATGGGAAGAGAAAGCAAAGGTAAGGAATGTGATGATTATGGACTTTATTAAATTAAAATATATTGAAATAAATGATTAAAAAGTAGCCATGTTGTTTTGCCAATTACAGATAGATATCTACATCACTGCAAATTAACATTTTTGATGAGCGTGGAAGGATGTGAGGACACACTTTGCCTTTCACAAATATGGTAACAGAAAAGAAGTTTGTCTAAAACATGTAACAAGCACTTTGTACCTTGAAAAGCCTAAGCGTAGTTCTTTTAAATGATTCGATGAGAAGACACTACACAACAACAGTGGCAAATAGATAAACAAATGGCTTGTTTATAAGAAATCATTACGTTACTTTCTAAAGAACTGAAATGATACAATGCTGTTTATATTGCTTACAGATCACATGACATACAACCATTATTGGCTTTGGACCACCAAACGATTGAGCTAAATGTCGTTTAAACTACCCGCTCGTATCAGTTTTTACTGTCTGGGGGTCTAATAAAAGTCAACACAAGAACTCTTTTGTAACTGATAACATCAGCTTGTCTAGACATTTGCTGTCAAAACAATCAACAGGAAACACAGACGCTACACGCACAGCTAGTTAGAAACAAGTCTAATATTTGCAAGCAAACACTGTGGAATAAAAGTGAAAATTGTTACAAATTACCCACAAATCAACTATGGTACTCGGATCTGAATACTGACATTGCACTAGTTACTTTGGAAAGAGTAATCACATGAAAAACTACAACTGTTTCTTGTTTCCAACCAGATTTGCGTGTGGCGTCAGCTAATTTGTTTCCTGTTGATTGTTAAGATGGCAAACATCTAGACAAGCTGAAGTTATCAGTTACAAAAGAGTTCTTGTGTTGACTTTTATTGGACCCAAGACAGTGAAAACTGATAAATAAGGGCAGTTTAAACGATGTTCAGATCAATCATTTGGCAGTCCATAGCCAATAATGGTTGTACTCCTACTTTTGCTCACAATCAAATCGACAAATTTTTACACTTGACACAGTCTAATCAAAGTCAATCCACCACACAAAATAAAGACAGAAATGAAATCACTGCATGTTTTAAAGCAAACCTCTCATCAAAAATGACTAGTGTTTCCACATTATTTTTATTTTTAAATACTGTATAAATTTTCCTAGTAAATGCAGCTTATCTTTTCAGTTTAATATTCCACAGATACAGCCCAATATTTTGCACTATTAATCCCTTTTAGGAATTCTTTCAAACCCCCAAAAATATCATTTCCTCAATAGAAGTCAAATTTACCTCAAAATTACATACGAACACATGTATTTCAAATGGTACTTTCAAAATAAAGTATCATCTCCCTAGCCAGTTAAAATGAAATGTTCAAAATGCACAAATTAAATTTCTTAAACCTTTCATGGATGATATACAGTATTAAATTCAATACATTGCAGATTCATCATCATGGGTATGAATTATTTGAACTAGTTAGCTCACGTGTGTAAACACGTGGGCTATTGTCATAGCGATGTCTGTCTGTCTGTCCGTGTGTGTGTGTGTGTGTTAGTGTGTGTGTGTGTGTGTGTCTGTCTGTCTGTCTGTTTACACGATAACTCAAAAACGCCTGAACGGATTCAAGTCAGATTTGGTACACAGGTACCATATGCTACTTGCAAGAACTGATTAGATTTTGGTTAGTGTGGCTTGCATATTAATGAAGTTATGCAATATCGTTTTTTTTTGTACAATGGTTTCCCTATGGAGACGGTAATGACAGTGTAGACATATATCAAACCAGATATGAACTGAAAATGCTCACGTGTTTCATTATATATTGAGTTATGTGTAAATTTGAACCTTTGCCACATGTTTGCAACTTCATTGAAATTATTATGATCAACATAATGAACAATAATCACCGCAGATTAATTCTAAAAGGTCATAAAGTATACAAATATGTCATTAGCTGAAATAAAAATATTAAAGTTATTTGACTGCTCTTATTGTATCACCACTTTATCTAGCAAGTGTAATTACCGTTGGCCAAGTCCTTCAAGCCATATATGCCGAGCTGTGAAAGCTCATTAGATATGCAAATTATAAATTAGCTGACATGAAAATATGAAATGACTTTCGATATTGTTTTGACCTAGTACCTGGTATAATCATCAATGTACATAGCATGTTTTGCCAACTTTGATCAAGTAAATCCCGGTATATATCCCTAATAAGCAAAGTTCATTAAATATGTAAATTAGGAATTGGCTTAAGTAAAAATGCTTAATGATTGTCAATAATGTTGTATCATGGTATCTGCAATATGTGTAGCAAATTTTGTCAACTTTGGTCGAGTCAATACAGACATATATCTCTAATTAGGAAAGATCATTAAATATGCAAATTAGGAATTGGCTGAAGAGAAAATGCTTAATGTTTTTCAATAATATTGTATTATAGTGTCTTTAATGTACATAGTAAGTTTCATCAATTTTGATCAAGTCAATTCAGATAAATATCCCTAATTATGAAAATTCATTTAATATTCAAATTAGGTTTTGGCTGAAGTAAAAATGTCTTTTTACTTTCAATAATGTTATATCACAGTATCTTTGATGTATATAGCAAGTTTCAACAACTACAATCAAGTTAATTCAGATATATATCCCTAATTGGGAAAGTTCATCAAATATGCAAATTCGGAATTGGCTGAAGTAAAAATGCTTAATGACTGTATCATAGTGGCTTCAATACATGTAGCAAGTGTCATCAACTTTGGTCCACTCAATTCAAATATATATCCCTAATTGGCAAAGTTCATTAAATATGCAAATTAGGAATTGGCTGAAGTTAAAACGCTTGATGACTTTCAATAATGTTAAATCATAGTATCTATTAATATATAAAGAAACTACAGAAACGGCCTCTTCTGCTTCATATCTGGACATTTTACTTGAATTTGACTCTAATGGTCACCTTTCTACTAGGCTATATGACAAGAGAGATGATTTCAACTTTAGTATAATTAATTTTCCACACCTCATCAGTAATATTCCACTCTCACCTGCTTATGGGGTATACATTTCCCAGCTTATTCGATATGCAAGAGCATGCAGTTCATATGGTGATTTTGTAGAGAGACATGGCCATCTCTCTTTCAAACTGTTAAATCAAGGTTACACCAGAGCAAGACTTGTCTCTACATTCAAACGCTTTTTTGGCAGGTATCGCAAGCTGGTTGATAAATACGATATCTCTCTTCGACAAATGATCACTGAGGCATCGGTGACATGGGCCTTAGTGACCACTACCTATCTGACTTACAGATTGATATATGGCGGGTGCCACATGTGGGGCAGGATGCGCTTACTATTTTCGAAACACCTGACATCACTTCTTGGTCTTTTGGCCAGAGGTCCATATATCTTTCTTTAATGAATCTGACTTTGTTTGTGTACCGTCTATTTACTGTCTGTTCTGTGCTGTTTTGTGTCTATGTTTACAACTATTGTCTTACGAATTCTGACCTAGTGTCATTGGATTATGGATTGGTATGATTGCGATTATTATACATACCAAGTTTCGTCAATTTTGATCTAGTCAATTCAAGTTTATATCCCTAATTAGGAGAGTTCATTAAATATGCAAATTAGCAATTATCTTTCATGTCACCCTTAATGCTTCCCACTGCTGATATATCTTGGTGTGATCAACATTTGTAGCAAATCTCATCAAATTTTGTGCAGTTGTTTTTAATATATATCCATTTTTTCTAAAATCATTAATTATGCAATGAGCAAAAAGTATGCCAAAAACTAATCAGTTCTTGCTATTTGCTAACTGAATATATGTACCAGATTTGATTCTGATCTGATAAGCCGTTTTTGAGATAATGGACCAACAGACAGACAGACAGACAGACAGACAGACAGACAGACAGACAGATAGACATCACTGCGACATATGCCCACGTGTGTAAACACGTGAGCAAAAAACTGCACAAAATTTCATGAAACTTTTCACAGATGACAATCTCAGAACATTATGATGGTACTGTGAGTGTCATGTCCATTACCTTCTCATTTGCATATTAATGAACTTTTGTTATTAGTGAGATAACTCTGAAATTCCTGTACCAAACTTGATGATACTTGCAACAAATATTGATCTGATATATATCTAATTATACTTTGAAGCATTGGGCAGTGTCAAGTTAATAAATAGGTCATTTGCATATTTTATGAAGTTTTGTAATTAGTCATATAACTCCAATATAACTTGACCAAATGTGATGAAATCTGCTGCAGATACTGATCCGACTGATATCTAACTGTAGTGTAAAGCATTAAGTAGTGTGAAATTAATTAAGGGTTCATTTGCATATTTAATGAAATTTGTAATTAGGTATATAACTCTGAAATTACGGCACCCAAGTCTTTAAAATTGGGTACAAATATTGTTTGATAAATATCTAATTGTACTGAGAAGCATTTGGCAGTGTCAAGTTAACAAATAGGTCATTTGCATATTTTATGAAGTTTTGTAATTAGTGATATAACTCCAAAATAACTGCACCAAATGTGATGAAATCTGCTGCAGATACTGATCCGACAGATATCTAATTGTGGTGTAGAGCATTTACTTGTGTGAAGTTAATTAAGGGTTTATTTGCATATTTAATGAACTTTGTAATTAGTGATATTACTCCAAAATTGCAGCGTTAAATTTGATGAAACTTGCTACAGATGTTGATCTGATAAATATCCAATTGTACTGAGAAGCATTGAACAGTGTCAAGGTAATAATTAGCTCATTTGCATATTTCATGAAGTTTTATAATTAGTCATATAACTCCGAAATAACTGCATCAAATGTGATGAAAACTGCTGCATATACTGATCTGACAGATATCTAACTGTGTTGTAAAGCATTTAGTAGTGTAAAGTTAATTAAGGGTTCATTTGCATATTTAATAAACTTTGTAATTAGGTATATAACTCTGAAATTACGGCACCAAATTTTGTGAAACGTAATACAGATATTGATTTGATAAATATTCAATTGTGCTATGAATCATTGAATAGTGTCAAGTTAATTTAGGGATTATTTGCATATTTAATGAACTTTGTAATTAGTGACATTACTCTAAAATTACAGCATTAAATTAAATGAAACGTGCTGCAAGTGTTGATCTGATGGATATCTAATTGTCCCATGAAGCATTGAGCAGTGTTAAGTTAATTAACAGCTCATTTTCATATTAAAAAAGTTTTGTAATTAGTGATTAAAATCTGAGAGTACTGTGCAATGTTGAAAAAAACCTCCTTCTTATAGTGATAACATATATCTTATTGTTCTGTGAAGCGCACTACTATTAATGAACCTGTTGTAAAACACGTGAACATATTCAGTTCATATCTGGTTTTTAATTATTCTGTACATTCCTGTGTCTTGAAGAAGGTAGCAAGAAGTTTTACACCTCACAGACATGAAGAAAACATGCCTACAACATATTTCATTTTAATCACTGTATTTTAGTCTTTTGTATCACTTTTCTGAGACTTTAAAACATACCAAAAGGAAAACCACCAAATTTTGACATTTTCAAATTCAAGCAAACTAACATAAAAGCTTTCCTTGTTTTTGTTTTATGTTTGGGCGCAAACAAAAGAACACCAGTCCTTTTGATATGAATTATCTTAAAATTGAATACGCGTTCCATTGGTGTAACCCAAGGCATTGATACCATAAAAGACTAAATTATGGAACATATGCTTTATATGAGCCATACTGGTAAGTTTATAATAAGTTGTTGTTCGTATGTTTAAACACAAAAATCCGATAGATACATTTCAGTAAGATATCGGAGTATGTTTTCATATGATTATGGAGAGTGCATTGTATTGCTGTTACCAGTGCACACATATATATGCATACCAAGTACAGATGAGTGTTCCCACAAAAACTAAACTATCAATGCACCTTCTTTCCTGTACAAGTGAAAAAATTTGAAATGATTATATTTTGCATACCAATATCCACATTGTACCAGCTGGTCCTATGGACATGATTATCAATGTAAGGAAGGCACCTTTAAGAGGTCTCTGGAGGGGATAGTCCAAATGGCAATATGGAAATTGTGTCAAAAAATTTGAGGACTTTTTCTGATTTCGACTAGCATTGCATACTTCATCAGAGTTTCTACTTTTTCTCAGCTGATCTTAAAGACTGAAAGATTCATTTGTGTGAGGGTGTTCTGGGACCTTTGGTGGTTGAGTCTATGATCCTAGAACACCCTTGCATGAGTGAATCTGTAAGTCGACTGACCTTCATATTTAATATTTGCCTTCAAATGGCAGCAAGGCTGAAAATTATGTGTTTCCACTTTTTCCTGTCTCAATATATTGCTTTCCATTTTTACACCCCCTCCAAATATATACTAATTGCCCCTAAATTCAATAGTTGGGTGTATGTTCTTTACAATGCAATGCCCATCTGTATAAACGGTTTCCTTTGAACATGGATTCTCAGTAAATAATTAAAAACATAACAATCAAAAACCTGAGAACACAGAATTTGCCGACCCTTGCATCAGTTGGTAATACTTTAGGCACATTGTTTGGTTAATGTCATGGACAGTTGCTCCTAATTATTAAACTTATGGAGGGAACAGAAAATTGTTCGGATAAAAAGCTAGTTTGTAATTTATTTTGTACCTACATTTTTCTGTATCAAATTTTCTCTTAAAATATTGGTTACAGAGGGTCACATCTAATCAATTCCATTACACACTGTCACTGAGACCATTACTGTCACAAGGCCCCGCACACTGAATACCCTATGGTTCTATGCCCTACACACTGAGTACACCATTGTTCCAAGGTTCTACACATTGAGTATATTACGGTTCTACGCACTGTCAAACTGAGTACATTGTACAATGGCCCTGCACACTAAGTACACAGTTGTTCTTTGGCCCTGCACACTGAGTACTACGGCTCTATGCCCCTACACGCTGATTTATGAATAAAAACTAATTGTAATACAGACTTATGACAGTCACTATATTAAATTTGCAAGGCAGAGAATTCATTGTCTCAACAAAGTGTATTTTTAGATAATAACCATAATTTTTGTTATGCCTCCCAACCCTAGAAGTACTGAACAACAAGTTTCCTTATTGAAATCACAAAAAATCTCATGATTTGAGTAAAAAAGTAAAAGAATATTTTTCCAATCAGTGAGACAGATCATGTAACTTCTGCTGGATCCAATGCTTGTGATCTGACACTCTGCTTATTGCAGGTGAGGTTTCAAACAATTTTGATTACTTGCCTATGTTAAACACACCACATTCTCATAGAAAAACAACATGTACTGGATTCAACTCACTCGTAACTAATGATCTCATCCATGTAAAACTGATCGACATAAGCTTAATGCTCCTACAACAGTTTCAAAAAAAATGTTATTGTCTTTGCTGTTTAGAGTGGATTAATGTTAACATGACAGTCTTGCCAACAGAATACAAAATAACTGACACATCTCACTGATTTTGACAAATGTTAATTTCATTGATATATTTGCAAATTTCCCAAAATGTCCAACATTTTCACTAGTTTCAAAATTTTGCACTTTTGTGGATTAGAAAGAGCTAAAATAAGATGCTAAAATATGAAAATATAATTTATTTTTTGTGTCCTTGGACAAATTTTATTTACTACAATACTAAAGACTATACCCCCTATCATAATATTATTATTATATTTATTTACATGACAAACTAAATTTCAATGTTGATAACACCATAAATTTTCCCTACATGAAGTCAAGTTTTACAACTAACACCATGGATAAATAATCTTCTATTCTGTATTTCAATATTGCATTTTAATCAGTACATAATGCTGGAAATTTTAAACAGAAGCTTGAACAGCATCTGTGAATAAAAGTTTGACCAAAAACATCTACATGATCCAAATTTAAACAGCAAACAAAGATCTACTTTAGCACGCCTGTGAATATGTAGGGATAATGTACTCACATTCAGTATGATGGTGAACTCAATTAACTTGTATATGACCACATATGGCAAAAATATCTGAGAATTGTAAGTCCTCGCAACTTTCAACCCAACAGGACTTACTGAGAAAATTTTTTGACAAATATTATTGCAGATCTACAATGCCAATTTCACTGAAATTTGAACAAATCTTGACCTGGTTTTTAAGTCGTACAAAAGATCTCTGACAGCAAATCGCTTGATGGTTTACAAGGATATGGATATAAATAGATCAAGAATTCTTTAAGGTTTGCATTATTCATGTTGGAGAGAATGAAAAGTCTTATCAAAAGCTGATACAGAAATTTCAAGGCCATATTTTCATTTTCAGGACTTTCCAACAATATCTTCTGTGCTAATAATAATGTTATTTCAAGGAAACATACCTGAAAAATCAACTAGACAGAAAGTCACATTTCAGATACACCCAAAACAATAAGATTTCATAAAGTTAGATTCTGCAAATGCCCATGTCTACACTGGAAGACAATCATGACAGACAGTTTACTGTTTTTGTTTTGGAAGTATTTTTATGATTTGGAAAACATGTCAGCTGTAACCATACACAAATCAACATGGCAGTATCAGTGATAAAAAGTGTGAAAAATGTCTCATGAAAATGTTTAATGTACTGCAAATTGTAGCAAAGTTAACAGGCCAACTGTGGGCCCTAGCTCTGCTCCATTTCCCTGTAAACAGGTGCAGCCAATGAGGTTGAACCAAACCATTTTTGGTAGATGGGAAAATTCAAAAGCAAATTTGTACATGTGGTTACTTGAAATGGAAAGCACAACTAGAGCACTGCTTTGATCAGATCTCATACTGCAGAATACACATGATCTTGGCAGAGTTACTTATTGGCTTATTAGAACTTCGACTTGAAAGTGGACTTGTAATAAGTGTTTACCTATGAAACAATAGTTTGTATAATGTTCAGCTTTACCAGTGTCATGCGGGTCTGTATTTTGTTTTCATTTTTAAATCTGTGAAGTGTTCCAGATTGGTTTTGGCAAGAACAGGTGCAAATGAATTAAATTCAATCATCATACTTTCTCTCTTGGACTTCACATGCCTGTGTTGACCTCTGTAGATGGAATTTTATCCTTTCCTGTCATTCAATGCACACCATATCTCTGCAGACATTCAAATTCTCACAAACCATGGTGTGAATGTACCTGGTTCTGCTGGTGGAAACTAGAAAAATGGAAAAAACAGCTTTCAGCTTTGAATGATTTGTTATCAATCTGCATGAAGTAAAGTGATGTAAAGTGAAGGGGAACAGAGCTGAGTATCCTGTATGATCTTTTGGTATTTTATAACCAAATTTGAATGTGAAATATATATCAAGGATTAGTTAATCATGACATGCAAATGACAGTACATTTAACTGAACTTTGCATGTAGATTGGTGTGACTAGATCCATTGCATTGAAGTCCAGTGCCATTAAATATTTTGCTGGGACTGATGGATTGCCATTATGATGACAAGATAAATTTCAAGCAGCGCAGTCTCCCTGGGGGTCAATGAAAATTGGTCACATTCGTCTTTATTAAGCTGTGCAGACCTATCACAGCAGAGTACAGTACAATACTGGCAATACTCTGATCTTTATCAAAATTGGTCATGACATGCCGGAGGAACAGCTCAAAATTTACCTTGACTGGCACAGCGACATGAATGAGACATGAAGAAATATGCATACCGGTACATGTATTAATGGCAGTTACGTACTAACTAGACTGGGGTACAATGAACTGGGGTACTCAACACAGAACATAAACCAAACTTTTCACATTTGCACAGTTTTTACCTTTTCCGTAAACTGGTCTTTGCAAGCCATGCGTATAGCTTCTGCAGTGGCTGGACTGTCCAGCCTGAATGTCCCTGTGATGCCAGAATCAGTTCTGGCAGAAGCTATGGCATCCTTGATGGCAAAGAAAACTGATGTCGCCAACATGAGTGGAGGTTCTCCAACAGCCTGTGTCCAAAACAAAAAAGTTTAATGCACATTGTAGAAATACATTATTTTCATTATTAAATTTTCATTTTATATGTAAGATTATTTTTCCAAAATCTATTTTATTATGAGCGCAAAAACATTTTGCAATTTATGGCACATACCCATGATATAAAAACACAATTATACAGAAACACAAGATTGGCAAAATATACTATTTGCAGTCGATGGCATGGCTGACATAACTGATTGTAAACCATCTGATGTTTGGAACTCACCTTAGAAGAGTAGATAGCTCTCTTATTGGGAGCATTACTCAGCAAAGAGACATTAAACACTGTTGGTACATCTCCAAATCCTGGAATTTTGTACATACCAGGACCTCTGGTCAGCAACACACCATTGGGAGTCCAGCGATGATCCTCAATTGTAAGCATTCCATATCCTTGCATGAATGCTCCTTCAATCTGGTGATGAAACATTAGGAGTCACGGTGATGAAGTTGAATTTTATACATGTATACATGTACTGTCTTCGCATTGAAATAATAATTTGTAAATAAACTTTGCAAGTTTCAGAAACATAAGAATGAACTTCAGTAAAATAAGAAGGATTGACAATATGCCATCATTAAAAAAATACTGGGAATAGAGCTTCGGAATGTACTTTCATGTGTTTAGCATGCTGTGGTAAGGTACAGAGTACCCGTCACTCTTTGTGTAACATTTATACATGGTTGTTCTCACAATATCAGGATTTATGTCCAAGTTCAGCATACAGTAGACGTAGTGTCTTGGACAATACCTATATTTATGCACTGTACAATGAGCTTGGACATAAATCTTGGTATTTTATGAACAACCTTCTTATCATACATCATTTCCATTAAATTTTATGAAAAAGTTGAAAGTATATAGCATTTTCTGAATGCTCTGCTATACGTGCCTAGCACAATCACATAATGACAAAGGACACATTCAGTGTGTTTGCTCAACAGTGTAGAGAACAAAAATTTAACGTGCGCAATGCAGTGCAATGCTCATCAAGAAACTAGTTCAGCAGGATTATTCACAAAAATCAAGAGCCTTTGGACTGGCCATCGATCACTTCATAATTCAATGAATCTTAGATGTTTATTTTTACCAAAACAGTGAATCTTGTAATCAACTCACTAAGAATTTAGCGATTCTGTTGTGTGTTCTATGCAAACACTCAAATGAGTCAGTCCTGTTTATCTACTACATGTACATGTATGTTATCGTCATTAAGTGTGTGTACTGAACAAAAAAAGTAAACGTAACATATAAGCAGCTGCTTGGGTGATCTTCCTTGTAAGTAATCTGTTTATACATCATTACCTGTCCAATGTCAATTGCTGGATTGAGACTTTCACCAAGGTCCATTACAATATCTGCTCGAAGGACACGATGATCACCTGTGAGGCAATCAATTTCCACTTCAGAGCATGCAGCACCTACTGTGAAATAATTGAATGCATTTCCAGAATTGGTCTCCCAATCATATCCCAGATCTGGTGTTCTGTAAAAATCCAATACAAAATACAGCAGAATTGAAGTCTGAAACCTGTGTAATGCTGTACGTATTTTGTGTCACATGAAGTTGAATTACAGGATAAATATTTGGTACATGTATTTGTACACAAGAGGAAATTGCACATGTTGTACAAAATACTCAGTAGTCTTTGGAAAGAAAACCCAACATCAATGACTGTGAAGTTTCTACAATGAAAACATACTCATTTACATGCATGTATAAAGGCAGTATTCAATAATAGGAAATTCCATTGGACTATTATTCTGCTTCCTTGTTTGTTTTTGCTCAAAAACTTTGCTTTGCCTAAAACAGACAATTTAACTTCCAAGAATCATTGGGAAAAAATGGTAAAAATTTGCTTTTGGACAATTTCTCCGTATCAGACATCCAAAGCTGCACCCACTGGTCATGATCATGATCATGATCAATTTACGGAAACAGTTCCGTATGCCCTGTGCTGTAAAACACGAAGGCAATGCTTTGCTACATGACCGTTGAATTGTAAATGGATAGATGAGGTAAACCAAAGTTTTAACGGAAGTAGTTTAACAGTCAAAAATGGACTACCTGAAAGTCTCCTTTGTACTGTTGTACTTAAATCAAAAGGAAAACATGAGCTTACACAAAATAATTCACAACCTATGGACTAATAAGGACAAATTGTTAAATAATGCTAAATAAAAGCTCAAAATTTGTCTTTGTCAAATATTATGTCTTTCTTATGATTGGTCCATTACTGGAAAGAAAAGACAAAAATATGATATTTTGTACCTGAGGCTCAGAAAATAAAATTAATAAATTTATAAACAGTACCATTTAACAATATGCATTATTGAGGATGGAGATTGTACATCAAATTGCTGAATCAACAGTAAAGGGAAAGTAGGGAAATTGAAGATGTCCACAATCCCTGTGTATTCCTGATGTTAAAGTGAATTTAAAACCACTTTACTCACTTGTAAAACCCTGTAGATGATAGACTGACTCTATCCATATGTGCAGTCATGACCTGAAATGTCAATAGACAAGTGTAGGGACATGATGGGCAACCAGTAATGACAGATTTATCTAAATAGGTATACTCTTGTGAACATGTGACATCAAATTAAATTATGATTGAAATCCTTCTCCAATTTGGTACAAGTCCTTTAGCTTGCTTATTGTTTTCACTGCGGGATGTCACCACTGGAAACACAATGTAATAGACCCATACAAACTTACATTGGATAACAAAAGAACATAAAATGGCTGAGTTGAGTTATACTGGTCAACTTTCATGTACATGAAATGATCTTAACAACTATTTTGTCACGTTTTTCAACAACTAATTGTTTCCTCTTGGCAGAATGTATCTTAAAGAAGCTAATATATTAGGGTTACCTGTTACCATAAATTTGTGGACAAATTTGAACTGATTGGCCTAGCCTTTGAAATATGTGACCAAGCTTGTGCACGATATTATTTGGAAGTGATCTAAGAAGTAACTTCAGCATTCTTCTCATCTGCGCTCATGTCCTTGATGTAACCTGGGACACTTATGCAAATTTATAGGACCTATTCAGCAATCAGAATCATGGGCTATTGTGTGACCTTTGCTGACCTGAATAGTTTTGTGTTTCTATACTAGATAATAACATATGCTAGCAGATTCTGATTACTTTTTTAATATTAGTTCACCCTCTCTTCTAACATTGTCTAATCTCATTGATAACAAATATCACGAGAATTCATGGTATTTCCTCTAAGCAGGTTATGCACACACTAGCCTAAGGTCTTGTAAACGGGAAGTTACAGGACCCTGGGCGCACAATAGGGGAGTAATGATGATGTAGCCATTTGCATACACTGGGCAGGAGTTTTTGAATTCTCATAGCATCACTTTGACCGTATGATAAATTTGAATAATCATAACGGGTACTTGCGTGACATATGCAAAGAGGGGTTAAATGGTCGCAGAGGGAACACATTTTGAAACATATGCATTTTCTCTCCAAAAAAAAAACCATTTTGTCAGTTTATTTCAACTCAAGTTTAGTCATTATATTCACAGACATATGCATGATTCAACGACAATGAACGCCTGAAACATGGCAAAATGATGGGATTCTGGGACCAAACAGGGCATATCCAATCAGTAGCATGGCTTTTTGACATTTGCATATATTTACACTGATCCAGCTTTTATAAGGGAAGTTCCCGTTTAAGTATAAATACCACAGTTAGGCCAGTTTGTAAATGACCTTTTACTCAGCCAAGTAAACCAATCTTTTAAGTTCCCTTATTGCCTTTTGAAATTTTCAACTGACAAACAGTACATTTCATTATTTCATTTAATATGGCATGCTAGGGTAAAGAACAACTGAAGCAAAGAGCTTACCCAGTCTTCCCATGATCCTTTTGGGTTGGAAAGAGTATATGGTTCCAATCTCTCTCTGATAGTTTCACATGCAATCTGTAGGACAAAAGCATTCGATGAATTACGGACCAGCTGAGGTATATCGTTGAAAGTTTGCTTAATAAACACCAATATACGAAGACTGTAAAAATATATAATCTTGATCTTTACTTAACTTTAAAACACAGCAAGACAGTGAAACAATGATCTGAGTGCTTGTAAATAATTTGTTGATGATGTAATAGTTATTATGTCTGTGAATTTTCTTGTTATCAATTTTAAATGGTCATAAACACTGTCCCCATTTGGTATACAGCAGTGTATAAGTGACCAGATTATGTGACCAAAAATGGAAAAAATTGTCCCAAAAATTCAAAAATTGCACATTTCATCATAATTTCAATAAATATCATTTAGTTCACCTATAGAAACCTGTATACCAAATTTCAAACCTATCAGATGAGTAGTTTTGGAGATACACATTTTTTGACCAAAAATGGCAAAAATTGCCTCAAGAATACAAATTACAGATTTCATCAGAAATTCAATATATATTACTTAGTTTATCTAAGAAACCTGTATACCAAATTCAAAACTATCAGACCAGTACTTTTTGAGAAATAAATTTTTTGACCAAAAATGGCAAAAATTGCCTTAAAAATGTAGATTTGCATATTTCTGCACAATTTGAATAAATCTAAAATAGATCATCCCTAGGGACATATGTACCAAATATCAAAGCTATCTGACTGGTAGTTTTGAAGAAGAAGATTTTTAAAGATTTTTTTACCAAAAATGACAAAAATTGCCTTAAAAATACAAATATGCAAATTTCACCACGATTTGAACAGATCTGACTGAAGTCACCCTAAGTAAACTGCATGTCAAATTTCAAAGCAATCGGACAAGCAGTTTCAGAGAAGAAGACTTTTTTACCAAAAACAGCAAAAAATGCCCCAAAAATACAAATATGCAAATTTCACCACGATTTGAACAATTTAAGTGAGGTCACCCTAAGTGAACTGCATATAAAATTTTAAAGCAATTGGACTTGCGGTTTCAGAGGAGAAGGCAATTGTTGACGGACGACGACGAAGGACGACGACGGAAAATCAACCTATTTGATAAGCTCCGCGTCGCTGACAGCGGAGCTAACAAAAAGCAGTTCCTCATCGATTCTCTATACATCACTTTGCTTTGGGCATTCTTTGTAGATAAGCGAAAATCTCCAGAGGACATAAGGTATTTCTATAGTTCTTTCTTTGTAAATTCAAATGACCCCATACCTGTATTAAATTTACGTGGAAAAATACAACTTTTGAATTACATAAAAACATGCTGTTTCAAGACTATTCACTCAATGAGCTTCAAAATGAGCCCCAACAAGGGGCAGACCAAACAAGTACTGTAAAAGTTTCAAAGTCTGAATATCTGTCTCCAAGGTGCATTCCACCTCAAACGAATAGAGCATATGAGAAATCAAACCCATAATTACCTTGACTGCTTCACCATTCAAATCAGATGAGGCACTGGCAGCTGTAGGGGAAGTGTTTGGCACAGTGTTGGTGCTGGTCTCACTAATAAAGATCTTACTTGTAGGTATCTTTAGAGCTCTGCTTGCCACCTGGATCATCTTGGTGTGAAGACCCTGGCCCATCTCAGTGCCGCCGTGGGCAATCAGTACAGAGCCATCATCATATATGTGAACCAGGGCTCCAGCCTGTGGAGAATGAGAAGGAAATAGAGATACAACAGACTCTCTTCGACTCACTTCATGAAACACTTGCATGCAATGATAATGTAGAACAATACATCATTGTGCAGGTCATGATTTTGAAATCCTTGTGAAGTAAACTAAAAATCCATACATCCAGCACACACACTAAGGCTACTACATGTAAGTACAGTAAATGTACCTGTGGGTCAATATTATTATCATATCAACAACTCAGCCCATCATCTTTTGTCAATGTATATGATGAGAAACTCACACCAAGATCAATTACTCCAAACTCTTTGAAATACGGTGTGCTTTTACAAATCACATATTATTGTCAAAAGCATGCATTTAGTAAATTATGTTATTGTGCTGTCTTTGTTGACATTCTGATTGCAATTGCTCAAAATCATTTCAATCTTGAATCTGTGAAAACTATTCATTTTGTGACAGCTGGGTAGGTATTGCAGGAATTAATGGTTTGAATCTGTTTCTTCAGAATTAAATCATGGCTTTAGACATGATGACGTCTTGAGCATAACATGAATCTTTGCATGGAAGCCACTGCTGTTGTATACCAGCTAGTACATGTATGTCCTATCCCAAAGCAAGCTCTCCTGACTCAAGAAAATTTCACTTTGGACGTATCTAAGAGTAAATCTTTATTAGATAGCACATAATTTGCTGTTTCTATTATTTTCCCCCATGATATATACAAAACGTAACATCATATAGATGGGACCTTCAGTAAACTACCGGTAATCTCCACTCTTGAATTGACATGAAATTCCTTTGCAAAGAAACAAACAAGAAGCCACAGGAAGTGTTGTGCCACTGACAAAGTGGTTGCTACTTGGCTGTTTGTGGTCAAATCAAAAATAAACCTTGTCTACTGGAGGAAATTATTGATTTTTATCTGAGGTATGTTTGCTTTTAAAAAAGTTAATCCATGTCCTATAGAAACAGAACTGACTGCGTACATGTACAACAGGTCAAACCCTGAATTCAAACAGACCACAGTAAAAACAAACCCATGTGTGCAAATGCTCATAGAAGTATATTTCCATACCCGTTTGTATACATGTGGGTTTGTCTGTACCGGCATCACAAAATATCTTGGGTGTGCTGAGTCTGTAGAACAAATAGCTTCCTTTTTATTCGGGAGTAGAACCATTGCCATGGTTTTATTACAAATTTATCTACGGACAAACTCCAGAAACGGAGCAATGTGCATTATATGTACAACTCTAGGTGATGAATATTGCTCCAATGGTTTCCATTAATTGAACCATGCAATGCAAAATACCAGTAGCCACTGTGGGGATAATGGTGTATGCAAAAGATATCAAAGGAAGACTTTCATGGCCGCAATGTCATATGGCTATGATGGTTGACTTTTCCTTTCAAATCTTATCATTAGTATGCACATTTTCTATATCTACCGGTATGTCAACAGATTTATTTGAGTTTTTAGTTTCATTACTTTTTCCGGTGCATCAATTATAATAAGCATCCTTGATCACATTATATGGATATTGATGTGTTTGAAGTAAATAAAACATATTAAAATATTATTAGTATCATTAAAACAGTCCAACTGCAGCTGACCAAAACAGGTTTGATTTGAGCAATACCACACCCAGCGAAAGTATACCACCAGATTTTGACCAGTTCATGACATAAATACACAAACAATAGCGAGTGCACAATGAAGTGAACTGATCAAAACCGAGTGGTATACCTTGGCTGGGTGTGATTTATTGCTATTATATCATAATTACAGTATATTGAAATTCTAGCTGGCATGGAACGTCAAGAAAGGATGTTTTTTTGCTCTTGCTGAGAGCTCCCGTGTGTGCCAAGCACGCTATATCACCAATATACCACAGTTCTTTTCACATCTTGACCATCAGATTGCTGTATTTACACCATAGATACTAGGATGATATAATTATGATTTTAAAACAATTGGAAGATTCTCTGTTGTCAGAACTGTAAAGGTTTGTCGACTTCCCATGGTGTGAATGTACTTATTTGTAATCATGCCTACCACAAGTTTTCTGACAAAAAAACAAAAGGAAGATCAGATTTACAGCAATACCCTCACTAGACAGGATATGTTGAATTTGATATAGCATGGCAACATGTGACATCACATCGCATGATGTCATACTATATCAAATTATATCATATCATATCTAGCTGGCTAGCTATAGACAATAGCCTGACTATGAAAAAAAAGCTATGCATGCAACTATGGGCAATGGCATATACTTACTTGATTCATGGGCTTAAACGTGAAGGAAATGCCAAATTTGACTGGAGTCAGAGCTATTCCTCTTTTCTTCCACCGATTTTCACTATATCAAAGAGAAAAAATGCTTGAGAGCAATGATAAAATGCTGGTAAATATATTCATTAGGTTTTCATATTGATTCTCCAATGAAAGTTCACTGACATATTATATTGTTCTTTTAGAGGGAGGCAGTCGTTGGAATTCTGCTCAAAGGTTGTCAGGGATCCCTACGCCCAATGTAAACACTCTATCTGGGTATGTTAAATTGGTGATCGATGAAAGTTAAAACATGTTTGTTATCAATGAATATTGTAAAATTTAAATGTTGCAGCTACATGTATGTTGACTTGATGCATCTAGACATCATGCATGAAATACATTGTTTTGTAAACAAGAAAGTCGCACATGTGCAGTTCTGATGACTGCTTCCCTTTAATGGACTGCTTAATCAAAAAAATGATAGAAGTAACAGTTCAAATACTGTATACTTTGTTGGTCACCTAGGCCAATACAACTTTAAGCAGTATGGCCCAGAAAACAGCAAATTCAGTGAAACTATTGTTTCCTTACTTTTGCACAGTACAACAAAATGGGATATGAAAAGCTCAGCCCAACTAATCCAGTATGACAAAATCTTTAAAATTGCTGACAAAATCTAACCTATCCAATGCTGAGCAATAAAGACAGACTGCTCTCATAAGTAAAATAAAATAGAAAATTGAGTTCACCTGTTGAACATATCAACCTGACGTCGTCTTCTTTGTAGGTCACTTTTCAAGATACACTCTTTCCAGCATTTTTGTAGAGTATCGTTGATGATCAGTGCCTGGTTAAAATGGGTCAGGTCGCCCTCCCTGTACATGTTAATTTCACGAACCTGTGACCAAAATAAATTTGTAAGTCATGCGATTATTAATAGTGAGAGATGCGATGGCTTGTGTTGAAGTTCAAGAGAAACATGTCATCAATTCCTTCTTTCCCTAAAGTTTTAATTTTACTGAATATTTGTCTGCAAATTCAGTAATCCCTTTTAGATCTACTATAATTATGGTACAAAAATGTACTTTCTTTCTGCTTGCATTATATGGTTGCCAATCTGTGTATGTATACACTACATTTGTGTTTGTATGTCAAAAGTACCGATATAAATATTAACAACACTACCGGTACTTGTAGTTGTTTATCCATATACAGCCTTGGAGGTGACCCTAACTTCATAAATCACAAACTAGACTGATGAGTTCAGTCCTTAAGCTTGTTGAGAAAAGTCACACATTCTAACAAAATACGTGAATCCTCCAGATAGATGCTGATGGTTCATAGTGCCTTTTACCTGTTGTTGAGTTATTCCACACCTTACGGCAATGTCTGACATCCAGTATTCTGCAAAGAAGACAGCCTGAGGTCCTCCAAAGCCACGGAATGCTGTATTAGAAGGAATATTTGTCTTACAGACATAGCCTGTGGCGCGCAAGTTTGGAAGGCGATAACAGTTGTCAATGTGAAACAGTGTCCTTTCGATGACCTGTCAATGATGAAGAATGACCACCTAGGTGTTACAAACTTTGTATTCAGTTCATTCAACTTTCAAGAACATTGATGAATTAATAAATCAAAAAACTCCTTTATAATACAAGATGTCACATGTTTTATTTTGTGGCAACCTCAAAGTAAATCAATATTGAAATAAACAAAAAAGAACAGAAGCATAGCAAAAGATAACTTTATAACTTAAGATACATGTACAACATGGATATTTTTGAGAGCCTGTGTAAGATGCAGTACTTGTGATGGTAGTAACATACACAGAGTACCGCTTAAGGCATAGCTTTCCTTTACAACTCTGAGCAGCACACAAAAGACACACTTGCATCAAAAAGTCTGCATTTTGTCCTTATCCTTTATTGCAAACAGATTTTTGACATCCTGTGAAGGAGGTAAATGGAATTTTGTAATTCATTTTGTGATAATCAATTGAGCAGACAGTTAGAGTGTATTAGTACACATAACATGCAGCGTGAAAATGTGATAAACTTTATTTTTTATTTTCTTGACTTAAACTTTACTGGTACTATGAGACAGCTTTGATATTTTCAAAGATACAATTGAAGTTGTTTCTGCTTTATTTCTCAGTACAAAACTTTTCTAAGTACAGGCTAATTTCAGTCGTTCAGAAGCAATGAGGCAAATCACGATAAATAATATCATGAAGACTGTTACACGGCAGCTGGTTGTTATTTTACCAAAATTTACTAAAACATTAAGTATCATGGACCAGCAGTCCCAGGCCTTAAGATCTTCAAACTTTTTGTAGAGACCAGTGAATGGTAATTGGCCTTGTATGATATAAAATGAATGCCAAACAAATTGGACTGTAATCAGACATTATTCTCTAACATTTTCTTTGTTCAGCTAATTATAATGTGTCACCATTGATCAAAAACACAAGTGGTGACCCGGATATTACGTCTTGAGTATTTTCCGGAATTTTCCGGTATTTTGCGGAAGATATTAGAGAATAATATACTTATCATATGCACAAACCAGGAATTCCTTATTTTTGCAAAATACAAGATGTAAACTTTTGAACTACTCTTCAAGTAGAATAATTTCTAGTTGTCGGTTGGGAGAGCAAGGAATACGGCCCTCATGTTTGTGTGCTGGGCAAATGCAAGACAAGCCACTTTAAAAGATGGCATAGGCATACAAATTTACCTGAGAAAAACTTGTGCTCTTTTTCCAGAACAAAAATCAACTGAATCTCAAAGGTTTGGACACTGTAACATGTGTCCAACCAGCTACATGTATGCCAGACTCTGGTTGCAATGCTTGTGCTTATAGAACCCATGGTAATACGACCAGTTTGGAGTTTGTTGTTTTTGAAAATTACTGATTCAGTAATTCCTTTGGAGTATACAGGCGTTACATTCTCGTGTTCCAGTTATTGTTGTTGAAGTCTGAAAAAATGATTTCATGACATGAATTTTGGAGGCTCCGCATGCAACCAGGACAATTGGCACTTGACCTTCTTTATTGTAGAGGAAACAGTATGTGTACACACAGTCCCTCCATACACAAGTCCAGATATAGCTCCTATTTCTTTCTTTCGAACCGCATTGCAGGTAAACATATCAATAACACGAAATCCTATAATCCCTGACATCCTACAGGTGACAAATACATGAACATGCATGAAAAATAGGCTAATTTTAACCAAAATGACCAGAATGCACTGTGATAATCAGTACAGTGATTGTGGAAACTAAACTTGTCGCCGGAATCAAAGCAAACCAAGTACACACATACATGGGTACATGTGCATGGTGTTCCTCCTTGTTGTAGTGTACACAATGACCAATGACCTCATCAAGCTGGACAAGAAAATTGATTAGGACTTTGTTTTTTGATAATGTCAATGTGGATCAAGGTGACCAGACTATGTCAACTGCCATTTACATGTACTTTGTTTGCATTGACAAACACATCAAAGAATGGCCACAAAAAGTTCAGTTGCACCAAAATTCATGACATAGGCCCGGGTTCTCGTGAGGTAGAATGGCCAGAGGATTAAACTCCCATTTTTCTTGTCAATATATGACAACTTGGCTTGTGCATGTGATAACAGGTCTTATATTGATGTTGGCTCAGGAACTAATGCCTGATACTGTAACTTTTGGTTCATGATTTTTTTCACTATTTTTGTTTTATATGTCAACTTCAAGTTCTTGATCTACTCACCAAAGCTTGTTGCCACACTTACTATTTACCTTGTCAACACAGTGTCCATATGTAAAATGTATTGTAACTGTTATACCTTTGAATTCTAGTTAGGACGAGGACTCAGTTGTCAACAATAACAATCATATCACACGCTGTGAGTTGACAAATTTGACACTGTGTATCTGAACATGCTTTGGGAAGTAGAACAAGACAGTGTTAGTGAAAAAAAGATAAAAAGTTACAGCTTCTATCCCTTTAACCAATCATGTATTTTCTCTGGAACCTTTCCTGAGAATCTTACAACCATTGAACTACTTTTCATGAACACAAGATGATGTCGACTCAAAGGCAAAGGACAAAGCACATTACAGGGAATGAACTCTGCATTGTGAAACATCCACTTACCGGTATCGAAAGATCCTTGGAAAAACCGGCATTGCTGTAACAATTGACCTCAAGGGCTTGAATATGCCCACTGTTTGTAAAGCCAATTTTGTATCTAGCCAACATTGGGTGTCGAGTTCCAGAGGTACACATGTCTTCATCACGATCCAGCATGATTCGTACTGGCCTGCCAACTCTTCAAATTGGAAATAAAAACACTGTTGTACTAGCGGTACTGGCATCAGAATTAAAAGATCTGAACTTTTTCTCAAACTTTCCGATAGGACCCCTTCAAACAAGTCTCTTTCAAAATCAAGAATATAAATCAGCGGTTACAATGTAAATTTTGGTACTAGGGAAAAAGTATTCTAAAATTTACCAATGTTTGAAATTCAAAAAGGGTACTTTTCCTGTGTTAACTGTTCAGGGAAAAATTACAGTTTTCATTTTCACTAAAACAAGACAGTGAAAGCTTCATCTATTCAACATGCAATACTCAATATCTATTCAATATGAAGCAAAACTTGATTTTTTGGTACAGACCGTGAAATGCTTCACTGAATGTTTAATCTTGTCTGGCTGCAAGCAGAGTTGAGGTTGTGCGCAGTTGAAAAGTACTTCAGCATGTTTCAAGAAGTCAAACATAACTGCTTTTCATATCAAGCAAAATTCATGAAAAGATGCTCTAAAAAAGAGCAACTTTGTCCCTTTAATAAAACGATTTAAACTGATTTGGACTAGCAAGTCATCCTACCAACATATATGAAAATTGATGAATGGATTGAATGCACTGCTAATTTGCCTGGAAGTATCAACACTTCCACTCAATCTTTTAAAGCACCTTACATTTCATAAAAAGTGCATAATTTTGAGCCAAAGAATACACTCCATTGATATTAACTTTTCATAATTTCATTTGTATATTCAAATAATATTTATTAATACAATGGGCATGATAAAACCAATGCAATGATTTCAGAAACTTAGCATTAGATGACTTTCTGTGACCTTTCTGAACTGACCTGTCACCACTTTACAAGATTTTAAAATTACTTTCACTTACTTGTTTGCCGCTATTGCCACAACTGCTGATAAAGGACAGCTTCTTGTTTCTTTCCCTCCAAAGCCGCCACCCATCCTCTTGACTTTACATACAATTCTGTTGGCTGGAACTCCCAGGCCTTTGCAACCCATTTCTGTTAAATCAATTGAAACACAATGACCATATGTCTAGGTAGGGTGAGGGAAAGCAAAGAACATCTAACAGATTCAAATTTGCTGTGGGTATTAAAATGCATAGAGTATTTGAACAGAACATGTACAAGTGGATGATCCTTCACAATTAAATATGTCAGCTGTTTCATCTTAATCATGTATTCAGTAATTATGGTGTGTTGGTAAGTTCAAATGGTCGAAATGCCTGATTTTTTTGAACTTTTAATCTTTCATTTATGGGAAGGTTGGGGAGTTTGAGGTCAGACCAAATGAATTTCGTTTATGATACATGCATATTTTAATTATTCACCCTTCTTTACATTGAGATTTTCCATGGCCCATATTTCATTTCACGCATGTGCTACATCATCTGTTCATGGTTGATTTTGAGCAGGTACTTGTACTTTATCCCATCAGTGTACACTATTCACCATACAATACCTGTGTTCCTGTAGGATTTTGAGTTGATGAGATGATTTCCATCTCGCCATCTTCATTCTTTGGGATAGCTATGGATGCTTGGGTCTCCAAATAGAAGTGTTCCTGACCACCGATTCGTACTTCTCCTTCAATGATTTGGTCAGACTTTTCAAAGCCCTCTTGTATGTTCCCTTTTTTAATTGTCTTTATTGGATGGTGGAAGGATTCCTTTTTGATGGCTTCCTGCAATTTAAAAACCCCACGTTTTCATTAGATTATTGAAAAGTTTTTAAACAATAGTCAATAGAGTGGACAACGTGGCCAATCCGTATGTATCAGGGAGACAGTGCAGTGGCAATGAATATCAAATCCAACCAAACACTCAACGCAGTCACTATTATAGGAAGATCAAAGTGTGTGCATAGAATCATCATGTTGGCTTGAGTAAATTTGAGAAATGGCCTAATTATGAAAAAATCAAATGAATGATTGATGTGCAGGCAACGTTGAACAAAACTGAATACCAGGTAACACTTTTGACTTTTGGTGATATTGAATCATGGACAGACGGATGGACAGACAGACAGACAGACGGACAGATGGAGGGACAGACACACATTGCGGCAACATAGGAAACCTTTGGCGCTTTGCGCCATGGTGTCCAAAAAATTAATCCTCATGATTCTTTCCTTTCATTTTTAAATAATTTTTCAGCAGTGATTTTGGAGTTTTTCATCCTGAGATGGGCCCGGTATAATGGACACTATGCACTTCACAATTGTTGAAAACAAAATATTTTAGAAAACTTCAGATCTGCATTATTGCATACTAGGATTGGCAAGCTAGGTAGAGTAAGCCTTACCTCTATTGTAATTACTGATTCAAGTTCATCATACTGCACTGAGACAAGTTTGGCAGCTCTCTGTGCTATTTCCTTGTTGTCAGCGACAACAGCACCGATTACTTGACCGATATGGAGGACCTAATGGATGTAAAGGTCAAGGCAAATTGTCGGAACCAGTGACTTAATATGAAACTCAGTTGGTTTTTCAACGAATTTCACTCAAGCTGTGCCAAGAGTAAAGCATAGCAAACCTTATTCTCCCAGGAAGGCACACAACAGCAAATGGGAGAAAATCCCTAGATCAGAACATTTCTCCTGACTGGGAGAAAAAAATGACTGCTCCTGACTGGGAGGAAAAAATGACTGCTCGATTGATAAATTTTCTACAGATATGGCAACCAGGAAAACTGCATAGAGTTTAAAATATATATGTAGTTGACAACCGTTGTCTAACATAAAAGTCAATTTTCATGATAGTGTGGAGATCAGCTATGGTCCTCAGTGATCAAAGTGTAACATGTGACTCAAGTGCAAAAGTTAAAAGTGATATCTGACCTATCTTCTATAAGAATATGGTCAGTATTTACTTTCTTCAGTTCAGCATCTATCCTATGTCACTATATATGCATATTTATCAGTCAAATCAATGTTCTACACCTGATTTTCAATACAACAGTCATTTGGCATTCAAAATCTACCATCGATAACACTTTTACATTGTCTATGTATTTATGCCTAAGCTATGACTTTAAGATGATTTAATTCAAGTACATGTATTGTTCTATGTTAAACATAGTGTATTATGTGCGTGCATTTTTGCAGACAAATGTTTCAACAAAAGCTTAGTTCAGACTTTGAGGTGCTCAGTGAAATTATCAGATCATTATGCCGTTTGTCTGCAAACATGATAGCTTACTTTATCTGATGCGTAAATTTCTTCATCAACTATTGGTATAAGATTTTCTCCAGGTACATCATTATGTGTCACAAATGCCCGGACACCCTCCACAGCCATTGCCTCCTCTGCATTGATAGACCTGTAAATGGTGGAAATCAAAAAAAATATTATTTATATTATTATAAATGTACAAAACTTAAGAAATGAATCATGCAGGGTGAAAATGTCCAAATACAACGTAGTGGCATTTTAATGCCAATTAAACATTTTTTGACTAGAATCTAACCTTATGATGTAATATGCTTACTTTTTTGATACTTACCATTATTTGTATGATTTCAATAGTTTGTCACAAATGAAATTTAGTTATTTCCTCCGAACATGTAAGATTCTTTGCATTATCTTTTTTTTAAACAGAGGTAGTTAACCATGTACAGTAGGTATTAAAGTAATTAATCCACAAGTTGAGTTTATGATCCTGATGATATTAGCTTTTAAAACAAGTGCCTGATGCTACAGGCTTGCTCTAACATAAAGTGTTCAATTGTTTCATTATCATAAAATAATACCAAATAGGTTTTACATAATTAAATTGAATGCTCTCGTAATATTTATTACCATAGAGAACACCATATTGAGAGCTATAGTGGTGTTTGGCTAAAGACAGCAATGACCCACTTTTTGTAAAATGTTTGCTTTCATCTTGTGTAGTTGATGTGGTATGCGAGGTGAACCCTCCGTAACATGCATTGGTAGGGGTGTGAGCATTCAAGTAATGGCCTGTTACTGGCTTATCTGCCTCCACGTACAGAGAAACCACATCATTTCTTGTACCTAAAGGCAACTGTACATGTTGGAATTTGTGCAATTTGACTGCTACAATTAATTTGAACATTATCAATCATGGAAGCACATCTTTCTAACAGATTGATTTATGGCAGATTGAGGGGAAAAAGGAAACAATAGAAAACTTTGTATATTTTGTGTCATTTACCAATACTTTTTCATTGCACGTAAGTACACGGTAGTATGATGGCGCTCTTACAAACCTGATCTTTGCATGGGCCTTGGTACTTGTCACGAGTGCTAAATACAGTTCACCTGTATTAATGAAAGACATACTGATTATTTGCTTGAAACAGACTGACTGAAAAATTATTCTTACATCAGTTTTCAAATTCAGATAAAAGAAATGTTTCTCCCGAATTCATGGGCACACATTAAATTGAAAGTGAGTTTGCTTCCCTTGTGACACACGTTCATATTTGCTTAAATAAATGTAAGAGAGCATAATGTGTTATTGGTTACGTGAGGAAAAATACCATACATGTGCATATCCAAACAAACCATACACGTGCATATTCAAACAGATTGAAAACTACTATTTTCGTTTGGATAGAGATCGTTGGAATGCTCACTTTGTACTGCAATTTGCAAAATCTGAATTGTGTTCTTTTATGACATACTTACCGTGTATTGGGAGCATATCATCGCAATACACGGCTTCACCTGTTACTTGTTTGTAGGCTGACAAATGTCCCATGGGTCTTCCAACAGCATCTTCAATGGGCTGTCCTGGCTTGACTTCCTAATAAAGTCAGATTCATGCAGTTGTCGTTTATTTGCATGTCATTAACTCATCCATGGATGTATTGAACATTGCAAACCACTCCAACATTTCATAGATAGATTTAAAATTTCATGTCATCTATTAAAAACGCATTTAAAATGTCGATAAAATACTAAAGAAAATATTCTGTATTAATATATATATATATGATGGCAACCTCTTTGAAATACAGATTTCTTAAGCAATGACTTCATATTGAGTAAATTTTGGTACTAGTGGAGATCAATGGATACAAACCTTTGGATATGAACTTGAGTGGTTTTCCTGGGGTCTCTAAGCATGTACTATATATACCTAACTCTCAGACCTAATCTATTGATTCCCTATTAACAAGAAAGGCTTGCTGTATATACCAATCCTACTCTTGACTTCTACCTGCCAAAGACTATGCAGGACACTGTAGCTTTTTCCTGAGGCCAAGGGTGTCCTAGATGGACTCATTTGATAATACCACTGTAAGAAGACAGATATATCAAGAAAAAAAATACGCAAATACTACACATCAGGCTGCCTATAATTGATTCATGTATATCATATTTGCTACAGAAAACAACAGCAACTCTTTTTGTCTAAACTTCTAAATAATAAAACATTGTGTACTATGTGGCCATATGAGTTGATTTAAGGACTGTTGACAGAGATACACATATATTTCAATAAATACAACATAGATATCCATTAACATACTGCAATGAGTGAAAATGCAAGACCTACATATAAACATATCACAACATCCTCCAAACTGAAAGCTTCTGAAGTGAGATCAATGCATACAAATGAACATCAAAAAGTTAATTCACCTGGTATAGCTGTGTACTTTCAATGACGTCTTTTTCAAATGATGAAAGGCTGCTCTTGAAGGATGATGGAACAGAGGTATCAACCACCTGAAAGTAGATTACAGCAAGTAATTATCTCATGTGGTGATGGCTGTATGCCATCTTTCATTTGATAACTAAGGTACATAGAATGTTGCGCTGAGAGGCAAACCATTGGCCCTAACTTCCCTTCTAATTTGCTTGTTTATCAATGACAGAATAAAGTGTGTTCATCAATAATTCTGCTTCCTGCAAATATTTGGCAACTATATTTAAAAAAACTTCCATAATAATATTAACAACTGGTATTCAATAGGCATGTTTGAAAACAGGAGTGCTATAAGTGCAATGCAAGAAACAGCAAAAACCATCTTAACCTCCACTTCTTGGGGATAAGGCCTAAAAAGACCTGACAGGCTGAGTAAACCTACGATAGTCAAGCAAAAATGTCTCTCATTTGAAAACATTTAAACATTCTGCAAATGTCACAAATTCTGGGCTGAACTAAGGTTCACCAGCTGATTATCATATTTGACTTCACTGATTATGAGAAGAAGCTGAGTAATGGGACACCATCTGGAAAGGTGAGAAACAGCAAAAAGTTGAGCAATTCCCTTAAAGAGCAGTTGGTTTGGCTGAATTTTAAGGAGCAAAATGTCGATTAAAAGTTTTAACAAAAAGTGTTTTCACCAGTGAAAGACAGTCCTCAATACTACTGTGAGTGGGCAGCATTAAAGCAGCAGCTTGCCATTTCGAATGAGATCTTGAGGCTGCATCTTCCAACTTCCAAAGTAATATGACATATTGGACAATTTTGCCCAAATCTAAGAACACCGATTAGTCAAAAAATTTACAAAATAGACATTGGAAACATGTTTGGTAAATTTGCCTACACCTGCCTGATTCTATACTGTAACAGTAATTGTTCATGTTTTCCACTCTCATTGTGATAAGTATATCACTGTGGCAACAAAGAGGTCTTGTTGTGCCTGAGGTCATCTCAGGTCATGCACGTTGAAGATAAACAATAGCAGGCACTGATTAAGAAGTTCCCACAGTTATGAACACAGAAGGATTAGAGGGGATTAACAAATTCATGGAATTCTTGTTGTGCGCTTTTGTTTTTAAATTGAAATACGCAACACTGATTTTTGTTGTAGTGCATTGCAAAACAGGTATACATGACCGCAAGATGACACTACTTGCTAAGTAGCCTGCCACTGGAGCACCAGCTAATCCCACTGACCATGAGACACAGCAGTTTTGATTATTTAACATATTAAGAAAAAGTGATGTAATATTTCGAGTGTGGCTAGCATTTTCTGACATGTATAAACCAAACCATGGTGAACATCAGTCATGAGGAACAAGATAAGAAAATCTATCTCAAGAGGGCGCACTTACTCCCTGCCCCAGAGCAATGGATCTTTCATTGATCTTTTCATACTCGATGTCAAGAGAATGCAGCATCAAGTGTATGGACAAATTCCCTGCCTGATTGATCCTGCCATATTGCTCAACTCTTTCATATGGAAATGATCAATTTTTCTCTATTGAATACCTCTTTTGCATTTAGTTCATCCAGCACACGCAAGTAAAATTTGAAGAAGAAACTGGCAGTCAGGGTTTTTCTATATTCAATCATACCACCAGGGGCAGACGGTGAAAGAGGCAGATCTTCACTCAGCAGTTGACACACTTCATCAATTAAACAATTGTCCCATTTTCTAACGGTACAAAAAATAAACAAAGCATAAACATGCATCAAAGTAAATAGTAAAAAAAAGAAGGCAACAGAACATTATAAGTGCATCAACTTAATATTAATTTTGTCAAAATGAAAAAGCATCACGACACTATATTACAGCTGGATGTGCAGCACAATATATAAAATATTGATCAGGCTTGCTCATTTGATACAAGTAGAAATTATCTCATTCTAAGATTTATCTAGCTCAAGCATAATTTGTTGGAAAAGCAGCTATATACCAATAAAATAATCAAAATGCAAACAAATTCATATCATAGTCCTTGCTAGGTTTTCTTTTAAAACCCAACTCTACTCAACTGCAATGATGTACAGTGTCACAGCCCCCTCTATATAGAATACTCAGTTTCTTTAAAGTCGGTTTCTCAGGCTTGGAGAAGACATAGTGAATGAAGTGAATGTGACAAGATCGGTACGATTATGATTTTGTCAGCCATATGTGCTGGCCGTTGTAAAGTGGCAAGAAAAACAGAGAAAAATACCGTCAAGGACACTATGTGCTCACATTCGGTTTGAATTGGTCCATTCAAGAAATATTTAAACCAGAAAAACAAGAATGACAAAAGCAGATAAGGTCTGCAACTTAGGTACTGTAAGGTCATCTTTAGGAACGGGCATATCAACTTCTATAGCAATGGGACAAGCAGATCCTAAATATTAAGCAAATGTCAACAAACACTTTGAGCAGAAAATTTATCTAATAACATCCCTCGGGACTTTTATACCAAATTACAAAGCTATCAGACAAGTAATTTTGAGAACAAGTTTTCTTGACCAAAAATGACAAAATTGTCTTAAAAATGCAAATTCGTATCTTTCAGGACAATTTCCACATATCTAACTATTGTCATCCCTGGACATCTGTATACCAAATATAAAAGCTGTCTGTCCAGCGGCTTTAAAACGAAAATATTTTTTAAGATTTTTTGACCAAAAATGACTAAAATTGCCCCGAAATATTAATTTTTCCAATCATGTCATAATTTCAACAAATTGGAAGGGTAACACACTTGCAAACATCTAACCTAAATATGAAAACAATTGGGCTGGCGGTTTCAGAGAAGAAGTACTTTTAACGTAAAATCAGAAAAATAACCAAAAAATTCAGCAAAAATACAAAATTCAAGATATCTTCACAATATTCACAAAACTGTATGAAGTTCACCTAAGGTAGTTGCACACAAATTTTCAAAGCAATCAAAACATCTGTTTTTGAGTTATTAATTCTATGCCATTTTCAAGCTCATTTGCATAATTTTAGCAATGCAACTTCATTTAAACAAAATCTGATCTATAGTCCAGGATGCATCCACAAACCAAATACCAAGCTGAAACGTGCAGCATACATACCGGTACACACATACATACAGACGCCACCAACTTCAGTTTATAGAATAACCTCACATTGGTATACCAAATGTAAGCTAAAAATAATAGCATAAACATTGGCTAAATAATATTGGTATTACCGAGTTGCCGAGTGTCTTTATGCATCTGGTACACTTCAGAGCATATATAGAACAATGTGAAAGATGCTGGTTACAATAATGCTATCATCATCAGCAGGTTAAAGTTCATGAGTCAAAATGGGGACATTTTGCCCTGATTTTGAAGTTTCAGGAGGCACATATTGCTTGAAATTTTAATACGTGCCACAATACATACACTATTTTCACATAATAGTACTTACTGAGATGAAGATGGTGCTGTCTATGAAATGATGAATGCTTTTGAAGCAATGATGAGTCAATTTTCATTTCAGGGTGAACAAAGATTTAACCCTTTGAGTGCTGTAATTTTTCCCACCAAAATTATAGTGCAACAATTTTCTTTTTTTATAAATTTTTCTGTAATTTTTTGGTAATTTTGGACCATATGGACACCACATTCCATTGACTATACTGTTTTTAGCAAAATTCTAGCAAAAATCTGAAAAAAAATTGACTGGTGTATATTTTGTGAAGGTGACAAAAGTTGACTTTGGCGCTCAAAGGGTTAAAAGAGAATCCAACAAAGCATAGAGGGTAGCTGCTGCTTCATTAATTTGGGTGGTTACAACATTTGACTTACTGTGATGGCATTCACATTTCACAATGCATCTAATCTTACCTTCCTATGAGGGCTGTCATTGTTTTCTTTGCCATGACAGTTGTTGGCGCCATCCCACCATAGCTGATAGCTAAGTCTGATATGATATTTGTACCATTCTCAAAGGCTACTCTCATACCGGCATTCACAATGGCAATGTCATCTTCACGCCTTGGAGATTGTTTATACCCATAAAAATACTCATTCTGTTATTAAGAGAGGGGAAGGAAGAGAGAGAGAGAGAGAGAAGAGAGAGAGAGAGAGAGAGAGAGAGAGAGAGAGAGAGAGAGAGAGAGAAAGGAGTGTATCAGAAAGGATGAAATAAAATACTTGCAAATATTGACAGACTTATTACCAGAATTCAAAGCATATTTATTTTGTTGTAACTGAACTCCATCAATTTAATTGCTGTATTGACTTGCAAATATTGAAAAACTTATCAATAAAATTATTTCACTGTTACTGACACCACCAATGTAATTGATTCAATACTGGTTTCATGACCCTCACTTTTTAGGGAATTATAATTATACTTTCTATTACCAAAATAACACCTGACAGTAATAGCTTGACATGGTTGACATGTTATATAGACTGACAATGGTATAGTTTTCACTGCTATGAAAACTTTACATGAAAGACCTTTTGATGTATTTTCCTTCAAAATTTATAACCTCTTTTGTATGTGGCATATGAATAGACAGCAGCAGTTCCTTTGGTTCAACCACAGTCTTCCTGTAACCAGTGAAAAAATTGTCATCCATTGTGACTTGTCTGGTTCCATCTGAAAAGCAAACAAATTGGAGTAATGAACATTTGAAATGAGTTTCAGCCATAGAACAGATACCAAGGTACCCCCATGCACTTGACATCATGTTCTGGTGTATATGACATACATGAAAGCATGTTACATTGTCATGTAATTCTGAATGCTGTAACAGCAAACATTGCAATGGTTCATTTTGCTGCAGCCGTTTTGCTGTGCGAAAACTCCTTACATGGTTGAACCATAAATACTGGATCACTTTGAAAATTGCTGCTGTAAAAAAGCACCACTGCTTGAGAATCTCCATCTGGACCTATGAAATGGCATGTTTTCGAATTTAATGTTGCAATTAACTTGAATATTTCAATCTATTTCCATGACACTTTGGTAGGAGAAATTTCAAACACATATGTATGTACAGTGAAATTGCCATCTTAAGATCCTTTCCACATGATCATGAGTAAATCAGACATTAAGAAAAGAAAAATATGTGTAGTGCAGAAACAGCAGATATTCTGATAACTTACTTCTGGAAACTAGCTTTACTTTACAACCAGCTGCTAGAAAGAGCGGATTGAGATCAGATATGGGACTGGCTGTCATGATGTTGCCCCCAACAGCCTACAAATTAAATGCAACAGCATAATAAAAATAGTGTATAAACAACATTTTGAAAATGATAAACATATCATTTGAATAAATCTTGATCATAATCATAACTTTTGAAGTGCAGGTGTATGTTTACTCGACAGAGATTAATATCTGTTGATAAGGGCTCGATAAAAGGAATCTTTCCCATAATTCCCGTATTTCCCCTTTGAAAGGAGCTAAAACGCATCAGTATTGCTACAAAGGAAATGACAATTGGGTATTGATCAACAGATATAGTGACCGGTACAGGATACTTAAGAAGTCAAAGTCATTCAAACATCAACAAACTTTGCTTATACATCACCAATTTTTTCAAATTATTGTTTGATTATATATTTTATGATTCATAACCCCAACCTGTGACAAATTTTGCAGAGCAAATTCAAGGGTTCTTTTCTATGTAATGATAGGACATGAAAGTTTTGATGTAAAGAGTATTTGACAGAATAGTGTTGCAGCCGGGATGCACCCTTGCAACAATGTCCCCCAAAAGCAACCCATTGTTCCGCATTTTCTGATACTGCGGTAACCTTGGGTGCACTCATGAGTCACTGTGTTGGGTGTAGTCTGCAAGTAATACCCGATACTGGCAATGACCTATGTTTTGGATGATGATTTTAAGGCTTTTATTTTCATACTTTCAGAGCTGTGATTAGAAGTAATTAAAATGCTGCACTAGATATTATATTTGGCGTGTAGTCCGACTGAGCTTTCTGATTGGCAACAGATATGGTATACTAGCTGCTACAATTACATGCTGGTCGAAATTCAAGCATAGTGAAGTGATCCTGGTACCTTGAAATTTTGTTTTGTGAACTAATTTGTACAAAATAATACCAAATTTGATTAACAACTGATGCATGTTGTCCCAAAATGTGCAAAATGTCCAAAAACTATGGTTGGGGACACTATGACACGTTTATGAAATGTTGAAATATTCTGCTGTGCAAAAGAAAGTCCATTGGATTAACTATTTATGAACACTATAATGTTTAAAACTGCAGATACTTACTGAAACATTTCGAATCTGATGACCAGCAAACCATCGCAACATATCAACCACAGCAGAAAACATTCGACTTTTGTATTCTGGAATAGATGATAATACATTGTGACAGTGATAGTATACAAAGGACGTGCTACTTTGTGTCTAGGTAACAAAACACCTGGAATAAGTTGCTTTAATTATCTTTAATTCAAGCTTTTATTTATAGTACGTTTATTGAAACCTTCTGAACCGATATTTGCATGAGTATACAGCACTAATCTATCAAAGAGGCAACACACAGGATGTGAAGGTAACCAGCAGACTCAAAGTTACAAGGCCCTTGTATACTCTGATTCTAACACTGCTCATCTCTGTTTTATAAAGTCTGTGTTTTGAAACAGTGTGTGAGCAGAACAGGGTTGGTATCATGATGGCTACCGCTGGATAGTTACTACCCTTGAATTGGAGCAAGAAGTAGGAATTACTGGTAGGTTTTGAAAGGGGGTCAACATCCAGGGATCAAGTATTCTGGAGCCAATTAAGCAGTCCTATAACTTATATAATTTCCATATTTTTACTTTCTCTGCTACATCTAAAATTTCATACAGGTGTATGATCATCAGACGTCAAAATAAGAAAAATTTCATGACATGAAGTCTTTAACCATGCACTAGATGTGGATGCATGAAAAAACTTCAGCAGATTGGGTTACCGTCTTTTCAACGAGCAAAGAAGCCAATCACCCGGCCAATATGCAAATGAGTACTTCTCCTCATAAATCTGATCAATTTGAAATTTTGACCGATGTACACCACGCTCACTAATCACACAATCAAAAATTTTGCACATTATTATACACCTACTGCCGTAACCTATGGGAGTTTGTCCGTCCAATAACTTTCGTATTTTGTATACCGTAGTACGCGAAGTCCCGAATACGGGAGACGCGCGACGCGCATGTTTGACCTTTGACCTAGTGATTATCGGATGTAAACAAACTATTTTACGGTGAGTATAGACATAATAACAACTTCCACCAAAAATGTATTCATAGTATAGGGTTTAAAACACGCTAAACACAAAACTGAGTCTAAATGCAATTGATTTTTATTTTAAAAAACTAATTAATTGAAAACATTCAGCAAAGTTTGCTTGTACCATGTGTACTGCACTGAAAATTAATTGGCTTCGTGCCAATGCAAGGGACTTGTACTACGGAGCAGTAGGTGAATTTTTGTGGACACAATGGGCAGACGAAGCAGACGATAAATTACCTTAGAATTAGTTTATACGGACGATTAATGGAGGGAGGTGTATAATAGTAGAGTTATACACAAAATACGGCCCTGTATAGACTCGGGCTCAGTGAGTGACGTATTGGACGAGCCGAAGGCGAGTCCAATACGTCACATGCACTTGTGTGTAAGATGTTTGTGTATTTCTTTATAGTTCATCATGAAAGAAAACGAAATCTCTGAACAAAAGGTCTGAGAGATGTAAACATGTATTGGGATATAAATAACAACCACCTTTGTACTTTGCTGCTGATTCACTGACATGAATTCTATGGCATTTAGCAAACCACTGATCACCAGTATCAATTACCGGTGTGTAACTTGAAACTTGCATATGTACAATAAGTACTTACACAAGAGCTTGCTAGGTCAAGAAATTGTTTTGAGGTACACTTTCAAAAACTTTCACTGTTTTCTTTACCATCAAAACTAAAGCTGACATCAACACTCAATGGTGAAAAGAAAAGTTTTTGAAATCTGACAAATCCCAGGGGGACTGATTTTATTGGCCTGTCAAAACTTCAGATTAATTGTGAAGTGAAACATAAGCACAACAATATGGTAAAGTTACTATACATTTATTAAATTCCTGTATTGCTATATTATGATTTGAAAGCATGGAAAAAAAATTTTTAAAATATGGAAATGTTAAAATGCAATGAATAAAATTAACTTTTTACACACTTTGATATTGATTTGATCAGAAAATTAATCTAATAACAGTCTACGATTAACTAGTTGAATTGCTTATAAGCTTAAGCTCTCGGAATCCCAAGGCACTTGTCGGCACTTTTGAAGTTGTTTTATTAGGTGCTCACTGCCGTAAACACCCTTACCTGGCAGCTGTCTGATTTGCTCCTTCAAGACTTGATCAATTGTGGTCAGTGACACCGAGGCACCAAAAGTAACCCCATGATCCTTGATTTCTACCTTCTTCAGCTCTGATACATGGGATGGCACGATATAAACTGGATAATACTGATTCTTGAATTTCACTTCAACACCTGAAATATGGAGATACAATGTCCATATAAAATAACGTAGCACCAATTTATTGGAACTGAAGGGCACACACCATTGACTACGAAGGCTGGTGTTAATGGATCATAAGGTACAAATGTATTGATCCTGATCAGCTTAAAGGGAAACCTAAGTCAACCGACATTGACCGTTTATCTCTTCCAAAATTACCCTTGAATAAATGCAGCTCAAATTTGCAACATAATTGCACGCGCCGACGACTACGGAGCGACGAAAAGAGACATTGAAGTAGACGACATTTATGGAAATGAGCTCGGAATCCCATGGGCGCGAAAGGGCTCATGGGAGGAGCATGCGTGACGTCATCAGCGATACACGAATGTGTGTGACAGCCTACCAAAGCATTGGAGTCTATGACTGCAGGAGTGCAGTTCTGCACGTTACGACTCTTTAATGCTCAGTAGCATAAAAAATAGTTAACTGTTGTTCAGTTGAGTGCAAAAATCACTCAGGGAAGAACAAACGGAGTCAGCTTTTACCGTGTCTTCCCACAGAACAGCTTTTTCGAAGACAGTGGCTAGTGGCGAGTTTAAAAATCTGTAAAAGATACAACGTTTATGTTCTAATTCTTTCAGGATGATTGTTTTATAAGGGATTTCGGGATTCTGATACCGATACAAGACGATACTACACAATGCAGTTCGTATCTTGACATGCTGAGTCAGCCTACTATCGCCGGTTTTAACCAGATAAATATTAATATTGGCGATTTCGGGACACTAAAATCCGAAGACGAAAGCGTCTCTTATCTTGACATCCCGGTTCTGCCAAATCTCCGATTTATAACCAATAAATATAGGCAATTTCGGGACTATACCTTGTAATATTGATATTACAAGATATTGGAATGACTTTTTGCCTACTGTGTCTCGGCACGCCGGGTGTGAGAAATCGCCGATATTATATTTACCCGATAAATATCAATTGCGCCGGAACTCCTAGGCTAATATCGATACCAGACGATCCTAGATTTACTTGCACTGTGTGGTGTTGGCATGCCGGGTCTACGAAATCACGGATATTTATCCGATAAATATCGGCGACTTAGGACTTTTAACTCTGATACTAGACGATACTTTGTCAAATCATGGGTAAATATCCGATGTATATCAGAGATTTCACCACCTAACAGATCTGACCACCCGAATACCTCTGTCCGACTCTTAGTTCAAAAATAGCATCCATGGCCGGAAGTCAAGAATACTGAATGTTTTACATTATTAGATTTATTAATGCACGAAATACATTTTTTACATGTAAAGCATTTTTTTTCATTAAATGTCCACACGGGACTTCGTCGAGAGGGCCGATCGGATATCATCGGGACTCGGGAGGCCCTTGCACAAATTACATTCTTTACATGTAAACATTTTTACTTGGCGATCGGGACTTGAACAGAGGACATATCGGAAATCATCGGGAGTTTGGGCTGGTCTTGTATGAAACACATTCCTTACAACAAGCTTTAAGACGATACTATTTTTTAAATAGCGGGCAAATATTCATTATATCGGCGATTTCATCACTTTGTAGATCTGAGTAAGTCCGACTTCCTAAGTTCAACACCAGCTTCGAAAAACAGACGACACTATAATAGATTTGTCAAATCGCGAATAAATATTTTCTGATACATATCGGAGATTTCGCAACCTTAAAGATCTGGCCAAGCTCGACTTACACGGTAACACATACAATCAGTCAATCATTCCGTATCATTCACGAACCAAAAATTAATTTTAAGCGACTGATACAGAAAACTCTGTTTTAGAAACGTAGCGTTGAAGGATCGCAGGGTCACTCAGTCTCTCCAATCCAGTTCGGGGTCTGTACAAGCACAGTGACTCCCTCCGCTGAATCATACACAAAACGCAAGCAATGAACGATGTTTTGAGATGCTTTCTAATTATTACATATCTTGGACAGGTTCAGTTTAGTATGGTTTGATTTCAGTCAGGGAAAAGTAATACTCGATGTCAGAAATATCGCTGTCCGAACTCTCCATAGTCGTTTACGAACGCGCTGAACTGTTCACAGTACTCCTCCAGCTGCAAGCTACAATCGTCTGTATCGCCAATGACGTCACGCACGCTTCTCCTATGAGCCCTTTCGTGCCCATGGAATTCCGGACTCATTTCCATAAATGTCGTCTACTTGAACTTCTCTTTTCGTCGCCCCGTAGTCGTCAGCGCGTGCAATTATGTTGCAAATTTGAGCTGTATTTTACTCAAGGGTGGTTTTGGAAGGGATAAACTGTCAAAGTCGCTGGACTTAGGTTTCCCTTTAAATAATGATTGGGGCTAAAATAATAGACACAAAAGAATGGGCATGTTCATATTAAGATACATATCTTTCAGATCCTGTCTCTTCTTACTTGTCAAAATCATCCCATTTAGGAACCCTACAACCTGCCGTTACCTATGTTTAACACCACTGAATGTTACAGGTGTATCTTGCCTTCCTTCAATCCAAATCTCGGTATTGCCTTACCTACTTCAGTATTACCGTTCACAATTTTGGCATGAGGATATTGACTTTTCCAATCTAACAGCTCACTGAGAGTGCTTGGTCTTAGCCACTTGACTCTGTCACTACAGAACTGTATACTTCTGTTGTACTTGTCTGTGTTCTAACAACAAAAAACAAACAAACAAAACTGAAATGAAACCAGTCCTCGAGGGCAAATTTTTCTTTAGGAAAATTCTGTTATATTTGCTTACTTTTTTCAGCAAAAAGTATGTACAAACTATTATACTACACAAAATTCAATATGACATTATAAATAATCCATGTGGGGAAAACATCAATTTTAGATGACTTGAAATCCTTACACCATTTACTCCCTTTTAAAATATTTCATATTACGGGCAAAAAACTGAGCTGTTCCGATAACCTGACCTACCCTATTTTTTGCCTGCCAACCCTAAACTTTTTAGAGCTAAGTAAACACGGAAGTAAAATAAAGAAAGAACGAAAAAACCGTAAATCATGTGTTCGTTACCTGGCATTTGATTTTTGCTCAAACTAGAATGTCTTTTATGTTTCTATTCCTTTTATATGTATGATACGTTTTTCTGGAAATGTTGTGGCCAGTGTTTGATCGCACTATAAACCCCTGAAAAGTGCATATTTAAAAATAAAAATATTTTGGAAAAATCCCTGCCAACCTACCTATCCTATTTTGAAAACCATGTTATCGGAACAGCACTATTTATTTTTTGGCCTAATACAAAACATACTTCTCATCAGTTTTTGGCAATGGATTAATGTAAATAATCAAGCTTTAAAGTCATTCTGTCATGTACAGTAGAATGTCTTTTTCACTTTTTAATAGGCCAATTTGTATGTGTACTTTTTAAATCTTTGTGAATTTTTTATTGTAAGAGTTCAAATTGTCTGTACTTGCTAAGGAATCTGGTTGCAAAAATTCAATTAATAAACGATAAAAAACAATGATAATGATAATTAAAAATAATAATGATAATAAAACAGATATTCAATATCATTATACTTCTAACAAATCTAAATAAGAACAGAAAACCCAAATACCAAGTATTAAAGCATAAAGCAAAAGTTTCTGCTAAAGATTTTGAGAGAAAAATAATGAAACTGGTTTTGTCATCATTACAAACACTATACAGAAGATTATCAAAAAGAACCTACAAACTGAATTTTCTAAGTCATTGGATGGGCACTTTTTTGGAAACTATATATTCAACTTGAATTTAGAAAACTGTATACATCATACAAAATTAACAATGCCAAATTGATATTACTAGTGGTATGTGTGCGCTTCACAGTGATTTAAAAGTTTTTTCAAATTTTGACCGTTGCTAAGTTTTAGGAATATTGATACACTTTTCTGACCGAGTACATTCTTTGTAACAAGATCCTGAATCTATACCCACTACCCTTAAGTATAAAGATGATGCTTGCAGTGGTTGTTTAGACATGCACAGATCTACATACAGAAGAGATATGGTGACTGATTCCAACAGCCTCCTATGCTACGTATAACCTGAAAAGGAACTGAAATAAAAGGCAAAGATACTTAATGATATAAAGATCCAATGATTGAAGAGATGACACTTACCATGAGTTCTGGTGGGAATATAGGTTCTTGTGATGGGTCAAAGGGCACAAACTCACTTGGTTTAAACAGCTCTTTAGACATCTGGATTTTTAGGGACAAAAATGGAACAGCATTGTCATTTTTAACTTTGAGGTTTTTCATACATTGTGTACTTTATAGACATTGGCGGTAAATCTTGCCTGTCACCCAAGAGATATACTTGATGGCACTAGATCTATTTGGTTATGATAAATTTTGCAATGTCAATTTTTATGTAATGATATAATACTAAAATACACTCATGATCCATTGAATGGCTTTGAGCATGAACTACATGTACTCATTTCAATAAAATAGTTTCAACAAACAAATCTTACCCTTTCTTCCTGCACAACATCAACATCATTTCTACAGCACCCACTTCCATTATTTGAACGACAGCAATATTCCTGTAAAATAAATCATTAAATGTTAAAAATCAAGTTGCCTAAGTAAGCCTACATGATGCTAAAAATATTCCCTAACATTGGTTCATGGATTGTATACGTATCAGTCTTTGGCACTTGGCATAAAAATGTTTTTCTTTTGAAAATTTAGATTACATGAAGCACATTTCACTGTTGAGTTGGAAATAAATATTTGCAATACCAAAGCTTTCACCAGTATTTGTACATGTGGCCCAATATAAAAGCTGACTATAATCCATTCCTATAGCACTCCCATATGTAACTTTATATTGGCAAACACAATAAAGCATAGCAAACAACGAACTTATACTAGCATTGCAATAAAATATACAATGCTAGGAAACTGCAAGTACTGAAAATACCTCACATTTCAAAAACAATGGGAAATTGCCAAGTCAACAGTGCCATGCATTGTTAGGCATTGAAGATTTTCAGTAAAAAAAGAATCAGATTTGCAGGTTAAACCAGGGGAATTTTATTGCTGTCATTAATTCTGTACCATTCACAACAAGGGTAAAAACAGGAAGTACTCTGGCACTAAAAATATACTGAACGACATGAGTGAATATAATAGCAACATATATGTTTTGTTGACTGGTTTCCTGTTTTGCAGAATTGATACTATATAATGTTGGCAATAGTCTTATATCATGTCATGGTTAAAAAATATGAACAATTACAATTTACTGCCAAAAACAAAACATCTTTATTTTCTCATGCACGCTGTGTATTTAAAATGTATATTAAGTTTCTCATTACAATGGACACATGCATATCCTAGTATTTTGGTTATACCGGTATATTTGTTTTAAAAATTCAACTTAAATCCAACAAGTGAATATTTATTACCTAAATGTTTAACAATGGTTCACTTCTATTGTATTACATGGGTGGCCCTCTGCTGTAACGTTGGTCCTTATGAAATTTCTCCAGATGAATAATCCTCAATAGTCAAACTAATCTCATGTCACATATTATAAACAACGTGGACAGACCAAAGAAATGGCAAACTTAAATTTGTAAAAACTTTGCACTCTATATATTTACATCTATAAAGCAATTTTTGATCACCTTGGTAAATGTTTTATATCCTTCTAATATTGGTCTATACCCGGTGCAGCGACATAGATTACCCTCAAAGGCACTTGTCAGATCTTCATAGGATGGCTGTGGGTTGTTTCTCAGTAGAGTGTACATTGACATGACGATACCAGGTGTGCAAAACCCACACTGTGAACCATGAGCCTTGGCAATTCTCTCCTGGATGAGATTTCATAACAAAAGAAGTGATATCAAGTAAAGAAATTATACCATTACGGTATATTAACAGTGTCTAATTGACAATACATTGGACTTAGTTCCATTCATCAGGGGTTTTGTTAGATATGGGGGGGGAGGGGAGAGGGTAGGTCAGCTTCATTTTATGTGTGTCAAAATCTTACAAGGGTTTCTTACGTCAGGCCAAGTTGCAATATTGGGAGAAATGCTGCTTTGCTCCATGAGCTATGCCACAACTGATAAAAGACCTGGCAGGATGTAACCTGGCAGGATGTAACTCAGTGTAACATATCAATATCAGCATATCAGGTCACCCAAAGTTTAACACAAAGTCAATCACCCCACTGACATTGTAATGGCCATATCAAAAAGTATACAATTTCCATATCTTCATTATCTATTTTTCTTCTATACCATGCTCCTGGTACAAAAACCACTGATAACAGCAGCTTCAGTGCAAACAGCTTCAGTGCAAAGGTGTATGAACTGATTAATAAGTAAATGAAACATTTTGCATCGTTCGATGTGCTACATATCTTCATTCCATGTCCTATATCCTTGTACTAAAACAGGGTATCTTGGAATGCATCTTTGAGAGGCTCAGTTATCAACTGATCTAAATTAACAGAAATAAGCATGAAATACATTTGAGGAAATGGCACAAACTACCACCTGTGTGTGATTGAAATTTCATATTAACTGCTTTCTCCTACGGTAGAGACTTCCTATAGCATGTGTGACAATGGAAAACAGCATACACAACACTGTATAACTGGCATCATACCTCCTGACTACATACCTACATGTATTTCCCAATCACAAAAAATACACAAATCTTGCCAACTTGTAATTTGTAATTGAATACATTTTCCAATACTAACTCACTTGTGTTATTGACTCCACATTGAACTCTGTTAAACTTTGTGAAAGTCAAGACCATTAAGTTGTCACGCATACACATACTAGTCAATCAAAAATGGAAGCTGAACTATTACATGTCTTCCCTTGAATGTTGACCTTCAACATTCCCACAACAAATAAGTTATTGCCCTGAGATTGATGAGAGTGAAAAAATTGTCACAAAGGACATAGAAGTCAAGCTACAATGGTTTTATGCAACCCACTTGCACACAAAGAGTCATCTACATGTAGTTCTGACAAGCTTGTGAAAATTGAGTGTCTACAATTAAACAATATTTTTGATCCTGTTTAGAGTCATTGTACATATTGGAGAGAAAACCCTAGCTGCTATGACCTTTTACGACTTTAATTGTCTAAATCCCATATCAGATTTGTAGCTCACTTAAAACATTTCATCAGTCAGCCATATTGATTTTGAATCTCTTCCTTGTGCACTTGGACATATATTTTCACCAGCAATGAATGACAGATATACTGGTAGATGTACAGATTCACAATATCACACATTTATTAGTCTGTGTGATAGGTCTTGGATAAGCTAGTACTGGGCAGATAATTCTGAAACTATGGAGCTCTTAAGTTAAGGAGCTCAATTTGTGAATAACAGAATTCAATAATAATTAGCACATCTGGGTGATGGCTCATTTATATTCTTTACATCTAGGAAATAAAATCATTTTAGCAAAGTCATTCTTTCCATACCTAAACGTAAAGTCAACCTCGGCTATGCTTGCTGTGTTCAACATGTTGCTCACAGGTTCCATTACAAAGGGGACATGAGATGGATGTGCACAACTTTAATACATATAATTGTTTTATCTTAAAATTGCATGTCTGTATTCATAGCGTAAATGGGTCCTGAAACAAATCTTTAAAGGGTTACGCAGACAAATGTTTTAACACATCTTTGCCACCATAAACATCAGATTGATGAAATGCGTAAAATAATCACGAGATTAAATTTAATACTAAAGACAATAATACATGGGGCTCTCATCATCAACAGTGTGATATTTGATAGCTTTGAAAACATGACATGACTCTATGGGACATAATATCAATATGGAAAATGACAATTAAATGCGCTGAAGAAAGGACTCCATCAGTGCAAATTGCAAGCAGCATATTTTACATGTAATGGGTTTAGAATTGCATCTGGTACTTTGCAAAATTGACCACCGCAGAACATTCACTTACCTGTACAGGGTGTAGTTTGGTCTTTGTGCTGCCAATGCCTTCCACTGTGGTTACGGCTAGTCCATGCATGGAACAAACTGGTGCCAAGCAAGCATTTACCGAGAAATGACTAAAGAAAGGGAAAACAGATCTGTATAGTAAATTTTGTGACAAGTCTTAACTCAAACTGATAATTATACACAAAACAGATCTGAAATATTCAAAATTTGGTAGGTTTTCATACTGCCATTTCATTATATTTCTATTATAGCTCGCAAATACATGTACTTTCTTCCTTTGAGCATTTCCATTAACACATAGACCAAATCAAATTTTGAATGATATGAAAAATTGCATCATCATTAAAATTGGGGTCAGATTAATTTTGATTGGTTGCTGACAAATCTATGCTGTTACATGTAAATAAACGCTCTGAATTGGTTTCAAAAGACCACCAAAACAAATGTTATTTATCAAATTTTAACACCACCTAGAAACAGAATGGTACATCCAAACCATAAATGAGAGTGTAGAGCTAAGAATCCTTTCACTTCTTTCTGAAGATTGCAGGATGCATGAAACTTAAGTAAAACATATTTATTACTTTGTACTAGAAGTTGTGTTATTATTTATAATGCTCTGCTTTTAGCATTGAGCACTATAATTTCCCACACAAGGAGATATATATATATATATATATATATATATATATATATATTATATATATATATATATATATATATATATATATATATATATATTTATATATATATATATATATATATATTATAAGTATATGTGATTGAGAAGAGTTACATGTATATCCACAGTATATTGTAATATTGTTGTTTGCGATTATTTTAACAATTATTTTGAAATCACCACATTCATTGCTGCAAAAGTACTAAAACTCACAAATTAATTGGCTTGAACAGTCAACTGTTCACATGCTCTTCAACTGAAGTTATTTGTACCTCTGCATACATGAAAACAATATCAAAGCTGATTTTGGTGAACATTACAGTTGGAGGACCTTAGTTTCCTAAACAATTTGTGCATTATTAGACATCACTAGTCAAATAGGACCCTGAACCATGAACATCGGACAGAATTGTCCCTTACCATATTTCTTTTGTGTGGTTGTCGAAATTTGAAACCATGACAGTGCAGGCTCCACAGCCTCCCTCAGCACAGCCTAGTTTTGTACCAGTCAGTCTTACTGATGACACAATTAAGGAAGCACAACTGTAATTTCTCTTTTCTCATTCATATTCAGTTTGTGGTTTCACAGTTTACAAACTTTAAGTCTGGCAAATGTGTATGATATGTGTTATCTACTCTTTGTTAAGGTGTCTTTAACACACTCACACACACACCCACCCACACACACACATACCCAGACATAATTATTCACTGTCCTCTCTGTAGAATCTACAGGATGGTTATAAATGTGGATTTGACATATTGTTTCAACAGTCAATTTACTACACATGACTTCATCATGGTTACTCTAGCATATTTTCTACAACTATTTCAATATTTTTCAGGCTTCAGAAAGTGAATGTAAGTGGCATATACAATCTGTATATTGAAGCTTGTTTGGTAGATTTCTTGAAAATATTTGTACACAAATTTAAAGCCACAGTCCAAAATCCTGCCTGGTTCTTCAACTAGTTCTCAATGATATCGACAATTTCTGAGGTATTAATTTTGAATTTTTATCAACTTAATCGATTTGTTTTGAGATAAAGCTGATAAACACCTTCCCCCTAAAAAAACTGCACGTGATGGCACATAAGAAAAGTGGTCTGTCCCTATGTGTGCAAAATGTAAGCAAACATGACTTAAAGGCAAACAGAGCATCAGATGAACTTTAAAGAAAATATACAATCCTTGCCTAAGGGTAGCAAGTTCTGAATCAATGTTTTTTGACACTGCCATCCATTTCTGACCATCTAGATAGATGAGGTTTATACTGCAAAAGTTGACCTACTTCACCTGAACAGCTGACGCTTAACCCAATACTTAGCCCAATTACATAGGCCCTCACAGGTTTGAACCAACATGTGGCACCTATCCACCTCTTTATTTATAATTTCTTGTACCGGCAGTCTTGTTTTATTTGTGGTAAACACTGCTCTCTACTTGTATGAATTCAAATACTTTGTAGAATACTCTTGGCAATGCAGTACAGACTTGATTTATGGCAACTGACAGTAAAATCATGACCTTCTGCATGTCAAGTGAATTAAGGTCAAGCTGCATAAAGTTCACATATATTAACACTTTGAGTGCTGTAATTTTTCCCACCTAAATTTTAGTGGAACATTTAAAAATTTTTTATAAATTTTTCTGTAATTGTTTCGATAATTTTGGACCAAAAGGACAAACTTTTCTTTTCCTACAGTTTTTTATCAAAATTTTTGAGAAAATCTGAAAACAAATCGTATGGATCTGGAAAAAAATTGTCTGCATTCTTTTATTTTATAAAGGTGAAAAAAATTGACTTTGGTACTAAAAGGGTTAAATTTGGCATGACCATGTTTGGCTATGTTAGGAGATTACAAAATACGAACAAGCCTGGGCAAAGGGTTAAAGTGATGCATATTAATATCTCTACACTCTTTTTTAAAGTTAGGTGTTTGACAATTGATACTGGATATCTTACTTTAATTATATGTTAGAGTTTTTGATGTCTGTGAATTAAAATGCAGGGAGAATGCCTGCAAGCTACATCAGAACTGTGGCTAGGTTAAGTGTTGATTCATGAAAATAGCTTAAACCTCTGTATTTCACCCAGAGTGCTTCAGTAAAAGAATATAACTCCACTCTGACAGTCAAATTGTGTGAAATATTCAGTTTCGTTCTTGAAATACTATGCCACAATGTGATAATTTTGTTTGGCTATTAAGATCGTAAAATTTGGAATAAGTGTCATTTCAACTTTGCTTATCATGATTTCAATCACTTTCTTGAGTGTCAGTCTTAATTTCTATCATTTAAGAATGGAAATGATAGTGCAGAACAAAATTGCTGTTTTTTTCCCACAAACTCTTGTTTTCAATGAGATATTAAATTTCATATATACTTTCAAGTTTTTTACTTATTTACAATGGGTATTATTATAAATTTCAAAATTTAGGCTTTTACCTCAAATATGTATCCCCTTTATTCTTTGAATAAATTATTGCTGCCATACTTAACTTCTGATTAAGATTCTCTGCTTTTAGAAATATACAGAACAAGAGAGTTTTTCATGTCATCTTTGATGAGAAATATTGCCTTGAAAAATAAAGTGGGTTGGTTATTTGCAATGTCACCCTAAGCAGTGACTACTCAGTGAATGAAGTCACAGGGTGCACTGCCCTGCTCTGGTACATTGGTTATCAACAATAGTTCAATGGTCGATTCCTCACACCATCCTTCTCCACAATAGTTGTTTGCCGGATAGTGAAGTGAAGATAAGTGAACTTGTACTGAATTCAACACATTTATTTCACCTTGCAGGTGTGTGTATTTGTGAACAGTCTGTGTAATTCTGGATTTAAAACGGAACGATTACTGCTTTGAAACTTCATGTTTTGTCATATCAACATCCTTGTTCGTGTATGTTTGGATATTATCAAGTTTTGTTTTTAGAACCACACAACCTGTAGGAATTGTTCTACAAGCTATGTCAAGAATAGCTCTCAATTCTGTGTGGCCTAACTTGAGTATGTGTACTATACTGTTGCTTAACTACAAGATTGAAGTCTATGGGAGTTGGCATTTACCCTGAATATGTAAAGGTGCATGTACCCTTGATACTCATCCTCTATAGGGTGCAGGCTGAATTCTGAAAGTTTAAACTGTGAAGAACAAACTCTACAAATTTTGTGTTGAACAGGGGTCACATGTCTTCTTTTTTGGCCTATACCCTTACACCAAAAGTCCATCCTTTCTATAAAAGGATTGGTCAAAAGTGCTTATTCGGGGTCATATACTGGGATCAAGAATCTATATGTTCATTGTTCACAAATTTTCTCGGTCAAAAGTCTACACGGGGCAAGAGAGGGGTTAAAATAAAGATACATGTATGTATACCCTTCCTACGGCAACCTTTCCCCCCTCTGCCCTCCCTATCTCACTCCAAGGTCTATGATCAAAGGATACATTTCGTCCTCAGATAAGTCAGCAGGGTCATCTCAGGGTCAGCATTACTCTCAACAATCTGCAACAAAACAGGACACATTTATTAACCTCATCACCACTATAGTTTAGCCCAAAACTATTGATATCAATGGTGTGTGGGTCCTCCAACTGGGAATCGGGGGGTGGGGGTGAATAGGTTTATATAAATGCAATGCAATTCATGGAGCCATTACAGGCTTCGAGTGGCAAAGAAAAAGTGTAACTGAGTAACAGTCCCGAGTCTATTCAACTTTGTAAAGAGACTGTGACTACATCACATATCCATAGCCTAGATTCCTTTTCCGTCCGCTTGCCTCCGTACGGAGGCAAGCGGACGGAAAAGGAATCTAGGCTACATATCCAGGACCACTTCCAGTTCTAGAATATGACACAGTGTACAGCAGTTTGTCATTAGAAAGAATGACTCGCTGCTTGAAATATATTATACTTTCATGTATTTTATTGGCTTCTTTGGTCATTTTAGACCCTACAGTCTTTACTAGACTCATGTGTCACTTGACCGATTTTTGGCAGTTATCAGCTTCCTTGATCTTTGAATGTAGGTCCAGGTCATGACTAAATTCATTCATGGTATCATTTGGCACCGATACTTGAACTCCTGCATTTACCGGTCAAACAAACAAACAGCCAATGATTGATTGGGTAATCTGTGACCTACTTTTCACCAAATTTGGTAACTCCAAGGTACACTTAAACATTGATAACAGAATAGCTATCTTGAATTCATCCCTGCCCTGAGACTGAACTCTGCTTAAATTGCTTTCTTTTCACCATGTATGGAACTAATTGGGTTGTTTTTTGGAACTGACTTCATAAATAACTTCAAGAATGTTGGCAAAAACAACTTGAAAATTGCATCAAGGACAATGGTAGATCCCATATGCATATAGCCATGATGAAACAATTGTCATACAGTTTTAGGATCAATAAAAGGTAAAAATGTAAATCAAGACTCTGAGGAGCTACCTGAAGACATAAACTCTTGCTGAATTATCCTTCAGCAAACTTTCAACCATTCTCTTTCAAAATCAAGAAAAATACCGTCAAGGACAGTGTGCTCACATTCCGTTTGAATTGGTCCATTTGAGAAATATTTAAACCAGGAAAAACAACTTGAAGAATGACAAGAGCAAATAAGGTCTTAGGTACTGGAGATCATCTTTAGGAACATGCATATCAACTTCTGTAGCAATGGGACAAGTAGATCCTAAATACATGAGCAAATGTCAACAACAAAAAACAGACAGAGAAGGCTTGATAAAAAGAAAAGGTGGGAGTGGGTAAAAAAATGTACAAAGGATCTGGTAAAAAAGTAATGCTACCTCATCAATCTTCTAGACTCTACCCCCTCCTGAATATCAAATGTTCCACCCCTTGGTATTTCATAACGCCAGATGACAGGAAACTATTTACAACCTTGGGGAGTTTTTCATTAATGCCCATGATTGTTATCATTCTAATGTAAACAGCACTTAAAGTTAGTTACAGATAGTGAAATGCCTTCCACTGTGGGGGTGATTACAACATCTGGAATTATCCTGGATCCAAATTTCTCATCAGTTCTTGTATGTCTTACATAGAAAAGTTGCACAAATTGGTCTGCAATGAAAAATTCACCTTAGCTTTGTTTTCTGGATCAAATTTTCCTACAAACTGATACCAAACACGACAAAATTATGTTCACAGCTTTCGAAACTTCTCACAACATATCCCGGGTTGGTGTAGGTCATTTAAGGTCACAAACTAAGAAATTACCTAAACTATACAAATTTGGGAATTTCCCAAAACTTTGAGCAGAAAATTTATCTAATAACATCCCTCGGGACTTTATACCAAATTACAACGCTATCAAACAAGTAATTTTGAGATCAAGTTTTCTTGACCAAAAATGACAATATTGTCTTAAAAATACAATTTGTGTATTTCAGAACAATTTCCACATATCTAACTATTGTCATCTCTGTACGTCTGTGTACCAAATATAAAAGCTGTCTGTCCAAGGTTTTAAAAAGAAAATACTGTTTAAGATTTTTTGACCAAAAATGACAAAATTGCTCCAAAATAGTAATTTTCCCAATTTTGTCATAATTTCAACAAATTAGAAGAGTAACACCCTCGCAAAGATCCAACCCAAATTTGAGAGCGATTGGGCTGGCGGTTTCAGAGAAGAAGAATTTTTACTGAAAATGAGAAAAATCACCAAAAAATTCAGCAAAATACAAAATTAAGGATATCTTCACAATATTCATAAAACTGTATAAGGTTCACCTAAGGTACTTGCACACAAATTTTCAAAGTAATCAAAACAGCGGTTCTTGAGTTATTAATTTTTTACCATTTCACATTTTGTAAGCTCATTTGCATAATTATGGCAATGCAGACTTCATTTGAACAAAATCCCGTCTATAGCCCAGGATGCATCCACACACCAAATAACAAGCTGAAACGTGCAGCGGTTTGCGTGTTTTTTTGCGTGTTTTTTATGTTGATGGACACACTGTACATACATACATACATAAATACATACATACATAAATACATACATACATACATACATACATACACACATAAATACAGACGCCATCGACTTCAGCTTATACGATAAACTCACATTGGTATAACCAAATGTGAGCCAATAAATTGTGGTGGGGGGGTTTACTGTGAAAATTTTGGTACTTGAGAAACAAATTACCCAATATTTACAGATATTTTAAAATTTAAAATGGCTGCATCCCTGTAATATCTCTATAAACAGAAATAAAATACCAGATTTTCACAAATCTAAGCTGGTGAAAACTTTATTTAGTCCATAAGTTTCAGTCTCTACAACAAGTGGTAGCTAGGCCAAAAGAACATCATGCTATCATAAAAGTTTGAAAGTCAAATGCGTGTCCCCAAGATGCATTCTATCTTAGAGAGGATGTCTTCTTATGGAGTTACATGTAGTGAGTCTTCATTGCTATGTGTAGGATTATAAATAAAGAAATGCACAGAATTAAATTGTACTTTGGAAGAGTATGTGTTCAAATGATACAAGACAAACGTACACTTTCTGTGGAACCATGAAGAAGCAGTCCAGTTCATCATATGGAGAAGTTTTGGAAATAATTATTGACACGCACTGTGTTTGGAAATAAGACATACCGGTAATATACCAGTTGTGAGTATATAGCCAATATTACTGTTTTGCAGTCATGCAACTTGAAAAATTCATAGGAACGCTGTAAAGAAATGTAGCCTTGAGGTGGGAGCTACTGTAAGCTTGTCACAATTATCTAACAGACACAAGATACCGAGAACTAGTTCATTTAATTATATGATTTCATCAAAAATAAAAGAGGACACTTGGTTCAACATCATTTTCTCAAAGTTGACTAGTTTTTATCTGGTAAGTATCTGCTTTATTTATGCTGGACACTGGACAGTTGATTTAGACATGTGACTGGACTTTTTAGACATAATATCTGCTTTATTTATGCTGTAAAAAGCCCGGGACTCATTTAAACAATACGAAGTTGATGTAGACAGTCTGTCAACTTGCTTTTTGTAATTGATACTGTTTGTTTCAATATATTTTACTTAGATGAAAAACAAGACATGGTCAAGTGACCTTGAAAGAATGCCATCCTGCAATGTGCCAAAACAAGTGCCAATGAATAAGATTTTGAGAAGATCGGTAAAAGAGCAATTTGGCAAACACTCTTCACCCCTACAACTCTACAATCTTCTTAGAAATGGGGACAAGCTTTCTGAATTTGTCTGGGAAAATTCAAGGATGTCAATTATCATGATTTGTAGGAAATAATATAGATTGAAGAATGCAATGCACTGCACAATAATAACAACTCTGCACTGTATTGTCTGGATTATGCAAATTCATGGGTCAAGTGTGAAGGCTATGTTAATCAATATGTGATCATGTGACCTAATGAATACCATTGTCAACATTGCACAACGAAGTAAACATGTTTACTGTTCATTTCCTGAATGACAACTTAGTAGGCCTGGCAAATTCACTGACTGATGGTCACTTTGAAAACCATTTTAGTGATTTTAAAAATGCTCTTTCTCTCATATATAATAATGGTGATAATGTCATCTTCCTGGTCTTAACAATTTGCAATAAAAATGTTGTTTTACAACTTCTTGCCAGTATTAAAAGTTTGTAAATCACTGCTAATGTATGTTTTGAACATGCGATCATCAGAGGAAACTCATCAGTCTCCTGTTATTGCATGTTGGCATTCCAAAGTACAGTGTTGGTGAAATAACTATAGCTTATGTCAGACCATGGAGGTAGCTACTACCTCCATGGTCAGACATACATGTTCGGGACCCTGAGTAGCAGTGTCAGCTGTCAATTTCCACGAGAGATTTTTGACCTATATAATAAAAGCCACTGACTCAGGGTGATGAGCAGTACCAAAATTCGGACGTCAAACATTGGAGGAAATTAGCAATTGGGGATGATGTCACATATTTCATCAAAACCCGCTAAGCTTACACATCGAAATTTATTAGCTTCACGGTTCTGATGGCAAAATTCTTGTCACAGTGTACCGTCTCTCCTAGCCCACTCACCCGACTTCATGGCAAACGCTGAGTGGTGCACATAGCATAGTAGTTAGTAGTTGCAAGTGGTGTCAGTGCCACGTTCGTTCGCGCCGCGCCGCGATGTATATCGCCGCTTTAAAATTGCACAAACATATTGAAAGCCACGCGGAAAAAATGGCAACCACGAGTGAAGACGGGAAGCGACGGTGGTGGTCTACACATGCGACAGTACACATTCTACCGTGGACGTACGTAACTACGTAAACGTTCCTTGGCGCTTTAGTGCAACGGCCTTGAAAGAGCTATTGCTACAGCTTTCAGAGCACGTACTTTGTTGGTGAGCCGAGGGTCTGTAGATCTTACGGACAGTTCACAGCGTAATACCTTCAAACAGGACAGAGAGAATGAAGTTCAGAAGAGGTCCCTTTACCTTCTTTCCATTGACGAAGAACACAAGTTCTCCACTTGTGTGATGAGGCATCTTGCAAGCTTGTGCAACAACTCTTGAGTCCTTGGGTGTTTAAGTCACCAATCAATCACGAAGTCTTTGCTTGTTTCTAGCCCGGTCGATGCAATAGCCAGTACCGTTTGAATTCCAACGAAAACATACAATATTAACCGGGCAGGTCAACTATTTAGAAACGGGCCTTCTTAGTCAGAGAGCGAAGTCACGAGTCATACCACGGTACGGTGCACCGGTGCATCACTCCCTCAGCCGCGCTCACTTGAATGTACGGTTGTACGGTTACTACGACAGAGGGCGTGTTACAACCGATAACGTACATCACCGTCCCTCACCCACGTGGGTACCGGTGGAGGGACGGTGCAACGTGCGTACATGTATTAGTAACCGATAACGTATCAAACCCGATATAAACGTAGTAAAAATTTACCGATAACGTCGTAAATCAACTGATAACGTAGTAACGAACCGACAACACTGTAAATTTTTCTAACCGATAACGTAAATTTACCGATAACGTAGTATTTTTTTTCCTAACCGATAACGTATGAATGAACCAATAACGAATTAAATCAACTGATAATGTAGAAAAGTCAACCAATACCGCATCAAAACAACCAATAACGTATCAATTAACTGATAATATCTGATTACGCGATTCATGGGGAGCTATAGATCAATCGATTTATGGATAGATATTAGATAGATAGATAGATAGATAGATAGATAGATAGATAGATAGATAGATAGATAATAAGATAGGTCGAACAATGTATCGATAGATAGATAGATCACTCAATCGATAGAACGATCGATCTATCTATCGGTGTTTGATAGATGGTCGGTCGATCGATCAATCGATCGATAGATAAATCGATTAATTGATAGATCAATCAATCGATTCGATAAATTGGTCAATAGAAAGATGGATAGATAGATCTATGGATCGATGTTATCACATTGTCTCGTACTCAATTTTCTTGTCTTCTATTTATTTTTTCCGTTTAGCGTAGATTAACAATTGTAAGTTTGTTTCTCATCCTAGACATATTGCAAAAAATGATGCGGTGACGCGGGGTTTTTATCTTCTCAATTTCTTTTACTCTTCAACCAAGAAGAATGCGCAAAAACATGAAAACGACATAGGAATGGCCGCAGAGATAAATGCACAGCAGTGCTGCTTTAGTATTTTTGTATAGCAACAGTTTTGCGGTTTGACTTTTAGTGCAGCAATGCACAGTTTTGTCAGCTTAATATAACAGTGACATATGTGTACAGTTCTGAATGGAATGTTAATGTCAGCTGTGTTATGCACTATCGTCGCGGTTTTTTTTGTTTTGTTTTGTTGGTTTGTTGGGGTTTTTTTCATTTCCTCATGAGCAGAAAAAAAGGTTGACGCAGCGAGTCCCCAATTGACGCGCGCGAGGATAAGAAACAAACTTTTCATTTTTCTTGGCCTAAGCGTTTTTTTTTCTATCAGCCTGTGCTATGTACGACTACTCAATAATTTTGCGATTTCTTAGTAATCCAACTTCAAATAAGAAGGGACTTGACGTGAATCACGACAGAAGGGATAAAAAGGAAAGAAAATGCAAAATAAAATCTGTTGACTTGACTTGCTTACAGGAGTAAAATAATTCTTATTATAAATGAATTTTGATTATAAGGAATTCAATTGATGAGTCCAGATTTACCTGTAATTCAGAACTGTCCCAGAATAAGAGTAACACGAGTGTGTACCGCTGCTTTACTGTCTGTTCTGTGCCGTTTTGTGTCTATATTTATAACTAGTGTATTACGAATTTTGACCTTGTGTTATCAGATTACAGATATGGGTATGATTGCGATAATTTTGTAAAGGCTTATTGTAATTTTGATACACTGACGTTGTAAGTAACAAATTTTATAATCGGTCATGTTGAAAACTTTTTTCCAAGTCCTCCCAACTTAGAAAGTTTGTCGATAAAGACACTCACATGTGTGTTTTATCTTTAATTCATCTTGCAGGAATACTTATCAATTAGTTCGCATTTCCCAAATTGATGAAATTCGATTCGTGATGTCTGAGTAATATCACGAAAAAAGTATACTCTAGGTTTATGTAACTCTGTAACTCTTAGTTTCAGTTAGTTTCCATTTATTAATACTTTATCGGCCTATTGATAATTTATTTCTTGACTTGATGCATTATCAGTTACTTGGAATCTTTACTCTTTGACTTGGCTAGGTATTGGTTGACTTGATACATAATCGGTTGATTTAATACGTGATTGTTCACTTGGCTACATTATGGGTTGATTTGATACACTATCCCTCTATTTATCTATCCGTCGATCGATCTATCGATCTATATATATATATATATATATATATATATATATATATATATATATATATATATATATATATATATATAACACACCACATGCTCATTCCGTGTCGCGATTCGCCAGAATACGTCACGTGACGAGAAAATAGATACGTCTGTAGTCCCCACACAGGCGGCCCAGTCACTATTAATTAGCTTGTTTTTGAGTTTTTCTCACTGTTTTCTCTATCAAATCCTCTCCTTTTCTTCGTACAGTCCCTCTATGGATAGAGCGACTGTGTCTTTATGCTCTGACTGATCGGAGTAACTAAAATAAATGGTTATGTAACCTAACCTAGCCTCTTGACTGTTTATTCATTTTACACCCCATTACAAGGACGCTTATCTCTATATACACATCTTGTAATTAATTAGTCAACACAACTAATTATGCTAATCCGTGGATTTATCAGGGATTTTAATGGTTGGTCAACATCGCGAAAGATAGGAAAGGTTATTAAAATTTCATTTACATCTCTATCTTTCCAATGTTGACCAACCCTTGATAAATCCACGGATTAGCATTATTAGTTGTGTTGACTAATTAATTACAAGATGTGTATATGAGAGATAAGCGTCCTTGTAATTGGGGAAAAGTGAATAAACAGTCAAGATGCTAGGTTAGGTTACATAACCATTCATAGTTACTCCGATCAGTCAGAGCATAAAGACACAGTTGTCCTTTATCACTATATTACTGTACATTATGGCAGCAGAAGTGCTCGCCGAAAATAACCGTAAAGATGACAACATATCAGGTTTTCTTTCTAACAGACAAACAAGAGATAAAAAATTAAGAGTTATGCAGATGATACACTCAGTGTGACAGTTTTCGGACGTCCTCAGTTTTTGCATGGATGTAAAAAATATTTTTTACATCCATGGTTTTTGGACATGACATGCTATGCGGTACGGCAATTTATTTAGTCCCTGTTAAAAACATACGGGTGCCAAATCTTTGTTCGGGGTGTTTTGCAGTACAATGACCTCATAGCGAAATACATGAAAATTAAAGGCGGAGCCTCCCTTTAAAAGGGCGCCAAGGTATGGCGGCGTTCATTGTGTAAGTGGACACCAAACAGGCAACACGCGGGCACACGCTCCAGAAAATGCCACTTTTTAGTTTTCCCCGGCCGCAAAAACACAGACAGACTGCCAAGCGGTCAGCGTGAAGTTGCTGCCGATCGAACTTTGTGGTTATATTCAAAGACGAACGCGACTGGAAGACAATTTTTTAGGAAATTCGAGTGTTTTGTGGAGGGGAATCAATGACCGTTGGCGATTTGAACCAACCGTCAATCAAAAGCTTGCATAAACTCTGTTTGTAGGATTAGCCAAATGTGACAAAAGGTTGAGATCAGTTTTGTGTAATTAATGTTATAGAAACCAAACATCATAATGGTCATGTATTTGACTGGGAGGAGAACTCCACTAATGCGAGAACCTGGGATTGAAAAGTGCGGCTTTAAAATACAACAATTTTCAGTATTAGACTGCGAAGCTACTGCAGTGAACCGCAATAAAACTGCTTACACTAAGGGACGGACCATTAGATCTTGGGAGGGGGGTGGTCAAAAACAGAAAAAAAAAAATTTCAGAGCAGAAAGTTAGGAAAAAAAAAAATCTTCAAACTAGTTTGCAAAATAAAAAAAAATAAATAAGAAGACAAAGGCGTAAAAAAAAAATCTGCAAAAGTCTTTAAAATTTTGAATTTTTTTAGATTTTACCGACAGAAAGCAACTTTCTGTATTTTTTAGTACATCCTCCCGGCACATTTTTAATTTTAATTTATACATTTAGAGTGACTGTATCCCTTATACTGGAAGTTTTGATTATCTTATCTTTTCAGGACTTTTGTATTCTGATCACTTGAAAATTATGAAATTATAGAACCTGTTTTCTACTTGTTTCCTGCGTACAAACCAAGCAGGTACACTAGGTAAAACATTGAAACTATGGTATGGTTGTCAAGACAGAAAGTTGTATTTGCCTTTTAAGATCAAGGTAAACAGATGCAGGCCACATCAGGTTCATTTTTTTCACAGCATTTTATTGCAATGATGAATGCATGAATGGGTGAACAAGTAGAAACACGTCAATAATGATAAAACAACATATCAAGTCATTATGTATTATTTTGCTTTTAAAAAGGCATTTTCAATTCTTTTTTCTCAAAAAACAGCCTCAAAAAACAACAGCAACACATGTTTTAACATTCAACAATACACTACGTAGAATGCCATCTATCCAACAAATCCCAACACAAAAACACACAAAAGGGTTGAACTTTGAAAGTTTCTCGATAGCAAATACTGAATAAATCTGCATGAATAATCGTTTTTGTGTAGCAAATTTCAAAGAAATTGGACAAGCCCTTTCAGAGAATACAGATTTTTTGACCATGAATGGCATAAATTGCCCTAAAAAGACAAATATTGAAATTTCAACACATCTATACACATCCAATCAATTTGGACATGCTGCTACAGAGAAATAGATGTTTTGATCAAAAAAGGGCAACAATTGCTTTAAAAACACAAATATGCAAATTTAACTATATTATTTAGCTTATTTTAGCTTCTCAGCTTGTCAAAATCAATTGTAAATCATGAGATATGCATGATGTTTGGTGGGGTGAATGTAGGCATTTCACCACGCAGTAGAAAGGGAAGCCAGGAAACCAAAATAGTCAATTTTCAAAACTATAGGAAGCTACTGAGGATCAAGAAGACCATGTTTCAGAGGAAGATGTGTAATCCGAAAAAAATGCTCCCAAAGTGCCACCAAATAACACCATTTTTATCTCTATTTTTCAAAAGCTCCAACAGCAGAAGGGGGACACCCCCTCCTGACCACCCCCTGCAAAAATACTCCCCAAGTGCCACCAAATAACACCATTTTAATCTCTATTTTTCAAAAGCTCCAACGGCAGGAGGGGACACCCCCTCCTGACCTCCCCCCGCAAAAATACTCCCCAAGTGCCACCAAATAACACCATTTTAATCTCTATTTTTCAAAAGCTCCAACAGCAGGAGGGGGGACACCCCTCTCCTGACCTCCCCCCCCCCCCCGTGACCGCTTGCGTGGCCGCTTGTGGTGCTTGGCACCACATTTTTGCCCTCTTTATCTTCAGACAGCGACGAACTAAAAAAAAATTATAAATCTGAAAATTTACTCTGAAAAAAAAATTTGCACAGCTAATCTCAATTAGAAAAAAAAATTTCAGAAATTTACAGTAGTAAAAAAAAAATTTTCACAATTTCATTGTGACCACCCCCCTCCCAAGGTCTAATGGTCCATCCCTAATTAGTTTCAGCGGTAGCTGACTCCTTAATGTTATCGCTAGCTACAGCTGAACTAATTAGTGTATGCAGTTTTTTTGCAGTTCACTGCAGTAGCTTCGCTGTCTAATACTGCTGATTTGCATAGTTAATGAATTTCGTAATTCGGCTGATATGTCAAGAAAGGTTCATCAGATTTCATGGGACGTGGTACAGATGTTGAGCTCACATTGCTTTAACATTTGAATGATGACGTTTATCAGTGTCATTCAAATTAATTGCTAATTTGCATATTTAATGAACTTTCCTAATCAGTGTGCTATGTCCAGAAATACTGCATCAAATTTGATGAAACTTGGTACAGATGTTGATCTTTCAGTACCGTAATACTGTGCGAAGACATTAAGTAGTATCATGTCAATTGATTGCTAATTTTCATATATGATGAACTTTCATAATTAGAATGATATGTCTAGAAATGCTGCATCAAATTTGATGAAACGTTGTAGAGATGCTGATCTTTTATGTTATGGCATGCAAAGATCAGTAATTTGGCTTGTATGGCGAAAAACGGTTAATCAAATTTCATGAACCTTGGTACAGATATTGAGCTCACATTGCTTTAACATTGAATATAAACACTATGCAGTGTCATGTTAATTAATTTTTAATTTACATATTTAATGAACTTTCTTAATTAGAGTAATTTGTCCAGAAAACTTCATAAAATTTGATTGAATTTTGTACAGGTGATGATTTAACAGTGCTGTAATGCAATTCCTTGACACTTAGCGGCATCGTTTATGAAATGTGGCACACGTGATAATCTATCTGTGTTACAATAGAATGCAAAAATGTTTGGCAACATCCTGTCGATTCATTACTAATTGACTTATTTAATGACTTTTTTGTAATTACGATGGTAGCCCACATTGGGTTCACGTTTTCACCGCCATGGAACTCATCTTTAATCATAGACCCCCTACAGGATTCTATCCTCTCTAAGGATTTGAAATCAAAGTACCCATTAACAAGTGGGGACTGTGTCATCAACGATGACTTGTTTGGTTTTTTTTTAGCTTAGATGACATAGGAAAAGATCGCGAGTCTGGATCGAGAAGGTAATGCTTTCTCGCAATTGGTGAGAATCTCTTGGTATTCTTATTGCAATCGGTGAGAATTTTTCAATTCTCATTGGTGGGCAGCGAGAGATGCACTCCTTGGTGAGAATCATGTATGATAACCATTCTTACCATTGATGCTGCTAATTCTCACCAAGCACAGTCACAATGATTATTTTCACATTGGGAATGTAACATACACATCATCCACTGGTGAGAATCAACGAGACTCGACCTACATTGATGAGATCAGCCAGACTTGTTGTTGTTCACTGGTGAGAATAAACCAGATTTATTTCCACAAGTGAAGAATCAGTCTAGCTGATGCTGTCTTTGCATTTGCTATTTCGTTGGTTTCTACTCTAGCTTTGGGCAAGACTAAGAAATTTACCTGATTTTGTTGTCGAGGAAGACGATGTTACAAATCAACATGCATCTGAGATTGATGACTTTAAATACACCAAGGAAATCTCGAGATGAAGTAACGAATATTTTGGGCATTCATAAATTGAATTCGTTATAGACAACACGTGCATTTCGTCGATGGAGGATTTGAAGGTGATGCACACGGAATTTCACCTGTTGCACTGATAATGGTGTAATACTCAATACGCCTTTGTTTCAATATATCAGTGACATCAGAGCTGACGTGTCAGATGTTTTAGATCACTTCCCTATTCAATGTCCTTAAACTTTCTTAGTGATACAATCTTAGAATCGTATGCAGTTGCACTCCCTGAATGAATTTTGTTGGAACATGAATATTTTAAAGTAAATTACAGGACAATGTGTTCGATCAGTCGTACAATAACTCCTATCAAAATGTTAAGATTTCTAATAAAGATACTGCATTAGATAATTTTTATATATTTATTACAGGGCTGGACTTAGCATACAGTTCCATGTAATATTAACAAGGATTCCAAGTTTCTTGACCATACATGAAGTGCTAACACGATTGGAACTAATTTAGGATAATTGGATTTTCATATTTTTCAAATTTCTCAAAAGTGTTAGGTGCCCTATAGCCGAATGTTGCAATATTGCAAATTACTCATTAAAACAAGTATGTAACTTAAAAAGAAAAGCAGATGAGATTAAATTTGCAGATTAAATCGACACTACTTCACCATAAAATATGCCAAATTAGTTCCAATCGTGTTTGCTGTATTTTTTACTTGCTAAAATCATTGAAATGAATAAAATCCGATATCCACCGGCTTGTTCTGAGATGCTTAGTCTTGGACACTTCTTGCAAAACTACTTGGGTGACATATATAAGAGTATGGTTATACCGCTACGAATTTTGAGTAGATAGTGTGGATTGAGCAACAGATGGGGAATCACGCTATTTTTTGAAAATGTTTTTTGAAAGGTTAAAAGATTGCTATAGTCACAAGAATGGTCGGCTGCATTAAGAGACTCCGAACGATTTCGAAGCTATGCTTAATTTAAAACTATGCTTTAATCTGAATCTCTCATATCTCTCAATTATCATTATCACGAAATCCAAATGCGATATGGTGAAACTTCGCTGTTCAAGCTACAAATTAGGAATCTAGGGACATCAAATGTGTTTTTCCACATATGGGCGTCGATACGAGATTTTGCTTGTTTTGTAAACGGCAAGGTTGTTGAATTCTAAAGGACGACTGTCATTTTTTGGGTTTTTTTTGTCCTTTATAAGAAATTGACTTGTCTGACTAGTCTGGTCCCCTGACCCATCTCTACCGCTAGCTGCACGTGCACTGCTGACGAAATAGGGGTCAAATATGGGCTACGCGTGGGCCACTATTTTAGTCAGAATTTTGAGTGCATATTAATGGACACAGTCACCTGACAAGAACATGTGATTAGCACATCACGTTTTTAAATTACACGACAAAACATCTACCGTTGAAGTTATTTGCACTGCTTTACTTTTGAGTCTCCGACTTTGTACTTCTGTAATGGCATGTAGTGGTGAAATGACTATTACCGTCTAAGGTTTTGCATGTACGGCAGCGACTCAAAAATGAGTGGTTTTTCTTTCAATATCGACATAGGATGCTTGGTTCGGGCGGGGAAAGCATGGAGGTAAAATTACTCCACGGGCAAACGAAATCTAAATTCGAAGGTAACTCCAAGTTGCCAGGAAAATAAATTCAATGGAATCACTGGGCTCTTACAGATGACCAATGACAGCCATGCTTACAATAATAGCCCGTACCTGACCCTATTTTCGTTAGCTGTGCAGCCATCGGTAGAAATGGGGCAGAGGTCCAGACGGAGGCCTGAGTTGATTCCTCAAAGTACCCAGGATAAGTGTTTTGCCTTATTAGCATGTAAAAATCAACAAGTACAGTTCAAGTCATCAGTTTTTGTTCACAAATCGTTAAAAAAGATATTTCTTTGTACAGCATATGAGGTATCTAAATATTTGTATGTTTCTGATGATTTACTTTTGTAATAATTTTCTCTCTGCGAAAATCTAATTCCTTTGTGTCATGGGCAGAGGGCCCACCACTTGAAATTAAGTATATATAAATAAATACAGCTACTGTGCTGCAGGCTGTGTCGTTACCAGTAAATTAAATTATCGGAAAAATATTGTTTTCCACTAGTGATACATATCTGTACTCAGCATTCATTGTGATGATAAACATTCACAAGCCGCCTCTGGTTCTTTGCCAGAAAATTCTGAGGAACACTCATTGCCAGGTATATGAAACTTTTGAACTTCAGAGACACGGTCAGTTGTGTACACTATATCTAAAAGAATTGCAGAGTTTCACTGAAAGATCTCTTCTGCCGATATAAAAGTATTAATTTGTATTTTGTTTGCGTGTTGTTCTTTTTTCTCCTCTGTTTATGTATTTGCTTATGTAATCCACTTATTCATTTATATTTTCCATTTATTTGGTTATTTGTAATTTCTTGTGAGAACAGTTTTGCCTGATTCATCAGTTCGAAATAAATTTTGTAAACCGGGATAGACTCAACTCGTTGTTTGTTGACAACTTTTTCCCGTCTTCCCCTTCCTCACTTTCCTCATTGTTAAGTGCTTGGTATTCCTGAATTGTAAACTGATTATTTGTTGTCATTGCAGCTTTATGTATATTTTGAGTCATCACTAGGGTAGGGGCTTATACATTGATGAACCGTTTATTGATAATGAGGCGCCTAGAGGGGGGCGCTGAAAATCTTAAGTAAAGACTGTCTGTGCATTATTTTTTACATCAAATCTGCTGGCAATCCTTTTTTGCCGTCCTAAGATTTATTTTAAGGCAACCTCTCCGAATCTTTTTGCCAAAAAATCTTCAACAAGCCCCCCCTCCCCTCCCCGGGATATCAAATGGTTCTACCCTACAACATTTTCTAAAATCCTCTGAAATAAGTAGGGGGCTTATAAAGGTATAACAGGGCTTATACTTGGACACATACAGTACAGATGTTATATAGTACCCAGCAGCAAAAACCAACTTCAAATAGTATTCAACAATTTGCACAACGTGTGATCTTCATTTTGAATTGAATTGGCTTATTTTCGTACCATATTTACATGTTGACTTTGGGTTTTCAGGTGTTTTGTCTGCAATGTTGCATTCTTTTTATATTTGTGGTGTCACTGGGATGATGCAATGTACCTACCTATGGCATAATAAAAACCTCTCCTTTCTCACTGTAACTCTCTATAAACACGGTTACTCTACCCCATTACCCATGGTATAAAGAATTTTAGATGCATCTTGGTCCTCACACTTCCATGACAGAAATATAGTTTGCTGATCTATGGTATAAACTTTAAGAGCCCCACTGTGTTACAACAAATATTACAAGTGGACACACCAGTTAATTGTCATGTTAAGTGAACTTAGGGAGTACCCGTTTTTAAGGGGGGGGGGGTCCATAGAACTCAAAATGCAATAATTTCTGGCAGGGTTATGGGATCTACTTAGTGGTGAGACGCTCTTTGGACCCGCTGTGGTAAAATTAATAAAGTTTTGATCATTTTGACATGCCTTTCCAGATTCTGTGCTGAGCATATTTGGTCCCTTCATAGGTCATTAGCAAGCAGTATATTTGAATTGTGATCGTGAGATCAATTGTTACAAAATTAGCTAAAACGCAGACGCACTAAAATGAAGTTCCATAATTTTGATGTCAATTAACTCCCTCCCCCTCAAAATGAAACTCCTTAATATGAAATTGGTTCTATTGGACCCGCTGTGGAAAAATTAATAAAGTTTTGATCATTTGCCTTTCCAGATTCTGTGCTGGACTGTACAGTATCTTACATCATGTACTGCATCCGAAAAGGGGAGAGGGAACTGGTGTTCCATCCTAATCAAATCAGTTTCATCAAATTATGTTGTTTAATGTCAGCATGGTTGATTTCAAAACAACATTCATAAACATAAACAGATGTATCAGCAATTATCAGCTGTCAAATTAGCTATTTGGCACATGAAAAGAAATACAAAACTCATCTCACTCCAACCATCGATCTTAAAACGATTCAAAGTTTGGTCTGCCATGAAGGCATCTCAAATGCACACTAGAAAACAGAAATGGCATCAACAACAGTTTAGCTACTTTCACCTGCCAGCCGTTGCAATAGAGTGTGATTCTCCGTGGTGTATATCATAGAAGTATAATTCAGGGTCTTGTGTAAGACGGTGTTGGCTGTTATGTTTGAAGATAAAGATACTTACAATGCAGGTAAGTTACACGAATAACAGTTGGCAAAAGTACTTTCTATAATACCAATCATAAAACAGAAATTATCATTTGTTGATATGCTGGCAAGTTCATGACCCTACCCGGAACAGGCTTTTCCTGTGATTTCATGTTGACATTGATCACTTAAATTGCCATATATTGCACCAAAATTACTTGTTAGCAATGACTCCTATGCATTCTCCAGTATTGAGTATATCACAGAGGAGCTGCAGCTACTATTCATGTGTAATGGAGTCATGAGAAATACTGTCACTGTGGAAAAGGTAGATGTTTCAACAGCCATTCTTTCAACAGCAACAGTTCTTCCTTGCACATTTCATGAAATAAGCCTTTGTAAACGTGGAACTCTGAAGAAACACCTAGTTGTTTCATTTCTGTATGTGTGGTCTCGGCCCATGATGGCATTACCAGTGGGTCAGCAGTTCCCTGACACATGAACAGTGGCGGTGATGTCGACCTTTGCTGCTCTCTCAATACCTGTAAATATCAAAGCATGATTTACATAATTACATGGAAATTTTACTGTACCTTGGCAATACTTATATAACTGCAATGCAAGAATTTGCTGGCATACATAATTGCATATTCACACAATACTAGGCTCTGGAACTCTTGGCCTATTCTGACTATATGTTATGTAATACCTGTTTATTACTACTTTGTATCTTTCTTCATTTCAATACAGTACAAATACTATATAAATATTCAAGGAACTTCTAATGTCTCAGTACTCTTACATCTGCTTTTATAATATTGAAATAATGACAATCATAAAAGTTCCATCATTATCATGTCATTGGAATGGATCTCTACAACAATATTATATCAACCTATAAACAAAATTTATGTTTAATGTCTACTTTTTGAGTGAAACATTCACACACACACAAACAAAATAATATATATAGTGTATATGACAATGATGACGGCACCTAAGAATGTTGGTTGGAGCACAGTGATATCAAAATCTGTGCTTCTGGTAACCTGACCTAACCTACCATACTAAAAACCTGGCGACTTTAGTCGTGTTGGCGAAGTCATGTAAGAGAGAGAAAGGTTTGGTATACAGTGTGCGTTTCTGCTGGCAGTAGATCCTAAAATATAAGTAAGGTAACTGATATTTTATGACCTACCTATCCTCTTCCCACAAGCCATGAGAAATAGGAAATACATATACTGGTTTGAGGCCATGGACAAAATAATGTTATCTGTTTTGATGGCAGCTACATGATTGAATGTATATAATACGCTTTGCAACTTTCCTCCTGGTAAGAGCTTGGCAGTGATAGCTGTTTTGACAGCAAACTTACGAATGCTTAGAAGTTGTAATTCAATAATGAAAACTAATTCTGAAATGGATGTTTTAAGAATAGAGTCTTACACAATTGGAAGTGAGATTTCTTGCATGTGTACGGTACCTTATATACAGCGGAATCTATATTGAGAAAACTTGACAAGGCAAAGACTCCAGCCAGGTCATGGTGGAAACGGTAGCCAAGGTGCATGGCCATTGCTCCTCCCATTGAAAACCCACCTGTCAGGAAAAATAAAGTGTTCACGATTAAAGGTTATGCCATGAGTATCCTTACCGCTGTTTTGTGGATCACTGTTATTTATGCTGGCTATTCTGCATGATATGAATTTATTTGTCTCCTCTGATCCTTCTGTACATACTAAGTTGTCAAATTTCATTGGGGGATTCAAATGTCTTGGCAGAAAAATCACGCAAATTTGTATTTTTCCTTGAATTAATGAAATATTAACCAATATGAGATGCAGAGACATCAACTCCCTATTTGCACTTTTGTTGATGTTTTCACCATAGACTTATTTGAATCATATGGTTAGTTATCTGCTAAACATCTACCCCACGTAGAGTAACCATGTTTTAGCTAAATTAAAAACCTGATCGCGGCCAATTCAAAGTGTTTTAAAGTATTCTCAAGCAAGAACATGTATGCACATTTATTGTCAACAACATAATTTGAGCAGTGTGTTTGTGAAAATTGGACATTATCAGAGATCCTTAGATTTTCCAGACATATTACTTCAGGATCTTTGTTATATCTCAGCACAAAGTGGAAGGAAAGCAAAGACTAGATTCTCGCACAGCCCCCAGCTGGCCATGTCATGCTAGTGTGATCTGGCTCAGCACAAGCTGGCAAAGCCAGTGAGGGACTGATAACTCTTGTATAAGCAAACTACTTGGATCTTTTAATGTTCTGTGAGACCATGGTGATCTTGCAGAGGGGCTACATTTTACATCGTGCTGCAAATACCATTTCAATCATTTCAGAATTGACCATATTACATGTCATTTACCTACAACAATTCTTTCTTTTGGTATGCCTTGACTGACTTCAGCATTGATCAGTTGGCCAAGCGCATCAGCCATCGAATCTACGGAATCCAAATTTTCAGGAACATTGTTAGCTATCTTCCGTCTATCAAACCATACTGTACTTAGATGTCCCATCATTGGTGTGTACGGCCTTGAATGGAAGGAAATAAATACAGTGATGGATATAGTAGTGGTTAAAGTACTTTTATATAGTCAATGCCAAAGGCATATAATGTCTATTTTCTTCTGTGTTATTATGCTTACTGGTATCTTGCAATCTCAGTGAGACCATTACTGAATGCATTTTCATATTTATCCACACACAAGGAGATCGTTTTAATGGGAGATAATGAACCTGTCTTTTGATAATTATTATGTAAAGATAAACAACACCCTCTGATTTACACTCCATGTGGTACGTACACAGGTGGCATCAAAACCGGCACAGATAATGATTAACATTTTCTTTCTTTCACTGAAGATGTGACACAGAAGATCCTTTAGATTTTATCAAACGAGCCCTCTACCTTTCTGGTGCCGTTGGGTATATGACTTTAATATGAGGAAACGCAAAATCTTGCCCCAAAACATCTCTCACCCATGCCCGAACACCTTCACCTGTGTCACCTGAAAAACAAAAGTACATATATTCATTACTGTTAGATGGCGCATGTATATGTACATCATAAATGCGTTGATCCTGGACGCCTGACGAAACACACTGCCGATTAGATGTAATGATAAAAGTGAACTGTACATTGAAACAAGAACGCCTTACTTTTGGTTCAAGAACGTATGAATAAGCTGGAATTTAGAGCATTTTCAAAACTGTAATTTGTGTAATCGTTGATGAAAAGTGCATGCACGATGACTGCACGGCTATATAAAAGCTACCGCCGGGCCCAGCTGTAGCTGTGTACTACTGTAACAGTTCGGGACTGAATTTTCGTCAAAAATCTACCAAAGCAAGTGTATTGAACGGCACCTGATCCATGCAGAAATATTACAGTTGCTGTGTGTTTCTTCTGAGTCTGGGCGACTAAACATGTTTTAAGATAATGTTTCGCCAAGTTCGATGTCATTCTGTCAACCGGAAGTACCTATAACATTGTTCTCGAGAAGTACGAGATTATCTTTCGTAAAATGCGAGACTGTAGCTCGGTCCCTTTTGCGCATGCCCTTGTGCGTCCGTAACAACAAATTGGTTACCAGAAAAACGGGTCAGCTTGAATTTTATACAACATTTCAAGACTACTGCTGCTGTATCAGTTTACTTTTGATGGCGTTTGAATTTTAGTAAGACTCAATCGTGCTTGATTCCAGGCAAGACCACCCCTGATGTTCACTCAGCTTCTGTTGGTAAGTTGTTTTCGGTCATGAGATTCAAATGAACAGCCAGTTACAGTTAGCTTGCAGCTCAAGACATGAACTGTGCAAACTATTTTGACGGGCCGTTCTCGAAGTTAAAGTGCTGTCAAGAGACATTTGAGTCAATGATCTCATTTAATTTTGCTCTCTGGTCGATGGAAAGCTACTTAGAATCGAAATTTATTCACACGACCGACCATTGCCAACCCACAACAGGTATTGGAAAGGTTCTGTGCTACTGCAACGGAGGAATTTGCTGCTCGTAATACACCTTCAGTCCCGTAGTACTCGTTTGTCAGTTGCTTGCACCATGGAGCTTGCACATTATCATAAAGCCATGCCGTGCTCACTCTGTTGCCTAAAGCTTGAGAAATGGTTAGAGAAAAAGGTAAATCGTGAATAAGGCTCTATGACGTTTTTGCTCGACAATAGAGCGAGAAAGAGCTCCTTGACTCGGTTAAAGTTTGGTATCAAGCCCGTTTAATACGCTAGTGTGTTTGCAACATTGTTTTCCTCCCTCGTAAAATATATTAGTACACTTAAATTTTAAGTAAATTTAGGATTTCTTCAAGTCAAGTTTAACTCAGGTGTTGAGACAGTCAAACATTAAGCTTTAAACCAAGAAATCGTACTTAATTTAAAATCCTGCCGGGAGAGATGTAATGAAAGACATTTTATCAAGCACAGCAGTAAAGTTTTCCCATCATTGACACTGTGACAGTGACACCTGCCGAAATTAAACACTTTTATTGTGCTATTGTACAAGCAAGCTAATAAAAATGATTGTTTGGTGGTTTGCAAAGGTTTCCAGCCACTATAACAAAATCCTTGCTCTAGTTCCAAAATTTAATGACATTTTCAGTGGCACGTAAACAGAAGCCTGTCATTAATCTGCTGTAAACCACCTACATTGAAGGTATTGATTATTGTTCTCCTCTTCATTGGGATAAATACCGGTATACTGCAGTTGATGTAAGATACTGTACAAAATTGCATGTATAGTCTCTGCATCCATCAAAGTTTCTTCAAACATTTGTTTATCAAAATTTGGCAACCACAGAAAGTGGACAGTGCCCTTGCCAGCTGTTGTCATGTCTTTGTTGTCAACGTATAGAGGTGAAGGCCGAAAGGACATCCAATAATCTAGTATAGCTCCATGGCAGCTGTTCACTATTACAAAGATGCGTCTTTTTTTCAATTGAATATTAAAATATAATTGAATTCATACTCTTGCGATGTCATAAATTGTATACAGTACTTTGGAAAAAGTTTGTTAACTGTCACAGGATCGAACTCAGAGCATGGGCACTGTAAACTGAGTGTATACATGTACATGTACCTTGTTGCTTATAACATATAAATGCAAATGTAGTGCTTTCATGTGGAGTACAAGATATTACAAAGAGTACATACTATTAGGCTGTCATTTCAATTTTGAAAGCCACAACATCAGAAAATCCTGAAAACTCCACGAAAGGAGTGATGCATGTTTTTGTGCTTCAGTAAGTCCTTCTACATTAAAATATTACTTTGCTGAAACTACAAATAAAATGCAGTCTGTGCATCCTTATAATGCAATACATTTAAAATTTCTGTATGATAAAGTGAGAAAATGGGTCATAAAACTTTTACGAAATGTGTAATATGGCTGAATTTGAAGGGTATTCAGTGTTCTCCCCAGGATCAAGCAAAAGCGTAGCGGCTAATTTGCATAATCATTTGCATATCATTAATTTATATTTGCATATGTATACAAGATGCTTCGCAAAACCCTACTGAATGAATGTTTGTGAAAGAGATAACTGGAAATGCATGATATGATGCTTGTACTGTCGGGAATAGTCAGATCTGACCGTCGTCAGTCTAGTGAAAAATATGACACCGCAGCATCTCACACTCAAAATCCATACCTGCCCTGTGAAGCTGAAGTGAGTATGAGGATGACGCCAATTTTACACTCGCAAGTGTTTATCTCGCCTGAAATACACACAGCAAGTTGATTACAAAGTTGCACATTCCCAAAAAGGCAATTAGGGTAAACTATTTTACAGAATCGGTTTGGAGACCATGACGTGATTAAGCCTCTCCATGTTTTTTCAGTTATTAGTTATTTTGTAATATACATAAAGAGTTGGGGATTGATATCTTTCAATCCCTTCCATATTATACTATCATTTGTCCGAAAATGAAAATAAGGAAGGTCGGGAAGAAATGATCAAATAAATAAAATTATGATTCTCCAGCATCTTGTGTTCATTGTGTCTCTTCGGTCATTGGTGGAGCTCAGGCAACTTGTGTTTAGAAGGGTACCGTTAGATTTAGGTGGGTGAGATTCTTGAATCTCCAGGTGAATTCATGATGTTGTAGCTGAGGGACAGTTTCAAATAGGGTCAATAATAGATCTACGGCTTGCTGATTTTCACCTTGGTTATCTTATTTCAAACTGTAGCCTATAACATGGTATTCACAGCTACACGTAATCATACTAAAATGTCACCTTGACTTTCATTCATTCATTCTGCATCAGTTTTGTGAAAAGCATACCAAGCAATTTCTGGGCACCCCTAAAAATTCAAGTAGATGCCAAATTTATTTCACACTATATTTGTACACTTGGTATTTCTGGATACACTGGTATATTTCCTATATCAATGATATACATGTATAGCATTGAACAAAATTTCATCTACTGATGTTTGCCTGCATATTCATGTAGTATTTGAAATAAACAACCCTATGTGCTACACTGTTTTCATGATATTGAAGATGTCATAATTTCTTTCGAGAGAGAGTGGAGATACCATAGCCAAAGAAAAGTGACTTGTGTGTTGAAGAATAAATTATGCAGATGTTAAAGTATGAGTCATTGCTAAAGGAACGAGTAAAGTGTTGTATTTATGACCTGAAAAGATACAGACTTGTTGAAAATTATAACTATCAACAAACAACAGTACAAATAGTTATCCTGGATTTCATGGAAATGTGTCAGGACTTTCCCTCATTCAATCTTTGTCTCATCATCATGTTATTTTTTGTGAGTTTAAGTTGTCATACCGATATAACTTTTAATGTTGAAAAATGATAATTCATTAAAATGTTCGTTGTCTGCTCGCAAAGTGATTCTTTTTCACCCTGGAGTGCGGAGACAAAACGTTTTGGGACGCCACACTGTTTGATTGACAATTTTGTGAGATGAAAGTTGCAATTTGTGAACCACTCACAGACCTTGTTGTTGATGAACTTCCCCCCATGTGGTATAAAATTGAGACAATATTCGGAAAGGACCAATCATTGCGCAAGTTTTAGAGAAGACAATCAACCCGACGGATATGGGAGGGCTTTATTTTTAAAATATCATCCAATGATAGTTTGGATTTATTTTATAGACATCCTGAAGGAAAGTCATTCATTGACGCCAAGTCGCAACTTTGAACAAAGCGAGAGCCCGGGGCCCGGGCCCGGGGATGTTTGAGTACGATCATCCGGCCTCGACAATATTTACCCAGGGACCGGCGTTGGCGTTGATAGATCATACCATGTAAAGTTTTCTTTAAGTTACTACTATACTCGCATTACTTTTTTGCGGATATTTTGTAAATCACACATTTCCAATCGCGTAAATAATAAGCTTAGGCTCCATGCACTGAGAATAAACCAAGGGACGGACTACGTCGCATCAGAACATTTCCACGTCCTTTCGTGTGATGATCGACCTCCGCCACTCCATCCCGGTGTCACAGCCCCGGCCGGACTAGATGTGTTTAATCACGGCAATTTGACAGCAATACTTGAAAAGAATACACTACATCCCTACTCATTGTAAAACTTTATCTTTCTGACATTATTATCCAAACATCCTTTAACAAACTCCTCACTTTGCGCGATATGCACATATATACGTTTTCCCAGGCCAGGCAGGAGATACGGCGCGCCTTTCATCGGCTTGTAACATACACAGGAGTTCGTTGACCTCATCGTACGTCTGGGCGACCGACTGGGCGACGCGCGCGAAATCGAAATATCTTTTAAAAATTGGAAGTTTTGAATAGTTCATGTTGTTTGAATGTTATAATTTTTAAAAGCTCCATGGCTCCTATAATATTCCTATCTATTGGTTTAAATCTACGCCTCTTTTACGAAGGTATACCGTTTCGGTCACAGGTTCATGTTTGTCTGCACAGGCAAAACATGGTCGGGGGTGCTAATCCGCGGCTTGTCCGGAGTGTTCGTTTGATGTCGCTAATTCACATTAAATCAAACCCATTCACAATTTTAAAGACGGGACGAGTAAATGAAGGTATGGCTGGAGTAAATTAACATATTTCGGGACATTATACGCGTAGAGATACTTGAAATTAGCGGTTTTCGTTTGTGCTGAATTTGTTCCGTTAGAACATAGGGTAAGCGACGGGGGTCACGTATAGCGGTCGGGCGCACTTACAAACAAAAAGTCGGTCGCGAGCCCCCCACCGGAGACGGAATATTATAATTATTAATCGCAAACACGGAGATAATTTAAGCAAACAAATTAAACCAGGTGAATGTCAGAATAATCCGCAAGAAAGTTACCAAAATGTACCTCATTAAATGCGATTGTGTTTGCTTATATTTGCCTTTATTATAATTTCTCGCACGGGGGCACCGTCAATTGTTAGGGTAAGCGAGAGTACACGGGATTTTGCGAGAGATTTTGAAAAATCGCATTTTTATCAAAATTATGAATTTTTATCAACATATTACTGTACCACCGTGTTCTTGGATGAGAAGAGAACGTGTGGCCACAAAACAGGGTCTCTTTACGATCTGTGCTTGGGAGAACGGGGTGAAAAAATGATCCGGGCGTAAATAGGTCAACCTGAATTCTTTTTACTATATAGTGGTAATAAGCTTGCACATGCACCCATGCATTCATGTACACTCACAACAAAATGCAATGGTAACACACAAGTATGCAATTTGAACATCATGGAAACTCTTTATTACACTTAAATAAATCATCACAGTATAGTACAATTGCAATTAAAATAGAAGATTCAAACAGTAACAGCAAGTTCAGATTGAAAGCACGAAATGGTTTGTCTGATTGGAGTTTCATTAATACATATATTGCTAATAAAATTGTCAAAAATTGCCAACAAAGAGAAAATTCATAAGTTTAAGCTTTACACAATTCAAATGTAATTGAGTTTTATATCATTTTTTAACGAAAAACACCGCGAATAATTTTTCATCCCGGGGATCAATTTCAACCAGCCCCCCCCCCCCCCCCCCCCCCCCGCGTAACTACCACTGCCACTGAACATCGTCGTTCGATTCTTGATTTTAAAAATACCACCAAGATGATCACAAGACATGAACTAAGTACGACTAGAATCACTCGAAAATCAGGTGTAAAATCTTTCAGAGAACGTGTCAGAGTGGAACCACACGCGACGCCAGGATCAATGTCAACACGTTATAAACACGTCGGCAAACATGGCCGCCGCCATATTGGAATTTATGCAATGTGAACTCGATCGCGATCGTGATCGTACTCGGACAAAAAAAAAAAGATTACCGTTGAAAATCATAATCAACCTCACTAGTCAACTGCTTCTCTTGTTTCTTTTGCGGTCCATTTCGTTGATCAAAGCATGGGAATGTGATCAAAGGCCCCGCTAGTGCTACACCGCCTAACTCTGTGAATACTTGTCCTCGATGTATACCGACTAAAGGTCTTTGTTGGTCGTAATAGTCGTTGTAGAATGAAAACTTGTGAACAACCAAGCCGATTCTTCTATTGTTTTAACGTTCCTCTCAACACTTACGGACAAGTTATCGGACGCATACCATACTTCACACCTTCCACTCTTTCACCAGGTTGAAAGTTGCAGTGAGCGCTAATGTGTAGACAATGCATGCAACAGCTGGTAGCTACGCAGAGCGCTAGCGTGTGAACTAAAGGATGGCGGGAATATTTTAAAGCGTAGCGGGGAGAATCAAAGCGTAGCGGGGAGAGGCGAAAGCGTAGCGGGACCGCTACGCTAAAATGGTCTGGGGAGAACACTGTATTTTATTGTCAGATTTTTAAAAAGGCGATAGTCCTTTTTGCATCTGAGAAGCTACTCTAGGAAATGAACATAAAGGATAACAAGCAATGGAAAAGTACAAGGCCATAGTTTAAGTCAATGGATTGAGTTTGCAAGAAGAACAGTGGTAAAGATATATGGAAGGCAGTAAATCTCTAGATTGTGCATGCACCACTTCAGGCCAGTTTTTGTCTCATTTGCAAATTTCTCGTTTCAGGCAATACTTGAGTGAAGAAACCTTTCACAGTAGTTTCTCTGACATGACTCAATACAAGGACAGGTAGTAACTTGACATTCATCAACACATTCATTCATTGATAATCCAAAGCAAGTCAACAGTATGACCTCAAAGGGCACCACTCCTGACACCAGTGCATCGGATACAGATCCAGACACTGCATCTGTTGCAAGCGGTGACTCTGATAAGTCCAAAAGTGACTATAAAGATGACAGCTCAGATACTTCAAGCAATTCAGACAGGGATAATGACAGTAACGATGATGATGATGATGAAGAGGAGGAGGAGGAAGAAGAAGAAAGTGAAGATATCAGGTAAGACACTAGTGTTACTTGCAACACCTTCTGTCAGTCATACTTGTTACAGCATTTACAATGTTCCAGTATTACTTGAGATGGTTCTACAGTACGCACTTAATTATACAGAATATATTACAGTTACACATTTTACTCCAAAGTGCAGGTTGTGAGGAAAGGCCTTTGAATCTATACACCCCTGGATGACTATTTTAAGAAGTCTGCCGACGCTTGTTATTCATGGTCTTCTGGAACAGGGGCACACCAGGGCAGTGTTATTGCGTAATTCATTAGTGCACTGGCATTTGTGACAAAGAGAGTGATCCAAGACAAAAAAAATCAAAATGAAACAAATCTGTGATAGACAGCTGCATGATGTACTTTACATATTGTACATGTACTTAATGAAAAATAAAGGTAGTGAGTGTTAGGTGAAAGGTGTCTTGAACAGTTGTGTGTGCAAGCAAAATTGCATGGTGCAAATTTACTATGCTTCTGCTAGTCTCTGTAAGTAGTGTAATTTGTTCAAGGAGAAGAGTTTAATCAACCATGAACATTGGTTATAACCCTGCAAAAATGTATTTACTTCTGCAGAATATAGTATGCTGGAATTAATTATGTATAACAAAACAAATGTGTGTAAACAGTAGATTCAGTCTGAGGAATTCAATGCAAAGAATGAAATGTAGAGGTCTGTGTATTTGAAATGAATGAAGGTGATTCATTTACCATCCGACATATCCTTCCTTGACAAATATGGTATTTTGTAAATTGCTGGATGGTAGGGTAGTTAGGCACAATACATTAGTGTACCATTGAAGAACTAACATTGCAATGTATAAATGCAATCCCATACTAGAAATATTGATATGGGCCACAAAACGTAGTCGGCAAAATCATTTTATATTGACAAATATTGATGTGCTTCCTTGGATCAAGTCACTGCAACTGATAGAAATTAAAACATCAGTCTAACTAAAGTCGTGTGAACCTTGGATGGAATGTTCTTTTAGGGTCAAGTGTAAATTTGGATTGTTCCTGCAGAGGGATACATAACAATCCATGTGTATGTTAGGTGGAGTCACACTTTGCACTTGATCATGTTAAATTCAGCTGCTTGTTTTTGAAGAAATGTTCTTTGCTAGGACGTTTTTGTCATGCAAATTTTCTCAGGGCTGTGTTTTTCTGTGTTATGTGCCGCACATATATCCTTAGTAACTACATAAAAAAAGGAGGAATGTTTTGTCTTGAAGATTCTCATTTCTCATCAGCAGTGTCTGACGTATGGTGTTGGTTGCAGTAGTACCATGTTGTGAGTTGACATTTGTCTACAATAAATGTAATTGAGTGTGTAAATGCATGCATTAGGCCTTGTTTGAGTTGAAGTAATGAAATCTCAAACACTTGATTTCAAATCATAGGCTTGTCTGGTCTTCAAGTTCATCAAGTTGTAGACATACCAGTAGCCTGAAAAGGCTAAGTACATTTATGTTTGCCATGGCAAATATTTGCTGTCTTTCAAAACCAGTCACACTGCTCTAGTGACAGCAGCAGCACACAATGAATATTGTGTAAATGTAATTCTGAGGTTACAAGCTGTCATGGTCTCTCTCAAGAGGGACTGTTGTACAGTACATGTATGTAATGTAAGTTTTCATTCACAATACGTTGATTGTGATTTCAGGTTTGTTACTACCAGTAAATATAGCTGCAAATGCGCAACATCAGACAACTCTACCTAAAATTCGGACAAATTTTGTTGTTGTGAGGCTGTTGTTGCAATTTGTAGTCTGAACCATAAACTCGTATGAATTTGGGTGACTTTTAGAAGCCATTGTAACAGGTTTTGTTTTCGTCATTTATGTGGAAAATGCAGACAAATATTTATTTATGCATATCAATGAGAGACAAAAATGATGCCTTGTGATCAGCGTTATTGATGAAGGATGGGTAGGTAGTTCAGTTCAGTGAATTCAAAGATTCTTAATCATTGCAATAAAATGTCTTATTCTATTCATTTCAATAAAATTTCTTATAAATATTGAAAAATATATAATGCAGTAAAACAGGACTGCACACTAGTATGCCCTCTTATTGTAGAATTGTACACTGAAACATACATTGTACTGGGTTAGATCTGACACAAGTTTGAAGTTTGTGCAATAAATCTTATTACAGTACATGTATGTCATTTTACAGTTGTCATTGTATTGGTATTGTTACGTACTGGTGTTATTTGTCACCCAGTACAACCATGCATTGGTTGCCAGTTAGTCGTTCAGTATTGTTTGTAGAAACACAATAGGTGGGTCATGCAGGTTGTGACCTGAAATGACTTCATGCATACACGTAACTACAGCACCAAATGAAAAGAGAATAAATAGATAATTAATATAAAGTCAGGGTATGCCTCAACAGTACCTCATATCTTAAGCAGTTGTCAGATAATTCATGTACATGTAAATAAGACCTTTACCAGAATAAAATCGTATTTCCATTGATAGCAAATCTTTATAAATACATCAATATACATTTATTCCGTTCAGTAGCTGTGTGCAATACTGTTGGACACATAATCTCTTTTAAAAGAAATGCGTGAATAAATGTGAAATCATTTATGAACAGGATATTGAAATCCGGCAAACCTTAAACTATACAAGCAATGGAAGGAAACAGAAATTATGTTTTTGAATGTTATGTTCATATTGTTATAGACACATATTATTTGATGAGGGATGTGATTCAACTTGAGTGGGTACACTGCATCTTGAGCAACAAGACTTGCCATTTCATTGTATCATGGTTACAAGTATGTCATCTAGGCTGTTTCTCCGACGGTAGAATGTTTTGCCATACTGTTCAGAGAATTGATTGTCTCCAAAAAAGTGATATGGTACCCATGCATGGGAACTCTTCCTCCAAAACAGAGCATTGCAATAAGTATTTGTTAAGTGAGAATAGGTACAGTTGAGTACATGTAGCAAACTCACATGTGCCATATTTTGTTTTGATTTTGTTCTGTAGCAAAGCAAAAGAGACTGGTGTTGTAAGGCATAAACGGTATGTCTGGTTGTGAAAGTAGCACATACTAGCGTATACATGTACACGTACCTTTACTGTTTTGGTGTGAACATCTTTCTTCCTTAAACTTTAAGTCTCCAAGTGTACATGCACATGTATGTACATCAATCGTAATTCTTTATGTACAGATTACAGCTCTTCTTTTCTTAGAGTAGGTGTACTTTTACATAGATTGTGTAGTTTGCTTGCATAGATGGTAAAGTTTCCTAATTAACACCAACCCTCTGAGCTTTGATTGTGTGATATTCTAGCAGTAGAATCGAACATTACTCTCTCTGTAATCCAGTGTGTTTCCAAATACATGTATGTTTCAGAATGCTATACAATGGTTTCCATTTGTGTTTTATTCTGTGATTACATACACATGTATATGTACACAGAATGGTAAACTTAAGTTTATTTATGTCACTATCATCATGATCTAATCTTTGCTATCTTCATTTACTTCAATTTACAAAGATTCTTTGTATTTGAGCATTTTTTAAATTCGTGATGTATTCTATCATTTGATCATGAAACAATCAAAGAAACAAATATTTTTGGAAGTTCTTGACAATCCACAATGTTGCAAAATTTCACCATTGCTAGTCCAGGTAAAGTACATTGTGTTCTTTTTAATATCTGCACTAAAAAACAGATATACATTCAAAGAACATACATCTCATATGAGTGTAACATCAGTTAAAATGCAGTTATACTGTTGTTTTTTCCAAACAGTTTTAAGGTGTATGAATACATAAGGTAAAGTTTATTATTCTCAGTACTTGTAATTTTAATTGTTTTCACCCTGTGAATCCCACACACAACGTTTGCTCTCGCATTCTGTTTTCTCTTCAAATTTCTCTCCTTGCATTTCGGTGTTTTTTTTTCTTGCTCAGGTGATACTTAAAAGTGTTCATTTTAAATGGTTACAAAGGAGTAAATACAGCACCATTGCTCATGGTCAACGATCTTTAGAAACTGCTTGCTAATGTGTGCTTGATCATGCATGATGATTACCTCCATAGATAAGGAGTAATATTTCATGATCCACTATGCAGCTCTGTATTGCTCCTGGGTGTGCCATTATTTTTCAGCTGTATTGTTCAGTACAATAAAAGGTGTTTTGTCACACAATAGGTCAGCAAACTGAAGCACCATGGAGTCCGCTATTATAGGCCAACATATCGCTTTTACTTTGATGGTGGTTCCCTTTGGAGTACATTAAAAGTTACCTTTGAAAAAGCGTAATTCCTTTCTACACTGAACTTCAAGTCTTGAGTACCATCAATGTGTGATTCATAGGGTCCAGGTGTTATTTCCATTGTCAACGAAGGTACACTGTTGAGAATTTTTTCCATGAATGTTAAGTATACTCTAGAGTCCATCTCCTTATTCCCGGTTGCGTTTTGAGATACTTCCAGGATGAGTTTCATTTTCAGATAGCTATCTTCAGTCTGTGCTACATTGTCACTATTTTACAATGGCATGCCAAATTTCAATGTAATTATTTTCCACTTGCTACTCAAGACACCAAGAAATCTTTTCTTCTCAGATTATTGGATACTAGTACTAGTACTTTAATTTACTAAAGAGGGATACATGTAGTACAGCCTGTCATATACACAGTGGTTTCTTGGTGATATGTAACTTGCGTAGAATACATGTACATGTAGGTGGTGAGATCTTTTCCATGTATCTAGTTAGCCTCTGTGTTGTATTCTGTCCTTTTAGAGGGCCAGTATCTGCAACTTTGATAATCTTTTTTTTTGACTATTTTGATTTTTTTGGGGTCAACCCGAGTTTTAGCTCCACTCCCCAAAGCATTGAAACACCTATTTAACTTGTCAGTGTAACAGATCTACATGTACATGTTAAGTCCTATAGCAATGCAGTCTACATATGTACTGATTTAGTTGATGAGCTGAACACTGTATACATACAACATGCTTTTAGGAGTAGAACAGGAAACTGCAGTTGACATGACACACAAAGATAGTGAAAAATTCCTCACAAGTTGCAGCAACAGACATTCATTATGCAGGGATACACAAATCAACTGCCAGTTGTCTAACGTCTTTGACTGTCAAATGTTTTCACTACAGTATGTAAATGTACACCCACACACCAGAAATACAAATTTATGATGCAGTGATTTTTTCATCTATGATGGAGAGTGTTACACCATGTTTGTTTGTAAACACCAGCTCTAGTCATACATACATGTAAATACCTTCATATCTTAGATACCTGTAGTTGTATTTCTACAAGGGCAAGGGGAAGAATAGAACCTGTTCCTCTCATCTTTTCTTGATCTCATTTTTTTGCACTACTAACTAAGCCTTCAAGTTCAAATGACTGATCAGTGGTTTTTTATAGTGTTCTGGATATGCTGCTTTTTCAATCTGTCATATGCACAAACTTTTAGATGTTTACATACATGTATTGCTTTTGTGTGGTCTATTAATTTTTATTGTGCACATATTAACGGTGAAATTCATTTTGTACACCATAGTTTTTTTAGGTGGTTGTATTCTTGACTGAAAGAGCCTTTATACATGTTCTTTGTCTGTGGATAACCAGGTACTTCTGCTGTGATGTAAGGTGTTTCTAGTTACATGTACATTAGCATGTGTGAACCATAGTTTCTAATAGGTTGATTTACAGGAAATAAATCAGCTTCATTGCATTGTTTAGTCAAAGTTTTACAAATTGTATTTGTCATCACCACCATCCATGAGAATAACGTATCAGTGATGGGATGGATTTTCATTATCTTGGTTTCATGATTGTATTTGAATTCAAGTGGAACAGAGATGATCAGCACAGTTCTTCTCAAAATATTCAGAATTCAAATACTGTTTACAATGATGTACATGTATAATTGTTATTACAGTGTATTCACTCAAAAGCAAATTCAATTCATGAGTGGAATCTGACTGTCCAATACAAACAAAACATGTATGAGAATTATCAAGTATGATGAAGAAAATTTTCAACAGTGAATGTTCAGTGCCTGTTACGTTTATTTTGTCAATTTTTGGCAAAGTCTTTACAGGGTTTTTTAAAATTAAGGATAGGTCTGATTGAATCACTGACTTTATTACAATACATGTTGAAAAATTTGGTATAAATGATCTTTGGTCTTCACATATTTAGCAGAAGCTTTTGCAATTTGTTTATATTTGACCGCTGTACATATACATGCAGTACAAAAACATTTTTTGAATTAATTTATATATAATATTGTAGCTATAATTTACGTTACAATTTTTTTAGGTTAAAGTAGTCAAAAATCATGACATTGCATTATACAATATTGCATGTATATGTTCATTACATGAATTATCTGTATATTGTGAGTTCAATATGCAGTGTGTACTGCTATATGCAGCACACACTTGTTACACACATACTTCAAGATTCATACGGCATTTTAAAATGAGGAACCTCAACACCAATACCTTTATTCAGCAGCAGAGATTGATGGAAAATAGAATGCAATGAGAAGGATATTGGCTCATTGAACAGGTTGCATTATCCTTCTCACAGTGAACAGTAAAACTCCATTAAAAACCCTCTGTGAAGTTAGTGGATGTATTAGCTCATGTATAGTTGCCTTGGAAACAGTGTGTGCAGTGACAGGTCTGCAGTTGTAAGTCACTGCAGACTATACCCTACTGGCAGAAGAGCTCTCATTGTTTACAGTGGTTGCCATGGTTCACCTGTTGCCATGGTAGAGATAACTGACCTCAATGTAGTACAATAGTGCCTGCACACACATAATTGAACTGATAGCAGGGGAGAAAATGAATTTTTCAGTATTTAGGCATGACGAAGAATATTTTTTGACAGTGAAATTAAGTACAATATGAATATGAAAATATTTTTGAAAGAAATTTATCACAAGTGTTCATTATGGCACTCACATACAGTGTAGCTGAAATTCAAATCCCTTGCAGCAAGGGAATTCATAAGATTTGTTTTCTCTCTATTAAAGGTTGAAGAGCCTGGAGTGACTTGAGTTTTATAAATTTTGGTATTTGAGAAAGAAAATACTAAGTTGCACATGTACCGGTATATGCAGAATGGCTGTGCATGTCAACTTAACCATTTATGGTGACAATTGCCTGAGGTTTTAGATTTCATACAGGGCTGACGCAGATGAGTTGAACACTAATGAAAGATCTAAATGTCTATTGTTATTATTGAGAAATGAAATTCTTTGAAACGAAATTTGCAAATGGATACAGTGTTGGTGTACTGCATTATAATACAAGGTTCCTGTTCAAATAAACTTGAGAACATACAGGTATACACAGTACAATATGTGCATTCTCAGAACTCTACTGTGCAACTGCCCAGTTTGTGAAAATTTTATCCTGAATAGTGCAAAGTAATGATGTATACGGTCACCATGGAAGATCGGTGTTTTAGTTTGTAATTAGGACTGAGAAGCCAAAGTTAATTAAGTACTTAAATGCGACTATGCATTTTACTGTCAGTTTAACCAATCAATAATTCCCATTGATTTGTTCCTGCCGGTGTAGTCTGATATATTGATTATTCTAGTCCCCCATTCATTGCAGACACAGCTGTCTTGTTGACAGTGTCCACACAATCAGCACAGTTATTGCTTTACATTACATTACTCTGTGACTGGTAGCTAAACAGCAATTTCAACAAGTGCTTTTATTGCATTGCCAATGATAGGGATTTATTTTTCAAATGGTGAAATTTTTTATGGACAATTATGGCCTTGGTTGAAAGCTGATAACTTGTAAATGTGTTAACCCAGAATGTTACATGCATTACACCTAGTAAAGTACATGTATGATTACATAAACAATATTCCCACAGTCCTGATATGGTAAGCTGGAGCTGCAATTTAAACTTTAACCCTTAAGTAGTCAATGTATCTGGATTAAACATATGTTTTCAGTGTGTTATGAAAGGTGATCTATGTATTTGCTCATTTCAGAAAACATCCACATGTTTTACCTGGTACATATGTGTATTGTACATACAAAATGTGTAAAATTTCTTTGTTTAGTTTTTTCAATCTGTTCTTGTTTGATTTCATTTAATCCACATTCAAAACTGGTTGAAAGAAAAGAGAGGACTTTTTATTTGTGATTTTTAGAGAAAAAATGATGTACAGTTCTAGTATCTAGAGTTCAAAATGTCCAAGGAAAAAATGATTGTTCTTTATTATGTTGATATCTCACTCATTCATAAAATGACTATGTTGCTGCTTTGTGTTTGAGATACTTGTACTGGTAGGGAAGTGTCTCTCTACGGCATTAGCAGTATGCATACCTTGATCTAGCTCAATCTCAGAATAAACTTACAATTTATTCAATGTATTCAAGTTTTTTAAAGGTGGCTACAGACAGCATTCTTCCTAGGTATTCAAATGTTGCAGATTGTTTATAAATGTACATATAATGCTATTCTAGATAGATGCAAAGCCTTCATAGGCCACCCACGACAATTACAAATGCTTGTCTTGCAACATACATGTATTAATATACCAGCAAATAGAAAACAAAATATCAAGCAAACCTTTGTTTGGAAGTAAAACTGTTAGTAGATCCAGCATTAGAAAAACAAGTATTTTTTAGCTCATATTTGGTTTTATATATAAATACCAAAAAGAGCTTACCATATGATGAGTCTAAGTGGCGTCTGTATATTTGTGGGTATGTGCGGATGTATGTCCGTCACACACAAGGCTCCCATACCGCCAAAGCTACCGTCTCAGTATTTGGTGTACAGGTAGATGTAGGGGTTGAGATGTGAATTTGTTCAAATGAACACATCAGTGTCAAAAATGTGCAAATGAGGTAAGAAAAAGCGAAATTCTGAAACAGGCTTGAAACAGGCTTACTCCCCTGACTTGAGTCATTTCCTGTCATTGTTTATGAACTGTTACATATTAACAGACCTGCTCAAACCATAGACAGTAGAGGGGAGGAAGACCGTCAGTAGAGGGGAGGAAGACCGTCTGTGGTCAAACTAAGGGGGGCTAGCTGTCTTTCTGCTATGCATGTTGCTAAAGTTCTCCAGTACCGAAAGTTTCAGACCTTAATTATTTTTGTCATTCTTGTTTTTCTGGTTTAAATATTCCTTGTTGTTTTTCTGGTCGTACTGTGCAGAAATCATTGTCATAACATCAACGTAGAATTTTCCTGCACTGAACAGATAGAAACAACATTTATTGTTGATCTTTGGTACCCATACTGGTATGTACCAATTCTGATCAAATTTGAGCGACACCGTATAATTGCGGTATTTTTATGTGTTACAAACAGTAGAAGGAAGACACTTCTACTGTCCATATTTTATGCCAGTACAGTAATGTATTTTCACTCCAAGGAAACTTTAGAAAATGTTCAAGTAAACTTAATGTGTGGTTCCTATGCTGAGATATTTTTTTCTCATTTTCAGTGATGATTCACATCTGATATGGTCAGGACCAGGCAGAAAGGTTCCCATCGTAAGCTTCTCCGCAGATGCATTATTTACCAAAATTAAAGGTCTCTACCATATGGGAGGTCAGTACTTCTTTTTATCAGCGCTTGGATATACTAGTGTGCGCTAGTTTATCATGTAAAAAAGGGAATGTTGTGTTCGCCTGTGATGAAGTGGTACAGCAATTCAAGTGTGAAATTGTTGGTCCAGAATTTCAAACTTATCCAGGGAAATTAAAGATAACAATCAATTAGTTTGTAGGAAAATGAATCATCTCGATGTTATGATAAATGATTATATTCCATACCAGTATACAGTCATTACTTCCCTCAGTGATATTGCTCAGCTTTTCATGTTTATTTTTAATTTCTACTTCTGCACTCAGTGTGTACAGTTGTAATAAAACTTGGAAAAAAGATGAAATGTGGACAAATATCACGAATTGACCTTTGCAGATGATTTAGTCAAGTCTCTCTGTTCTGTTAGCTGATTACAAATTGGTAACCCAATCCAAAGTGCTAAAGGAAATTTATACTGTGGCTGTACTCATGCAAGGTACAAATTGGAAATCCAAAGCAGAAGTATAGTTACATGTATTTATCTGGTATGTTCTTTCTTGCAGATAAATATCACCTTGCATACAAGATGGTAAAGACAGAGTGTAGACTTATACGACAGGTTTTATCAAAACATGGCTTCCATGAAGTGAGTTGAATCTCTTCATTCATCCATTCATTCATTTGTTCAGTCATTCATTTCCTTGACTTTGGAAAGGTACTTCAACAAAGTTTCTAGCTGTAGCAGTGTGCAAAATATCCACAAGTTATGTGTACATGAACATTCATGCTTAAACACATATGAAATTACAGCGACAGATACAATGTATGTGTTTGTATGAAATAAGCTCCATTTTTTAAGAAAATCGCAAAAGCAACAGTATCATTAGACTTGGTTCAAGTCTGTGATTTGTGAATGTTTGAGTGGAGTGAACGCAATGATTTGTATTTTGCTTTCATGTGAAACCCGCGCGTGAGCAGAGTGGACGCTATGAGTAGGGTGAACGCTACACAGGGGAGTTTCACCCGGAATCACAGACTTGGCTTTCTTGCAGGGGTTGCGTTGCTATAAATTATTCATGAGATGACGTTTTTATCAACGTGTGTATTATGACATCACCGAATCTTACATATCAATTATATTTGGAGGAGTAACCTATTGACCCCAAGCGAGACGTGCATAAAACTCAAATAAACTCACTCGTATGTCAGTGATTTTCCGCTGCCGGTTGGTGCGCAGACGAACACAATTTTTCCCACAATGTCATTCTCAACAACCTTTCTTTGGTAATCTCGCATGATTAGCGACGGTCGACCGATCAGTTGTAAAACGCGGTCGATGTACGAACTTGATGCCAATATTCGCCCAGCGCTCAACGTACTCGATGTCAAAGTGCAGCTGGCTTTGCACTGCGGTTACGCGTGGTTCGATACACAGCGGCCGCCGCGTAGTATGCATACCATGCGGCGGCCGCTAAGTACCGAACCTTTCGTTACCGTGCTTTGCACAACATGGAGATGACAACAAAGTTTTCAATATATGCAGAGGTGTATTAGCATGCGTTCTCCTTATTTGCAAGAATAATAGCTGCAGCTGTCAATCATTTTGTATTTGCTTGACGTCACTGTGTACACAGTCCGTCTCGCCGCTGGTACTTTGCAAGAAGTCCAAGTCGGTGAATCCGGCAGAAACTAACTCACTACACTGCGCAGACTCAAAGGTAATACATTCAATGGCGGGGAAAACCTCGCATGGGCTGCCAAATTCCGAATATGTTTGTACGAAATAGGAAAGACACAAGAGAAACTATAATTATAAATGATTTTTTTATTCACCGACTTGAACCAAGTCTCAAAAGCAACAGTATCATTTTTATATACATGTAAATTGTTTTTTAGATAAACAATGCTGATACATGTACCGTAGTTCAGATTTTTTTTGAATTTATAATTTAGTCTGCTTTCAATTTCCAAAGGCTATTGCTTCTGACATTTTTCACATTCTTGCATTTGTTCATTAATTTTGTCATTTTGTTCAATTTTTTAGGCCCATCCAAACAGTTCCGATTTTAATCTCATGTGGACAGGTTCCCACGTCAAGCCATTCACATTGCGTAGTTTAACAGAGTTTCAGAAAGTCAATCATTTCCCTAGGTGAGTAGTTTGTAATTAATAAAAAACATGTTGACTAATAAAAAGGTAAATGTATCTGGTCACATCTTGGCAAGGAATGGATGGATTCTTTTCATACTGTCCCACATATACATGTATATTATTGAATCAACAGCAGTGTCAGCTTCTGTATAAGAGTATAGAAACCAGATTATTCTCGAACAGAAAATCAAAAAATAAGTGAATTATTGCTACAAGGCCGTACTTAGGTGGTCAAAGTTCATGAATAATTGTGGCAGGCCATCCTCATTATTTGATGTTTACACTGGCAGAAAGAAAGAGAATAATGAGAGATAACATTCTTAAAAAAAATTAGATCAGTCCCATGTTGTCACCAACCCTATGTGATAAAATGTGTTTGTAAGAAATATAGTGTGTCTTACATTCATTAATCCATGTCACTGTTACAGGTCGTATGAACTCACAAGGAAAGATAGACTTTACAAAAACATACAAAGAATGCAACATTCCAAGGTTTGTGTTTAAGTCTGATGTCAAAACTTTAAATGTTTGCTTAGATTTGTTAATATTCATCATCATTAACATTTTGTGTCACTCAACTGTATTATCAAAAAACGAGACTGGCAAACTGCCAGGTATATACAATCAATGTGAAATTATATTGTACTTAGTAGTTCCAAGTTTGAATTTAATGTCAATTTTGTAAAATATTAGCTTTCAGAGTTACTGAAAAAATATAATGTCTCAGCAGACACTGTATTCCACAGAGAAGGCTATCATTACATGAGCTTCTCTGGTGCTCTATTCCTTTATGTGTACAATACATCCAATACATCATGATTAGAATTAATTTATAATGTCTGTGTGCAGAATTAATTTACAATGTCTGTGTCTAGCTGAGTTTGTCATTAGCCTGCTAAACAGCTGACAGCTGTGCTAAATTTTTGTCATCTCACAAATTGATTTTATCTCATTTCTGCATTTTTCCTCCATCTATTTCCACAGGGTATGAAACACTTTGACTTCATTCCACAGAGTTTTGTCACTCCAAGTGAATTTGATGAATTCCACAGTGAGTAAATTTCCATTTATTTGGCAATGCTCTTGTGCATTGGACTGTATTGGCAGATAAAACACATCAGAAGTGTCTCATTTCTATGAATATATTATGAACATTAGTGCTATTCTTCAAGCAGCCAACCTACATCCTGAAGTGAAGAATGACTTGAAGCCATGAAATGTGTCATTGTGTCCTGCATCATACTTAGCATGCCATAGACGTTTTCAGACGTCTTGAATGCTACCGGTACTGTACAGAAAGGGGAAAGGTATTGGGTATATTGACTTCGGTATCCAGTATGTTGTTTGATTGTGAAAAGATGTGCAAATTCACATCAGAATTACCTGGCATTTTACATTTGATTAATATATCCCACTAAGGAGGATATGGTCAGGAATGAATACTAATTATAATGATTTTGTTTCAAAAAATTAAACAATATTCCTAAAAAGAAATTTACCGCTATAGACATCCAATATAGTAAATTTTAGAAAGTAGATCAAAATATTAAACATTTCAATGTAAATCTCCAACATTCAACCACCACTGTGGGATTATGATTTATAGGGATGTGACAGTGTTCTAGTATTATATCAATTTCAGCCTTGTCATAGTCATAATCTCTTCATATACAGGAAACTGATATTTTTTGTCTTATTGAACAGGTGCACATATGAAAGACAAGAGTACATGGATTGTCAAACCTATTGCATCATCAAGGGGAAGGGGAATATTCCTTATAAATCATGTAAGTCTACATCAACATTAATATTGCATTGAAAAATCTGCATATTACCGTAAAATTCCCAATTGAAGCCGCGGCTTGTATTAGAAACATTTTTGAGGGACCCCTGGGACCACGCACTGAAGTCATGGTGCGGCTTCAATTACGTACTTTCCTGTGTTTCGATATTTTTCTCAATGCTCACCAAGCATTGCAGGGGCAATCGCTATTGTTATGCAAATTAGTACCAATGAATTCTGCGTGAATAAATTACCCGCATAAAAAGTCCCTACCCTAGTGTAACTCCAATATAGAAACGTTAGGAGAGTGTATTTGGTCGTTAAACTTGGTAAAATTCCTTTTAGATAATAAGGAAACTATTAAAAGATGTTAAAACAATAGGAAACTGGAGTTCCCTTGACAGCATCGTAAGGAAAATGACACGTTTTTCCAGCACTTTCTTGATTCTCTGACCCTGGTCACCCCCGTCCTCTAAATAGAATAGTCTCACTATGGTCGGCCATGTTGATCAGCAGCGGGCATGATGTCTTTGTTTCTGTATTCAGAGATTGTACAATCAATTTCTTTGGACGTGTAAGTCGATTTTGAAAGCAATAGAAGATCAAATGGTGTTGAAAAAAAATCGTGCATAAAATTAGCATAAATTAAGCGTCCACTGCAGATGGGTCCCCTTGATTTACAGCCGTCTTGTGTTGCCGAACCGGTGGCTCGTACTCGAATAGTGCAATAAAGGCAAGTGAATGACCTTTGGTAACTTTACTGCCATGTTTTTGTGAACTATTTTGCGGTCAATTTTATTTTCTCATGATCAAAAACGGAACGTGTACAAGCTTATACGCACCCACCATGGTCATTCAACAGCCACAGTACAGTATAGGCATGGCAGTTCATTATGGCAATATGATGCAGGTGGTGGTGTTGTACGTCAGGCATCGGTAAGGGTACGTGGGTATTGAATGAAAACTACGTATTTGAAACATGGTATCTCAATCTCTCAACTATTTTAACTTGTACACAACACCGTTGCTTCAAAATTGTTGCATCACGTATTGACTATGGCGGTGTTTACCACACTGACAAAAACTTCGGCCGTGTTCAAACATAAACACAAACGTACCGATACATGGGGCATTGTTTGTACTTTTGTTACTGCACAATGGTAGAAGTGTTAAAAAGGAACTTTTTATTGTGTATTTTTTCTGTAAGAAAGACACCTGTCAATCATTAGCACAAGTCAATGACGCATTGCAAGCCAGCTGGTGTGAATTTCAGCATGCATTGTTTCATGATGGGCTCAGAGAAGGGGTGCGGCTTCTATTATGGTACAATTCAAAAACCCCAAATGGGCAAACAATGAGCCAAGACAATGTTTCAAAGTCAGGGTGCGGCTTCAATTAGAGGTGCGGCCTCAATTGGGAATTTTACGGTATATGTATCTATGATGTATGGGTTTCTTGATTTGATAATTATAAATGGAGTTATGAGCTCAATTTTCACTGGTCCTTTCAGGTACACAGAACAATAATTCGGATTTACATTGGACATACATGTAAGATGAATAGTTGGCCCAATGATTACATGTGAAATATAAGACCATACATACAGTTGAAATTATGGTTTTGATTTGTGTGTACATATTTACAGATACTTACAAAAATTCTCATCTATAACATGCCTGAATTTTATATTGAACGTGTGCTTTCCTGAAAGACAGTTTTTGATTGAGGAATGATTGCAACATTTATCACCTCAAGTTCAAAGACCTAATTTCAGAATTGGCAATCCAATTAGTGGTCAATCATCAGATTCTATATTTTCTGATAAAATCATTCTTGAACATTTGGATTGTCTCGCCTGCTTAAGAATTGTATGTGTGACATACAAAGTAATAATTTACTGCACTTTAATTTACTTACATGCAACATTGAAATTATGATGCTCATGTTGTAATGGTGAATTTGTTTTTTTCCCCGAAGAGAATATTCATCTCCTATTTTTCATCCTATTACAGCCACAACAGCTACCACTTGATGAAACTCTTTTAGTTGCCAGGTATATACACAACCCACTATGCATAGATGGTAAGTGTATATATAATAATTCTTTATTGAACAGTATGTAATTTGGAGGAGGGGGGAAGTAATATGCAATTTCATATTCACTCCGTTTGTGGCAATTTTTCTGTACAAATTTACATCAACAGGATAAAAGAAGAATGACAGCTTCAGTATAATGATGTCAAGTCAATAAATATTTTTGTGACCTCGTTTTGAGTGTTATACTGATGTTTCAAGCACGACCATAAGTTAATTGGTTGACCTACTTGTTGTACAGGTCATATAGTAATTATCACTAGATGATATCAAGTTATCTATAATATCCTTGTGAATCCAGTGATAATTAGCTTATTGAAATTTGATGTGCTTTAGAATGCAATTGCTATTTGTCATCAAAAGCAATTGAGTATCCTATTTATCTCCTGAGTCAAGTTCTTTTGATAAAACACAGTTAATTTGCTAAAAGGTTTCTTCAAATAGGGCAATGAGAAATATTTTATTTCTTCAACAATGCCCAATGAATTTGTAAGAGAATGACAGTGTAAAAGGGATCATTTCTTCCCTCCTCCTGGAACCTATGACCAGTTTCTTGAATGCAGACAAGAATATAGCTGCTACTTGGTGGAAAATATTCTTTGTTCTGTGGATGAGTGGTTGTGTTTTTGTGGTTGTCTATGTGCATGATGTGAAAGAATAACCACACATTGTCTTTCAAATTTTTTCAAAGGTTTCAAGTTTGATCTCAGATTATATGTGGCAGTTACTTCCTATGATCCTGTTAGAATTTACATTTATGAAGAGGGCTTGACAAGGTAAGCAAGAGGATTGAAGATTTATTCAGGTGTTTGATCTAACATCAGTAATTTAACTTGTAGGAGCAGCTGAGAGAAGATGAATAATGTTCATAGTGGATATTTCAACTCAACAGCATCACAGCTGTCAGAGTATATGGTTCAAACATTGATCAATAATGCTGGAATCACCTGTGGGAATAGGTTATCAAATGTCGGTAACTGAAAGGTTCATTTTAGAATATACATGTACAGTCGTAACCCAGCTGCAACTGTAACCTAACTTGGAGATATATCCCCATCATAATACTATCTGACAACAACTGTAAAACTATTCTTATTTCTTATAATACTTACCATTCGTCCTTGAAATTACCAATCATACATGTATCTCTTGAGTACTGTAAAATTCTTATCAGAAACTTGAGCTCAGCTGGGCTACATGTTGTCTATTCTCTGATATCCAAATACATTATCATTATTGCAATATTACCCATAATTTGGAGCCAGTAGACTGTTTTATAGCTATCATAATTGGCCCATTTAACTTCTGAGAAATGATTGAATGAGAATTCTGAAATACAAGATTTCTTACAGTATTTGAAAGTTAAGATTATTAATGTAGCTTCATATTCAATTTGCTAATTTTAACTGCTGCCACTACCTAGCTTTAAAATGTTGCTTTGCTGACCTAGAAGGTCGCTTCACTTTGCAGAAGTATATAGTAAAGGCTTAACATTGATACACTTGCTCATTGCCCGTCACAGGTTTGCCACTGTGCAGTATGAGAAGAGTGCCAAGAGTATCAGGAATACATGCATGCATTTGACAAATTACAGTCTCAACAAGAAGAGCAGTGATTATGTTAGGTAAGTCTTCACACCTGAGCTCCACTCCAGGCCTTCTTTGGACCTTTCCCACCAACCAGCCGAACTTAGCTACACATGTTATGTCTGGCAGTTAACTGTAGAAGACAACTCTGTTTATAATTTTAGGTCATAGGGCATATGGTTGAATATTATGATGCCAGGTGCATGAACTTGGAGTATATGTTGCATTTATATTTACACTATATAGTATATGTCTATCCTAAAGAAAAAAGTGCATCACCTGTATTTTATGAATTTTGTATTCATAGTTGCTCTTTTGTTGAAAGCAAAAAGCCTGATAGCTGCATACTATTACTAAAAAGAATTATGTGGTGATCCTTTCTATGGCAGCTCCTGTGTTTGCTTGTAAAACATAAAAGGAACATGTTTATTATATGTGGGTAATAACTGAGGTGTGTCATGTTCTCAGGTGTGATGACCCCAACATAGAAGACTATGGAAATAAATGGAGTCTTGGTGCCATGCTGAGGTATATCAAAAAACAAGGCAGGGATGTAACAGGTCAGTCTCTTATCATTCTTTGCATTTCCTACACATGTTTGGCAGTCAGTATGACCAGATAGATAAGTAGGGTTTTTGTCCTTGCCTGGCAACTATGTATGGTCAAGTTCATACTTGAACCACTTGACAAGTCATCGGACAAAAATATTTACTTAGTGATATGTGTATTCATGTGTGCCATGACCTAAAGAATGGGCGTGTGTGTGTGAGAGAGAGAGAGAGAGAGAGAGAGAGAGAGAGAGAGACAGACAGACAGAGACAGACAGACAGACAGACAGATAGACAGAGAGTCAAACAGACACAGTCAGACAGACAGAGATAGTGACAGAGATAGAAAGAGAGAAAGAAGAAGCAGTTCATTGTTTAACATAATTTGAACTTTTTGTTCCAGCTTTAATGTCCAGGATACAAGATGTTGTTATCAAGACAATCCTAGCAGGTGAACTTCCAATAGCCACAGCATGTAAAATGTTCATGCCCAACAGAGGAAACTGTTTTGGTAAGACCATTATTATTATTTCACAGAATCAGTTTATGTGCCTCCATGTTTTCTTTAATAAATGTAGTTCTTTAACCGTCGAAATCAAAGTGGAGGGATTTGTAACAAGAGAATACTCAGAGGCTGGAGTAGAAGGGCAGTGTGAATGAGTGGCAATTTAAAAGATTACCTCAAGTTGAAAGGTTATGTTTTAATCATTGAGGTCATAATTTCACTTTTGAAAGAATAATTTATGTTGTATTTTTACAGAGTTGTATGGCTTTGATATCCTGGTTGATGACAATCTCAAAGCCTGGTTGCTGGAAGTCAACCTTTCACCATCCCTTGCCTGGTGAGTACAAGATGACAAAAACTGAATCTCCACATTTTTGATAGCTTGGATGATATGACTCAAAATGAGAACAATGAATTGTAGAAGGAGAACCCTTATTCAAACTGACAAGACTAATATTAAGAGTAGCTATGGATTGTGTGTTTGAGTTGCTTGGACTACTGTTAAGTTTCATGTTTGCGGTTCTCACCAGTAATTCATTTTCACTAGTGGAGTACTTTGCCATTGCTGCCATTATGGTGTTCAGTCTGTATGGTTTTTGATAATCTTGTGATTACTTCTTTTCCCGCAGTGATGCTCCATTGGACATGAAAATCAAAGCTAACATGATCGCTGATCTCTTCACGTTGACCGGTAAGTATCATCTTCAATGCTGCTATTTTCATATTAAAAGCATGGTGGGAGCCTGATTCCCCAGGCTAACCTTCATTTTTGATAAAGCAAAGATGAAAAACATATTGGACAAAACAATATTTACACACATACATGCTTGACAACATAAATACTGGGTATTTTGACTTGATCATGGGATTAGAACAAGAAACTTTACTTTACAAACAGAATCTAACAAAATGCTAAAAAATGCAAATAATAATAACTAATGAGGCTTTAACAAATGTTTGTATTGAATTATCTTGTAGGTTTTGTTGCCCACGATCCAATGATGAGAAAGACACAACAGAGTAAACGAAACCAAGAACTGGCTGCCTCAAGTGCTCTAAGACAACAGGTTATATAGTCTTGACAAATCAAGCAGTCTCTTTTTTCAGAAAAACACACATTACAAAGTTCAAGGTTTTTTGACAAGTCATTGGGTACAAAGACAACTAATATCATTTTTCCTGCCATGCATAGATCACTGGTAAAGTTCTCCTGCCCTGCCTGCAGTACGAGGCACATACTGCCTGGATGGAAAGCATTCCACATTTTGCATTCCTACCCTTTCGATTGCAGCATTGGTTGATGCACTGTCTTAGGTGACAAAATGTGTGTTGGATGGGCCATAGAATTAAAACTTTTTGTGACAGTGGAAATTTATTGGTTCTTAGTAGTGTTTGGAAATGAAATCTGCAGCGAGTGGAAATAGCAACATCACTGCGTGAAGTTGTCCCATCCTCACAGCAAAACTTTGAATTTAGTGTGTAAAGCTGAGTGCCTGCATAATGCATGGGAGGCGATAACAATGACTGTGACAGGAAAGGACTGCCACGATGAAATTACTAAAAGTCAGGAATTCTGTCTAGGATCAAAGACAAATGCTGTGAAGATTTCAAATTCAAACATTGCATTGACACAGTTTAGCCAGGATTCATTAAATGTGCAGACCAGTTCTGTATTTGAAGCCTTTCTTCATGTACAAATACATCAGACATTGTACGGCGGAATTCTTGCTATACCTGTGATTTTCAGAAGGAAAGATAGTTCAGTAGAAACACAAATGAATGACACAATAAACACATTCATTCATGTAAAAAGACAGAACCATTTCTATGGCTACAGAAATTTTACCAAAAACAGAAAATCGGATATCTTACAACAGATTTTAGCCTTAAAAAATATGCTGCCCGAAGGAGGACTATGAATAGAACTTTATCAGTTGATCAGCATCCACTTTTGTACCCTGCCATCACTGTGTTTTGGTTCATTTTGGAATAATCCTATTGTCTTCTGTTGTAGACTGGTCCATCCTACATGAAGTACATGTAGGAGTGGACCCAGAAAATAATAGGAAGATTTCAAATTTCTGGTGATCATATACTGTAAGGTGTTTTAAGTTTGAGTAGCTGCAAGTTTTGTATTGCTAGCTGAAAATTTTCCTTGGTACCAGTATATTCCACAGCCTCCAGAGTCAATGTGTTTACATTTACATAATTATAAATATGTAAAAGCAACATTTGTGTAAAAATTGTCTGGGTTCAAATTATCAAAAGTAAATTTGTTTCAAATTGATATTGGCTTTGGTTTTGTATGTAATATGTTTTTCATCTAATGTAATGAGAGTATCAAATGTAAAGTTGGATTAAATTGAAACTTTATGACGACACCCTGTATCTCAGACATTAATCAATGACTTTCAACCTTTTACTCCATTTTCAAACTCACTTTCATTATTGCTGATTTGAAACTATTCATGTACACATATGACGAGCGCTTAGTGTTTACCTGTACAAATGCAGTATGGTCAGTCTTTACCATTTTGAAAGTTATGCTATGTGTAAGTGAGCTAATTTTACCACACATTTACCAAAAATTAAACCCAGCACCATCAAATGGTCATAACCTCATGATTACCAGTAGTTTGAGCTCTGAGCAAGATAAGATACACATTAATGAATTTGTAGTTTTAATGACACTTATTTTGAAGATTTTAGGTCGTTTCAGGACTTTCTCCACTTATTCCCTCCCAGTACTACGGGTAGTACCCTTTACACAATATTGCATGTATAGACAGATGAGCATGCCAATGTTGTAAAAAGTATTAACAGCATGCTAATAAAACAATAATGGGATATGGACTTCCAAATGTCATTGGAGTGATACAAAGAAATGCAGCTACTTGGGCTTGAAATGGTTGTGAAAAGATAATCCATAAAACAGGTGTCAAGGTGACAAATTAATAGACACAAGGTCAACAAGTGGTCATCTCTGATTTCCAGTATCAATCACGGCCCCTCCACAAAAGGGACCGTGTATCAATCCACTAATATGGTGTTGTGTTTGATTTAAAGGAGTTATCATATTGAATTCTAACATTGACATAATCTACCACTCATGAATGGTGTTATGGTGTTTCAAAGTATCAGATACAATATCACATAGTGTATTTGGTAGTGTGGATGTATAGGTCACTTTATCCCATGGAGTGACACTGTAGCTGCTGCATAATTCTAGGTGCATGCAACACCCACTAATCAGTAACAAAATAACCGTCACCACACTCACCGCAGCATGTACCACGTAGCTACCCACCCATACCCCAAACCCCCCTTCTGCTATCGCACTTTCTCACAGACAGATTTGCTACTTGCAAAATTACCACCTCTTTCCCACACCTTGACTTGCAGAAGGAGCGTGTAGGTTCAGAGTTTAGGGTAAGTTGTAGTGTGCTGCACATAGTTTGAAAAAAAAAGCACTAACAACACATGAATTTGTTCCACACTCATTAGCTTTTTGCGTGATGTTGTCAGCACAGTGTCTGTCCCACATGTTAGAATGTTTTAACTTTCCACAGTATTTCAGGTGGCAGATCTACGCATAGTTCAAGGTTGTCAGAAAACATATCATATCATCAGTACAACTGTTTCATTTTCCATATTTCTGACACAGGGGTGGCTGATGTCAATGTCTATTCTGAATGTAACAAAACTAATGTATGTCAGAGATTTTCATTTATCAAAGTTGTCTCACTATAATGCTGCCCCGATCAAAGCCAACTAAGATATACCATATTGTGGAGCTATACTTCTCAATGACATTCATGCAGTGTTTTCCGAAAGCTTGGAAAAAAACACAGGGGTGGTCAATGTACATAACGATGTACAATTTGAATATTCCTTTCTTGTGAAAATGTATTCTTTTATATTGTTATAAACATATGAATAGAATGCTCCAAAACTGTGACCAGGGGTGGCCTGCCCATCAAAATCCCTTCGTGGAGAACCAACAATATTTGCATAGTGCAAGCTCAAATGCTTCGAAAATAACCTCTCTGTAAGCACTTCAAAGCTGTCATGATGGTTTGGTCATGTTCTCTGACAACGTATCACTTGGTCACTTCCAAGAATGACAATGTTTTTAATTGTAGCACACTGTAAGATTAAAGACACCATGATCCATGTATACGTAATTGTCAATTGTAATTGTAAAAGATATCGTGTGGTGGTCTGTATCAGACCATCCATAATTATAACTTCATGAGGCAGCTATATCAAACACAGGATGAAGGACAAGGTGATGGAGACGAGGTGTTTGTATACAGGTGTTATTGTGAATTATTGTGAATTGCGCTGCTAGCTTTGCTGTGTTATTGCCACACTTTAGCCAAAGCAGGCGTTGGGTTTCTTTCCACACAGGACGACTCAAAAGAGAAAGACATACAACGAGCTGACAGAATCACAAAGCGCACCACTGCCAGGGTAAGGGTGCAGAAAAAGGGAAAGGCAAACAAAATTACTAAATGCTTTGCAGTGTGTGTGTCTGTCTTGTCTCGGCTTGAACTCACATTCTGACGGTTGCATGCATTTATTCTCTATCAACACATTGCACACAGAATGACTGCTGTCGTATTCATGTACCAGTATGAAATGTCACAGTTGTCACTATGATGTCTGATTCAGCCACAAAAGTTTTGTATCCATATTATCTTTTGATTGCTTAGTAATGGCAAAAAATGTACGGTAATGCCCAATTATCAGGGTTGATCCAAAAAGCTTGATACCGTTGACTATATCAGCAACTACACGATTTCATTTTTTTCTGAGTTCAGTTTTGTAACATATATGTCTGCTATTTTGCCTGAAATGGTAAGATTGTTAGTTTGACTGTTTCTTATCTAGAAAGGGTGTTTTGAAACAGTAGGGATGACTCAAAGAACAACAATTTTGAAAGCTGGATGAATATTATGTATCTTGACAAAGATACTTCATATCAGAAAGTTTCTGTATGTAAACAAAGTTCACTATCTAAGTTGGCAAAGAAAATTATGTTCAACATGTAGGTTTGGTAAGATTTGTCTCAAAGAGTAAGAGGCGTTTAGAATGAACACAACTTCAACAAGCTGACAGCATGGAACTTTTAAGCATTCACAAATACTCTCAGGAAACCTCAGTGGACATTTATTGAAAATTAACTGGTGAAAGATTGTGTACTCTTCTTTGCTTGCTGTGCATGTGCTGACAGTGCTCTTACTAATGCCTGGCGGTTTTTACAATAAGTCAATATGCTATTTGAAAACTAACTGCACAGAGAAAAGCTGAACATCCAGCATGATGCTTGACAAAGTCAGAGAATAACAACTTAAGAATGAATACACTTGTGCAGTATTAACACAATATCCTTTGCATTTGAATGTGTCATCACTTACAATGCTTGCTTTATATTATCCACAAGTGTAGCACATTCCACAAAATATTTCACACGAGATTTTTTGATGTGCTTAGTTTGTTCAGTTACAATGCCCTATTCTAGTTTATACAGTTGCAAAGGTCAATTACACCAAAGAAATGTTTGGATATTCCTTATCAGAACTGAAATTTTCACTCAGTCAATAGACTAAAAAATTTTCATATCCACTGTAACCTTAAATTTATAATACTCATCACATGGCACATTAGAAACCCCTGTGTGTATGACATGATGCTATAATACAAACCCCCTGGCTTTCAACCTAGCAATGGTTCAACTCCGGAATACGTGATGTGTTGTGTAGACTCAGTACGCCCAAGAGATCACATGATAGCGGTACAAACAAACCCACTTGTGTACTAATGCGTATGGAAATACACATGGGTTTGTTTGTACCGTGGTCCATTCTAATTCCGGGTTTAGTCTACAGTTGTAAAATTTGATCAGTTATTAAATCAAAAGCATAAGATAATACTCATCATTCCCCAATATCCAAAACCTGCTTTCCTTACATAGTTTCCACTTTATGACAAGGCGGAACATTGATCACATGCTTGCGAGTTAAATACACTACACTAATTCCAGCACAAGATGCTTCTTAATAACAAACTCCAGTGTGGCTTCAATACTTACCGTAATATTTTTTTTTCACAATCTGCAATTTTTCATTACAGAAGGCTAGAAAGGATAATTCTGATGATGGTTCCAAGGTATATCTCAACTACTGCAGCTATATTAAAATCTTATCAATAGCCATCTCACCAAGCCATTAAAATACACATTAACATTATGCTTCACGTTGCGGCTTTGATCATTCAGGCTGTCGTACACACATTTTATAAACAAGCTAAGAGGAGTGCAAACTCGCTTAAAGTTTAAAATAAATGATGTTTTTTAAAGAGTGTTTGTAACATTCATGGGTATACTATGTTATTATCATGCATTTATGGTGCCAATATTACCATGTAAGTTTAATATGATCATTGTTTAACTTTGTGTAAAATATATAAAGGACATAAATTTCACCTCGCAAAACTTTTGCTATCATGCGGACTTCTCACTCTTGCCATTGTCAACAGAGACAACGTCCACAATCAGCAGGCAGCGTCAACATGAAGAACTTCTCCTCAGTAAACTCACGTCCAAGCTCCAGCTCGGGTCCGAGGTCCAAAGATGACAATCGTCTGACGGGAGAAGAGGCCAGAATTGTCAGGGAAACAAAGGAAGAGTGTTCACGGCGTGGTGGATGGGTCAGAGTTTTCCCGTCTCCTGAATCATGGGAGAAATACAGGTGAGTGTTTTTTAACTTCTTCAACAAACAGTAACTCTTAGGATGATCTATGGGACGGTCTGAGATTGTCGCATAAGTTCAAAAAGCGAAATTCATTTGTTTATAGGGCGAGGGGGTTTGACCTCCATTCAATTAGTGAACTTCACATTCTTATTTTTATTTTGCCATCACAAGTTGTCTTTACATTGTATGTAAAAATGAACAAAAACTGCACACTTGTACCAACAAATTTTGCTGTGACTGTTTCCAAATTTTTTGTGTCATGCTATGGTTAATAATACTCAAATTTGATTGATTACTTTATGATGTGCATGTAATGTGGTCAGGGGATAGGTATTCTACAGTAGCAATAGCAAAATGCTACATTGTGCTCTAAAGCACACATCAACATTTCCCACTTTTGAACTTTCGTTTAGGGGGGGGGGGGGTTTGGGAGGGGGTTTTGATATAAACGAAGGAATTTCATTTCTTGAACTTATGCAACAATCTAAGATGGTTCCTAAATTGTTCAGTGTTTCAGGGTCCAGCCATTAAAGTACGTTGTCTGGAAGATTAATACTTTACGTGTGCACTCTACTCCTGTATATTTTTCTTTGCATTGCAATTCTTATTACTGGTACTTCTGTTAGCTAGGAGAATTGGAATCAGGGTAGACTGAAGACCTGTACCGGTACATCCAAGTTGCAATCACAACATGACAGAGATGGATAATTCACCCAAGCAACAATCTCTTTGAATTCTCTCAAGCATATTTGTGTGTGTTCAACAACATATTATTAGAAATTATAGTCATATTCAGTGAAGCAGTCATAATTCAGAAAACGTCAATTTTGGGAAATGTGAAATTTCATAACCTGTGAAAATTGTTAATTCACCATGCTCATCTGTTTTCATCGTAAGCAATGTCAAAGACACATTTACAAACTTTGTGTTTATAACTTTTCCGTAACATTTCCACAGTAATTTCTTGGAAAGCAGAACTACACACAATGAGATGTTACATAGAAGACTTTATCCAGACAGGTAAGTTTCGTTCTATGCCATTATGGCGTTATGCTGGAATAATTTCTGACATATTCTTCCATTAATTACAACCAATAACAAGCTAACTAAGTCTAACTAAGTAATGGGTAATTATAATTTAACATCAGTTTTGTCAATAAATAAATGACTTTTAAGATGTTCATAAATTTATAGTTTCATTATAGTTGAAATTATCGCATCAAGTATTCCCTCTTGCTTGGTTTTATACTTGATGTTATGTCAGCCTTCACAGATACGTTTACATTTTAATTGTACCATCAAAATTTGAGATTTCTTTTCATCTTGTATTTAAATGGAAAGAGGATTTCTTTCCATAAAATAAACGGTATCTGTTGCACAGATAATATTTCACCTGGAACTATAGACATTTATTTTATGCAAGCTTGGAGGAAGGAATTTTTGAACAGCTATCTTTATCTTCTTCAAAATTGCATATACAGTCCCAGTAAGTAGTTAATAATAATTGTATACACACAACTAAATTAGTACATTCTCACAAACTTATTTTAGCTTGAAAGTAAAATCATAAAAATAATGTTAAAAGATACAGCTAGTGGGGCTTTAATCTACATGTATATACAGGTATTATGGCTGGGCATTGAAATAAACAAAATGTATAAATTTTTAACCACGCACTTCACAAGGGTGATGTTTGTCAACCATTAAACTGTCATTTCAAAAAACACTGCTAGTGTTGTCAAGTTTCTGTCAAATAGTGATGGCAAATCAAAGTTGATTCAATATTTCTATGGTGATGACGGGTTTGTTTGTGTAGCAGCCTGAAATTTCATGGCCATTCTACATGCATCAAAGTATTTGGAGAATGTCCACACTACATTTTGTGTATAGTCAGTTGCCAATTCAGGTATTATAGAAATAATGGGCAACACCCTGACCATTAAGGTCAAGGAAGAGCCTGCAAGGAAAGCCAAAAATTAACAGGCAAGGCTTGCTGAGTCTGTTAATTTTGGCTTTCCTCTCACCCGCGAATTTCAAAAGCCAACAGGGCCCCATAATGTTGTATTCACTGAGTGACGTGCTGCGCTGTATGCGAGCTCAGTGTTTTTTGTCAATGTGTAGTGCAATACACGACGCACCATCACGTATGCTGTAAAAATTTTGCAAATCTGGAGATTTTTTGTGAAAAGTGTCTAACTTGGCCTACAACTACAAGTGCTTCATTTTATTTTGTTTTGTGGTTGATTATGATCTTTGTACGAATTACAATTTATGTTTTAGCTGTAAAGTTATGATAGTATGATACTGTGAGCTGTTCATAGTATTATTCATATTCACTGGCATGTAAACAAACCGTTACTGTGTATTTGTGGTCAGTCACATGGTTCAGCTTGACTAATTAAACTGCGACGGACAGGGCATGTTAATATAATTAACAATATACTCGTCGGTACTATTAGTCCAAAGATAAAAAGCAAACTGAAATCCATTACATTCTTGGAACATCTTAAAAGTCACTTATTTCTTCTGTCGTAATCTTCCTCAATAAATCTAAACTAATTCTGGTAAGGGGTAGAAATCAATAACATATGGACTTAGGTGTCAGTGGTTGTGGTAGAGTAGTATGAGGGGTGTTTTATCAAGTGTGTGCATCTCTGCGTGTGCTCCATCTTTCTTTGTCTCTGTAGTGTTGCAGCCAAAGAACTTCAACAAAAGTCACACCTCAACAGTTCTCAAGCTGTGACTCTACAAATGTAAGTCCAAACTCAGCCATGTTGTCTCACTCCCCCTCTTCCTCTCCTTTCTCCCTCCCCCTGTCCTAAAACCCTGACCATCTTCATCACTGCGACCCAAGTACAGTCGCAAACCGGTATAAGTACCATAGGTAATAATTTTTCATTCTGAGAAAGATTCATCATGTTAATACAGAAATATAATCATTGGTATAAAGTAATCATTAAAAAGTAATCATTATAAAATGTAGTTTAACCAACATTTGAATCAGTGGGCATTGACATATCAATCTCTAAATGTACAATCCCTAAAATTTGTAAAACATCTATAATGTGCTGAGCTGACCCATGCCTTAAGCAAAATATGAAGGACATAATCATCTATATAGAGTAATATCCATTTAATTTTTATGGTCATGACCTTCCCTTTCCTTTCCTGTGACCCACTTCTTGTTTTCAAAAGTCAAGCAATCATGATGATGTTTCTATAATATTGGTCATAAAAAGCATGGGAGATGGCTTTCCAAATACAATGTACACATTTAATGCGAAATAACCAAAAGTTATGCACAAAAATGTGGATTTTTCAAAGATTGGATAATAAAGTGCAATTGTTAGCTAGAAGTTTTCTGTTTTTATCATGGGAAATCCTAAATGTGTATTGGTCACAAAATAGATGTAAAACAATAAATTGAAAGGGTTAATGATGTTTTATCAAAAGATTAAAATCAGTTCAACTTCATTTCAGATGACTCTGAGATATCTGTGATAATCATGTACCACAACTACATTTGCATCTACACTTACTATCTCCTTCCATTAGGTATCATACCATGATATTGTATTCCCCTGTCTATGTCTGTATTCCTCCATTGTGTAAATTTATTTTCTATGTCTTTCTGTCATTCTCTATCCAGCTCTCTGGTCTACAGATCTCTGTTCCCAAGTGAAGTATTATCTTACTTTACTCCTGTACATGAATTTCTATCAAACCCTTCCACAAGCAACAGAATATAATCACAAGTCAGCCTGGCATGTGGAGTATCAAAATTGTTCATTATAATGATGCCATTGTATAAAGATAACATCATAACTAGATCAAATTTTGATAAATCCCCTGTCCCCCATACATTAGCAACGTAGTATTACATCAAGACATGAGTTATATACGAACATCATTGACTTTCTGCCAATGTATTAATAGGGTTTTAATAGTATGTAATTGTACACGCCTTCCCTCTCTCTCATGCAAACAGGTAAGGAATTCCTGTCTTTTTATGTCATGCTTGCTACTGCATTTGCTTTCTAGCAAAGTAAGCGTTGATAACTGACACCTAACATTAATAAACCTTTCAATGAAATATACTGCATCCAGAGTTGCTGTTCACTTTCAGCTCACAGACTGGTCTGCACGGTGCTGGTGATGCAGAGGAAGTCTGCTCTTGAGACACAAAGGTGGCGTTAGAGCGCCCTCACAGGCTAATAACCTGGCATGGTCACAAAGCGTCTAATTGTTTCCTTTTCCCACATTATAACCTGTTCAGACACAGGTTTTGACAATGCTGTAATCACTCTTTTACTTCTGAAATTTTAGTGACATGTACAATACTACCTTGCATGGCAACGTAGTAAACTCAATTATGCACATATAAAATGCATTCTTGCATTATAAGTTTTGGGCTGTGGTTGTAATCTGAACATTATGCTTGGGCCAGAGTGAAGGGAAAGGTGTTTCCTAGATTTTCATAGCACAACAACAACAGAAGCGGCAAGCAATCTTTGCCTTCCTATGTGAAATTGTAAATTTCCTCCATAGGAATGCGACATTCTGTGTCTTTCAACTATGAGCAAATATAGATATTACAAATTATTTTCAAACAAATGTATTTGCAAAGGAGATGAAACAACTACTTGTAGAACAAAATCACTGACAAACAATTGATAAATAGCTGAATTTCAAAGTGTTTCTGGCTGATTTTAAAACTACTTTAATTACGTGAAAAGTAGAAAGAATTATGCTGATGAACAATTCTTTGATCTCATGTGGCATTAAAACATTCAGTAACAACTGTTATGTATATTAAAGGACTGATAATGATAATGTATAGAAGGTTCATTTTGCAAATGAAAGTCTGAAAAGTGACCCTTTTCACAACTCCAACGTATTGTTCAAATCATTAAAGTTAACCTTTCGATTGCAAGGGAGAGGGGTTAAATCTCATGATGATGTCATAGGTCACAAAGGGGTCAAGATTCAAAAAGTTAGATAAAGGGTAAGTGTTGAAAAACAAGCCAGCAAGTTTGAACTAAATGCAACTTTTACAGAGGGATGGACACGTATAACTGCAACAGTTGCAGAAAGGAAATACCTTATGTCTTACACTATTATATCTTACATTTCTGTTTGTTTCAAAGGAGGTTGGCTGTTGTAAATGAACAAATGGTGGACCTCAGGAAAGATGGTATGATGCAGTATCTGAGGAAACTGACAACCCTTGACAACAGAACAGAAAGAAGAAAAGTCCGGAGTAACATGGCAAGGAGTCAGAAGCCTCCAAGCGGGAGAATCCACAGACAAGGTGAGATCATGGATATTTTATGAAAACCCAATGTACTTTTTTCAAGAGCATAAGCAACAAGAACATTTCATAGTATACGCCATACATACTGTAATGCATTTTTCACATTTCACATGTTAGCCCATGGATTTGGTATATTTATGCAGTGTTCAATGAATAGTTGTGCAACACAAGATGCACCAACAAGATAGTCCAAGTGCTTGCTACAGGCAAGTTCCTTTGACCAGGAAATGTAAGAAAGAAAGTTCAAACCTTTGTATTAATATCAGAGAGAAATGGACCTCCTTATGTACAAAAGTAAGGGTCCTTCTCTAAATAAAGAGTCTTGGAAAGCAAAGCATGGAATTATCATGACCCCTACCTGAAGGGGTCAAGTGAAACAAAGAGATGGGGTTTATTAGTATGTTGTTTTGAAGAATGTCACACTTTCGCTGATGTCGTTAGGAAATTTAGTAGTAATATAACAATGTGTGATTCATAACTGACCAGTATTATTTCCTCCTATCACACACAACAATTATATTTTCATGTTCATGAATAATTAAAGGAAAGTTTATTGATTTCAATAATAAGGGCTGTTACTCAAAATCAGGCCAGACAATCAGCATGGTATCAAATGATTACTCTGGCTTGTTTATTATTTGCAGTGAAAGAAAAAACAGTAGAGAAGAAAGAATCAAACAGCAAAAGCAAGCGAGAACCACTTGCACAGGGTGAACTCAAAGAAGAAAAGACAAGAAAATCCAGCTCATCGTCGCAACAACAACAACAAAAACAACAACAGCAACAACAACAACAACAAAGAACAGAAACTAAGACAGCTAGTAGCAGTGCAAAAGCAGAAAACCAATCATCCACAGCTACTGCAGCTACAACAACAACAACGACATCCAAGACAGCAGAGGCAGCTACAAATTCACAAAGAAATTCCGCAGCCAGTAGGACAGAGACAGAGAACATTGGTGAAGGGGATGCCAAAACAGCTGATAATGTCAGCAGGTCAAAGGCGGACAGGGTTCATGCAGAGAGTGAGGAAACTAGACAGGTTCTCAGGGAGAAACCACAGCCACCGCAAAAACCTCCACTGCCAAAAGTCAATGTTGTTGAAATCATTGAGAATGGCGGAGATCTGAGGTAAGACTTTCAGCCCTGACTTAGCTTTCTTGTCTACCCAACAGTGCAGAGAATGTTTTTTTGTTATTTTCCACGTGGTAGGATAATTCAGGATAAAATTCAAAATCACACAGACAGCACCTACGGTAAAACTTAGATAGGTGTTGTCTCATCTTTTTCCATTTCAGCGTTTCCATCTTGTAGCAATTAAATTTACCAACACATCACAGCATGTGAATTTAGTTTTTACGTACTGCAAATCAACAATGTTGCATACATAGTCAGAATGTACATACATGTATACGGACACAAAAATATAATTATGCACAATTCATATGACATGCAAAGAATTAATGACAAATGCAATCCATGTGATAAATAGTCAAGATGAGAGTATAGTTGTAATTTTTAGCCATTATTTCTATGTTGGAAGCAGGTACATATGTGTATGTGTTGCATGTGTATCACTGTACAGCTGTTTGATTCATTTTCTTTAGTAAAATGCAAGCCAGAGACGCGTTTGCAGCTTACCTAGCCCGAGTGCAAAACCGTCTGTCAGAGGATGTCCAAAGTGGCAGAATTGAAGGCGAATCGCAAACTCTACCACAGGTTATTAATGAAACAATATTACATTTTTTATACTTTTTTGTCTCTATTTCTCTTCTGTTTCTGTGTTATCTTTCTGCATGTATTGTTGCTGTCATGCATGTGATGTTATGTCTTGAATGGTATTTGTTTGTATGTATGTGTGTGTGTTTGTGTTGTGTTTTGTCTATGTTGGAACAAACCTCACAGCAAGCTTCAAGCAAGGCACGCCTTTGCTACCTACCTCCAGCGAGTCCAGCTTCGGCTGATTGAAGAGACCAGCCGTCCCCACAACCGAAGTGACCCTGGTGCTCGCAACGATGAGCAAATGGTTAGTGCAGCCTTGTGGATAAGCAACGAGGTACCAACCACTGTTCATCATCCACTATGCACTGCCAGCAATCCATCTAGCTTTAGCCACAGACCATCAGGGAAGATTTCTAAGTCTTTCAAAAAAAAAAATCAGTTCACCGCTTCAAAACAAGCATATTCCCCATATGCAGCCCTTTCACCATCACCGCTGCTATCTGAGTGTGGCTTTCTGCAGTGAATATAGAACACCTTGTAACTGATGTTAAATGCTCACTGTTTTCCCCCACTTTACATGTATGTTAAAAAGAAATGAAAGCTAAGTCAGTTTCACACGGTCAGTGAAGCTATGACTTCAGCTGTTCTTACATCAGCTGCATGGTATTCACCAATCATTTTGCTGGCTGAACTTTGGATGATAATAGTTAATGGTACAGTTTACTTAATATTGAAAATAAGTACTGAATTATGGAGTAATGGATGGTGTGACATAAGTTTCCTATAAGTGAAGAATAGTTCCACCGCTGTTTTCTCATTTGTTCTATTATTAATGTAAAACACTTTGGTTAGCAGCATGCTTTTTAAGCGATCATAGCATGGCTTGTTTTATCAAATAGCAAAATCATGGCATACTTCATAGTGCACGGAAGTGATTCTATCATCATACGCTGTAGCTTTGAACTGTCCAGATTACATCCACTGTATCTGGTAGACCACGACTATTTTGATTTGGATAGCGATACTCGTATTCTTTGAATATAATGAACTTCAACTTCCAGCTTATACACCCTGTGATACAAATTTACTCTTTGACTGCAAGTAATTTAATCATCACAGATTTTAAAAGTAATAGTGTTGTAAATATGTCATTTCATCTGTTATAAAAATGCCATGTCATGTAGCAGCATGCTGCATCACCAATGTTTTGTGATCATATTTCTGAATGACTTAAAGCTATTTTATATATATATTATAGTGATTTCTATAAACCTTATTTTTTGAGGCAGTTTGATTTAGCAGAGCCAGTTACTTTGCTAATTTCGCTGAAAAAAGCATGTCTCCAGAAAGGGCATGTTTTACAATATTTTTCCTATCCATCTTGAGTCATGAGAACTTTCACCATGTTGTGCAACTTGGGTGTTGTGCTTGGGTTTTTACTCTGAATTTGCATAATTGCTGTGACAGAATCAATGTATCTGATGTGTCTGTATTCTGTGTGATCTTTGTGCCGTATCATTTCCAAAAAAAAAAACCACATACAACAGGATTTGGTGCTGAGGTTTCTCAAGAGAGCAGCTGGCAACTTGCAACAGCCTTTCAAGGTGATTGTACCAAGCAGAAAGCTTCCCATCAATGATAGAAGGAGGATATTAGCCAAACAGCTAGGAGATTTTGTACATATATATAGCAAGGTAAGATGTGAACGAGAAATATGTCATCCATGATCACATTTCACGTACAAGCTTTTGGTTTATTACATGCAGGGACTGTGCCCAAATGCCATAATTTCTTGACAATTTTTGAATTGTTAAAGGTTTTGATATCGCAGACTTTTAGGTGTTATTGTGTATTTTGTTTTTATCAATGAAAAATCACCATGCAAACTAATCTGCGACTGCCTCACTATAAAGGTTTCCCAGCAACTGTGAGACCAAATTTTTTGTTCACCCTGACAAAATGCTTCAAAGTAGTCATGAAAGCTATTCAACAAATTATATTTTAATCAGAAGTAGAACTATCCTTGGGAAGGGCATATCATAAAAAGTCACAAATTCAAAGAGCATGCCAAATTTTTCATTTTAACGGTAGACATATTAAAAATGTGTATTGTTTATTGTTGCCCGGCTATCAGTGGGCACCGCGGTGTACACTTCCTGAGATTAGTTGCAGACAGGGAAATAACAACGTGCTTTTATTTAATTTCTTGGGCGTTGTAGGAAACTGAACAACTCCAACAGAGAAGAAAACTTGAAAAGAAATATCTTGGCAGAGATGGAGATTTAGCCGATGGATTTGATGAAGACAAGTTTAGAGATTTCATCCATGTTGCTAGGTAAGCTGTAAGAATTGTAGATGTCAAATATCAGATCCTAACATATTCTAATAAATTTGATGAAAATCGAATTCATCGCATTTTGGTATTTTGATCATCAAATGTATCCTATCAGTGTTTCCTGTGAGATTTCATAATCTTGAAAAGTCATATATCTAAAAAAATACACAATATCCAATCTATTATTTGTAAACAGGGTCACTTGCTATATGGTTTCCATGTTGCACATGAGTGTACAATTGCTGTAAAAATAGATCATATCATGACTTTATCTGTGCATGCTGTGTATTCTGCCAACTCAGGGATGTATACTTGTTTACAGTCTTTGATAAAGTTGTTATCAACAAAACTTGTTTTATTCTTCAGTGAAAGTGAACTTGAAGAAGTGTTGACAGTGTACACAAAGATGAACAAGTCGGCCAGCATATTCCTTGGGACCAGCTCCAAGAGTGATGTGCGAGCCAATCCGTCCAATGCCACTCAGGGTCCTAACCAATCCCTCCTGCAGAGGAGAAGCAGTACTAGTGAAATCAACAAAGTGGGACTCTCAGAGAAGGAACTCGGTAAAGGTAAATATGTTCACAGAGGAGGAGGTTTGAGGTCATGATAAAGAAGTTGGTCATGAGTGTTCCATCTGCTGATTGTGATAAGATTAAAAGCAGTGTTAATGTTCAATAATACACCAGCCATGCTATAAAATTCCACAATGCTCTCTTTTAAATTGCTCTTTCTAATGGTAATCTATATAATGCACTGTCAGTAAGAGATTCACACTGCAAGCAAACTCTACTACAAGATTTTTTCTTACAAGTACAGTCAGCTTGTAGCTCATGTTACAACTATAAGAAATACTATTGAAAGTACTCACAATTGTCCAACTTCAAACTTAAGCATTATTTTATGAGATAATATATTCAAAAAAAGTTCTTTTGCGGTACTGTAGTTCATGGAATTCCAAATTGAAAGTAACTCAGAAAAGAATTTGAAATGATAAAACAACATGATTAGCCATCACACAATCTGTTTTGATGTATTGTTAATCATCATACTTGATATGAAAAACATCTGATTGGATAAGAAAATATACCCAAGTACAATATGCTTAAAATGATACAAACTATCACAGCTGAGGCATATCAGTGTGACAAGTAGACATACCAGTATACTGTAGTTTGGTATCACTCACATGGGTTCCATTTTGTTTGCCTTTCAAATGCACTTGCTCTATGATTTCACCTCCAGCAGACCTAGAGTTTAGGGAGCACATCCGACCCAAATCAGCCTTCATAATCAGGGACTACAAGCTGATAGACTGTCATTCAGGTACACAAAGTGTAAGATGCATGTAAAGATTGAAACGAAACACTATGGTTTCACAAATGCATGGTTATCTGTTTGATTTGAAATGCATGCAAACATAAAACTAACCATAGAAAACGATTATTTTAATCAGAATGGATCTCTACTGTTGAAGATAATTTTATGTGAGTGCACTAACCAAGATATCAAACTCCCAAGTCCCTCTCCCATATCTAGATTTCAGTTTATGTTTGCAACCCCTTCCTTGTTCAATAATGACATCAGATGTTATCCATTAGACCCTAAAAATTAAAATTACAATTGACAATATTATAGGAGAAATCAGGCACCAATTTATATAGACCCATTTATTAAAATGTCTAACCAATAAATATAGTATGGTGCTGTAGGTTTTTGGTGTAAAAATCCCTGTAAGTGCATGTTTTGTTCTTGTCGTTGCTGTTTATTATTGGTGTAATTTGGAGCTTTTTACATTGTTCTTTCCATTGCTCTGGTCTGATACGTCTTCTTTTCTATAAAAACACTATCAGCATTGCCTATTCTTGTGGTGACAGGTATGGACATTTTCAGTTCATTTGCTATCTTACTGCTGTCAATGAAAGATTTGGAGTGTTACTCTCTGCATGTCAATGTCTTTGTTCTTTGTGCATTCCATGGAATGTCATGAATGATAAAAAACAAACCGGTGTTGCTGTTCTTCAAATTTGATTTGGTTTGATGCAGTATGAGCAGTGACAGTGAAATGTCATTGGCCTCTCTTTTCAAGTTATTCAACTCTATTTTGAATCAGAGATCGAAATCTGTATGAGCTCCATTCCCAGAAAGCTGATGCATTTCATCTCTTCATGTTCGCCTTCAGTGTAGGATAGAGAAAATTGGACAGAGAGAAAGAATTGTGAGAGAAAAATGGACACTGTCGCATGTACACAGTGCTTCTTCCTCATCCCAGGCTACACTATATTTTGGCATAATTATATACACATTATAGATTTTGTTGAAAAAGAAAAAGTGTGTTAGATATACTTAAAATACGATACATACTTGCATGTTTCTTGTTTCATTTTTTGCGTGAAAATTATTTTTGTATCATCTATTTTTATGCAGTCATTACACTTGATTTTTTAGAATTATGTAAATTCAACAAATGTGAGTTTGTGAACAAGATTTGTTGCAGTGAAAATAACTTGAATTTCATATCTCATAGATTTGGGTCAGAAACTGACTGTGAAAGTTCACACAAAATAATAGTTATCTTAAAAATCTATTTTGTGTGTTACATATTTGTTTATAAGTCAAAGTATAGTATTTGAATGATTTTATTGTGATCATGAGAGGAAGTCACATGTACAAGTTACCTGCTTGTGAAATTATACTTGTACATACACCAGTTACCAGGTTTGGCATGACCAGATAAGTACATGTACGATACTATAAAGGAAAACAACAAATCTGTCTTTTCTATCTTCAGAAAAGCAAAGTTCACTTTGTAAAGATGGGACAGAAACCCTTGTTATTTAAAAAAACATGCAATGCTTTATTGGTTTTCAAGAAATGCAACTAACGACAGCTAACATGTGACAAAATTTATTCTGGTATTAAAAGTAAACAAAAGTAAACTTGTAACAAATTATGCAACTTTGACTGTTCACGATGATAACAAATTCAAGTTTTTGTGACTGTTCAATGATTCAAAGGGCAGATTGAAACTCTGTGTTACAAGGTCTACATCTGCAAAACTTGTCAATTAACTCTGATTGTTCTGGTCAAGGGGAGAAATCCTTGACAGTGAGATATAGCTACTAACCCAACCATGTGCTTACATTCTAGGTGATAGTAGTGGTAGTATGACACAGCCTGGTAAAGGCAAGACAACACCTGCTAACACCGCTGACATCGGTTACACACCGGTCTCCGTGGCTTATGCCAGTACGGCTAGCATCTACAGCACCAAAACTGCCAAAACCACCGTTCCACCACCTCCAACACGCTCCCGACCCTGCTCTGCCAAATCAACCCAGTCTAATACAGGTATTTGCCATCACAAGCCGCCCAGTTGCATATATGTTTTGTTTTTCTTGTTTTTTGTTTTATGTTTTGTCTAATGTAAGGCAAAAGGGGCACTGCACTATTTCTTTACTGTCCATTCACATCAACTTATTCACAATTTCATGGACAACTTCCATCGTCCCCCAAAATAAGTGAATACTGTCCTGTATATTGTATTTCATTTTAGCACATGAATATCAATGAACAGTTTATTTTGTTTATTTGCACTCTCACAACTGTAAATAAAGTTGATAAGTTTTCACATTTCATAATATTCAAACAATTCCATGCACAAACTGTCTTCATACCGGCTACATACCTACAAAATTAATGTCACTACACATCTATACATATAGATATTAAAAAATAGTTTTGTGATCGTCCATTCAAAATAGATTCTACGGCACATTCTGAAACCATACAAATGATGACATTAAAAGCAACCATGCTAAGTTCTGTGTCCATATGGTGACAATGATTCTGAGAATTTTGAACAATTTTATATGACGGCTGACAGCCTTGCGATAATATTCCAGAGGGTGAAATGACCAGTGACTGCGTGCCCTTCAATTGATTTATATTTTTCCCAGTCCAGAGTCAACACTAGGATTTCGTCCAGAAAAACAAAACTTATACATGATGTAATTGCATATAGAATGCATCTTCAATAGAACAAGTTCTATAGTCATACCTACATTCGAAAAAGCATTGTACAGAGGACTCCTCGAAAAAGTTTTTTTTATCATTTTCACATGTCTCAATCTTTTAACAAATTTACACTAATGGAAACAAAATACAATGGTAGAATGTGCATGATTAAGTCAAGTTCATTATTAATGGCCTTTACTCTGAAAACCAATCTGATGATAACTTGTCGACTGAAATATTACCCTATTAGCTAATGAATTGTTACCGAATATCTGAATGGCAGGGTGGCCCCACTGTTATTTTATTGTAAAACTTGAGTTGTGAAGTATAGATATGCCAAGAACGACATTCCTTTAGTGTACGCAGTCATACAGGTCAAAACAACAGTGATATACAGTCCTGTATGAAGAGGTATTGTTAATTGGGAAACTTTCATGTCTTAAATCATGTAATAATCAAAACCATGAGTATGATAATTTGCCATAGAATGACTTCATTATTAATTGCATAAGCTGTAAAATACAGTTGGTGAATTTAATGAGAGAGAGAGAGAGAGAGAGATGGGAGAGAGATGGGAGAGAGAGAGAGATGTATATTTGTAAATGATCAATCCAGTATGGTATTGAAAATACATGTATGTTTAAGCACAGGAGTAATGGACACATTGTACTAGAATGGAACAATTCATTTCATGTTTGTTCGCTGTGACTGTTTAAAAGTTTGAACATTCTCAAATAGCTTTCACTTCATGGGTATCTAGGGTGTACGGCGCTATCCTATAACAAAGTGACAGCTGGTTGTGTTTGTAATCTAGCTTGCAGCAGCTCTTTAGTTGGTGCCTTTTATTTTCCCCAGTAGATATTCCAGTATTTTGAAAAAAAACATGAGTAAATGAAAATAAGAGGAAATAACAATGGAATTTCTGTCTAAACATTAGGTGGGTCATATTATTGAAATAGGAAACGACAAAAACATGATAGCTTGAAACTCTGATGAATTCCCTCCCACCTTTAAAGGAATTTCAGCTTAGGAGATGCTAACCTCCGTGGGAGGCGTCTGCATTTCAGTCATAGAAATGCTTGGTAACAGACCTTTGAACTATTGACCCCTTGACTTGTCACCTGATTTAACCCTTTCGCCACAAGATATAGGTGCAATCATATTGTTTACAATGGGTGTGCATGCCTATGTGATCAGTGGTTCAATTTGAAAAATGTTGAATATTTTATTCACAAAGCAGTACAACGCCCACTCACACATAAAAGGCATCAACATAGGTGATAAAATAATAGCAAGATGCATGGCTGACAAAGTAAAACAGCACCATCAACTGAAATAAAGCTGTCCAAGTTAATAGCAAATTACACTTTTCTCTCGTAATGATTTTGCAACTTTCTCAACCTGTCATGTTCTGGTTTTTTTTATTCTTTAACCTTGTGTGACCACCTTTATCACAGGTTTCAGTCATAAGGGCTTCAGTCGACCCAGCTCTGCTGTTACAGTGTACAGAGATAACTCTGGTGGAGAAATAGGTACAAAGACATACTCGCAAATACTAAGCACTTTTTTTACTAAAAACAGCAACGGAAAGTGGTGTTAATGGGACTGACTACATTTCTTAGTATATTCAATCTCTCTTTTCCCTTTTTAACCCTTTGAAATTTTGATTTCCTATCAGCAGTTTATCTCCCTGCTTTGATATGTAATGTAGCTGCTGGCAGTGTTTAAGGATTTTTCTCTGTATTTTTCTACCAATTGCCAGTTTCCTTTCCCTAACACTAATCCCAGTTTGTTTGTTTTGTAGTTGTGTTTTTATTACGACAGAGCTGATGTGATGTTAGCCTGTAAACTTTGTAGTTACTTTTTGAGAGAGGGATGTTGCTCTCTTTTGACTGCGGTTCTTTTTGACTTTGTTGTTCTTGACCCTCACGTCAAATGCTTAGCTTACTAACTCTTCATGTAATAACCTAACTAATCATGTTACAACCCTACCCACTCATCCATACTTTCATCCAAAGAAAAACCTTGTCATTGAATTACGAGTTTATCAGCAAGTGCATCCAAGTGCTCCCATATACATGTGTCATTGACATGTCTCAGTGACCATGCAACCTTGCACTAGTAATGCTGGTCTTCCCTTGAATGCCAGAGTCATGAAATGGTATTGTCCTTTCGTCTTTGTCGCTGGCCGTACCATGTAGCTTGGAGGCGCAGGAGATTATAATACTGAAACCAGTCATTCATAGAGATTATTTGTAGTTTGTGGATTACAATATGAAACACAACATTTCTTGATAGCACTTTATTTGTAATATTGCATTTATTTGTCATCAAATTCCAGTCATTCATCCACACAAGGGCACTTTCCACCCGGAGGCCGACCATGAATTTTGTAGAGCAAAATAAAATTTAGACATTTTCCCACAGTTCACATCACTCCATCATGACCTATTGGCGATACCTAAAAAGGCACGACTACCTTACAGCTTACAAAATTATGACTAAAATTCTAAATGCACCAAATACTAAACAACAGCTCTTTTGTCATGAGCGTCAATTTGTAAAACTGTATGACCATATGTGTTTATCCATTAAAAGCCTGCTTGTATTGTAAAAACTTAATGTCGTCATTGAAAATGAAGAGTTTGCATTATAATTGTTTGAGGCAAAGCGCTTAATGTTTCATGTATTTTAATTTCTTCACTGTATTTAATGTGTTTGAGTTGCTGTGGTAGATGAAAAGATACAAGGATGTTAATGAACTTGTGGATTTCATAAAGATAATTTTAACTTTACCATCATTTATAACTCTAATAGTTGGATGACAGGATCAATAGAATGATAAAGACTGTTCAAAGGAGTGATGAAATAAAGAAATTTATGGTGTGTTTTGTGTTATTTGTTGTGTTGCTATTGTTATCCTCACTGATTTCGACAAATTGATGAGCTTTGGATGCACTTGCCGTATTCTCTTGTGTTTTTGTTGTCATTACTGGAAAGGGTTACCCATTCCATACGCTATCATTTGTCATTCACGCATTGCAATACATCTCAGGATTTACCATGCTCTCGTATTTATTTTGTTGGTGATTTGCATGTATCACACCCATCATGCTTGGTGTTGTATGTTCCCTTTCCTTGAACAGCTGCAAGGCATTTCTCTGAGAGTAGCGAACAGGCTATTCAGGAGGCCCTGCACAGGTTGGCTCGACGCCAGGCCGCCCGGCAGTATTCAGCGTCAAGTCTGCAGAACCAGAACCTGGTGACCCAACAGTACCTAGGCCAGTACTCAGGCAGCACCAGCAGCCTTGCCGACTCCACCACCTGCCCCGGAAGCCTCTCGGCGTCCCGAAGCACCTCCAGCATGAGCCAGAGGCCGCGGACTCACAGCTGGGAGGGAATGCAGAGCCACAGTACTACCAATGTCCAGGGAACGTATCCGACGACGGCGCAGAACTACATCTCCAGACAGGTGATGTCTCAAGAGCAGATCTCCCAGACCCAGTCCCAACTGCACGACTTGGCCAAGATGAGCCAAGAGCGGATGAAGCAGCAACAGCCAGCACAAAATGAGGTGAGAAGGCCTAGTGTAAGCGAGCGGAGTGCCCCGTCTAGCGCCACCACCACCCATAGCGGATCAAACCACAGTTACACCAAAGAGGGTGCCGAGCTGGCCCCCAGTGACCTAGCCAAAGCCTATAACACAGTGATAGGAGTGGCTCCACAGAATAACTACCAGCCTTCACCCGGTAGTTATCAGTTACAGTATGCCCTACAACAACAGCTGCAAGCACAGCAACAGTCTAGGCCTTCCACCTCACAGCTACTTGTACAGTCTAGACCGGCCACAGCAGAAAAACCTCAGGAGGTACTTAATGATCATACTAGAGCTAAACACCAGGCTAAGGTGGGTGGAAGCTGGTGTGTGGAAGCTTAAAGTTAAACACTAAAACAATTATAAAACACTAAACAGTAATTGCTTCGTAAAGTATTTGTCATGACTAAAGGTTGAATAAGGATGAACAGTAACATTTCTCATACCAGCACTAATCTATCTACAGTTTAACTGATAACTTTGAATTTCCCACTCTCTAAACATTGTGTCCATATAGTGTACCTCCTTTGTCAAACTCTTTACTTTCCCGGTTTTCCTGTATGCTGTTTTAGTCTTGATATGGTCACAACTAAAGTGACTCCAATGCTTCATAATATATCCTGCATTTCACACACTATAACACAGGAAACCTTGGATATGGTAATTTGCAGTAACTGTTCATGCATTAAATGAATAAATAGCTGCATCATTAGATAAAAGTAGTGTAATATTAGAAACAGCTTCCACAATACGCCAGTGCACAGTCATTATAATGCAGCTGCCATGGCTGAAGTCATGAAAATTTCTGTCAAAGCATTCGGTGTACCTTTTTATCACTGGGTGTGCCATGAACACTATTGCTCGGCCAGCACCACACGCATGTCCACCCCTGCAACCCAAGAATGTTTTTACCAGACACCCTCATAGGCGTTGCAAGCCATTGCAGTCAATGCAGACTAGTGACTTGTGAGCTCACCAAGGGAGGAAACAAAGAGAATGGTATAAGTTGAAGTTGATTAATACCTACTAACCAATGCCAAGTTCACTGATTGCAAAGGATTTGTTGTCGTAGTGTCACTTTGTAGTATGATTGCCTGATGTGTCCAAGCACAAGAGCTATCTATATGTCTCATGCACACAAATGTGAACCCATTCTTTCCGCCACAACACACAGTGTCACCACAGCACCACAATACCCATGAATGGTGACTGGCAATCTTGACCTCATATTGACCTCATATTCAACCTTTGGAGAGTTGAACTCATTGCCAAACTATGTGAAGTATTGTTGATATGAAAAGCAAAATAATCTAAAGTTTCACAAAGACACGGTTGCCATCTCATGACATTGCTTTGATACACCCGTTTCATAAGTGTTTCACTCCTTCTGAAAGGAGTGCTATAGTGGTGTCATCTTGCATATCCAAAATACATGATTTTGTCGTTCATAATACTGGTACAGTATCTGAACAAACAAGCTGTTTCTTTTGCATGTTATATATGAAATTTATTCAGTATAAGATTCTGAAATGTCTAAGAATCAGAGCCTGTTTACTTTCATTCTAGCTTGTCCCATGGCAAAATCGTAGTTCTTCAGTTTGTGACAAAGAAACAATCTTACAAGTCACGATAATTAATTTTCTGATCGGAGTATCAAATTCTCTTAAAGGTAGGAGAATCAATCCCAGGGATCAAGTTTGTTCTAGTCTGTAAGAGGATTATGAAGGTGTCATAGCCTTTTGTTTTCCATTGAAATTGTAATCTAGTAACTTAAGTAAATTTCCTGGCAAGACAACCTGACACCTGAACCATGCTTTTAAACATGCTGAAAGATATGAAGTAAAAATATGACCAAATCTACATTGGCTCCACTGAAGGAAATTATCATTATTTCGATTCTAGTATAAGTCCAGTAAAGAAACTGTGTTGTACTGTTTAAAGTGACAGTGAGTCCATATTTCTGTGTCATAAATTGCATTGTACAAAAAACGCAAAGAAAAAATAGTTAACAGACCTTTAATAGTGTCAAAAGATGGCCACTGTGTACCATACTCCATTACTGTTTGATTTGTGTATTTGAATATTTTATATGTTATTACATGTGCTTGGATTACTCAGAATTGAATGCTGTAATTTATTTGAACTATCTTAGAGCTTACTACACAGTTGACACAGAGTTGAAAATTTTGTCTGTATTAATATCCACTCTTTGCAGCCATTGGATACTATTACTATCTGATATCACAATAAGTGTTTTTTCCCTTCACACTGGGTAGAAAGTTTTCATCATATCAAATACTTTTTGTATATCAATGTTTCTTATTCTCGAAAAAAGCTGCACAAATTTATGTAGTGGAATAAACTAGGTACAGTATCAGTGTGTAGAAGATCGCACACAGGAATACTGTATAGGTAGTAAATCAGGCAGCATCTGAGGATATGGTTTCCATTTCACTCTGTCTGTCAGCTTGTGGTAAGCTCTGAAACAAATCATTGATTGTTTTGAATTGTTATTTTTTTATTCTATCGTGTTTGGATTATGATGTGGACAGACCTTGACTTCTCAAATTCCAATTTTCAAAGCATTTATGGCTGCAGTACTTCACTTGTGATGTGTCACATCAAGAGACCAATTGCATTACATGTGGCAAACAAGTAATGGTCCATATGCCATGCAAAAGTCCTAAAGATATAATTTGTCATGGTCCATCAATACTTGTCGACATTCTAATGTTTTCATGAATAAAAGTATCATGATTTATAGCAAACAGATATTGTAAACTTGATACATAAAATTTGTATATTTGGGAGAAAACCCATCCATCCTACCATCCATGAACACTTTTAAGACATCTGGATACATCTATACTTCAACTCTCTGGGTTCCCAGGGTAAAGGTCTGACCTCATCATGAAAAGAAAAATGATTTGCTTAGTGATAGATTTCAGTTTTACTTATGTACATCAATGCAGTCAGAGAAGATGGCACCATTCTATTAGGTAAATAACATTAGACATAACCCTGTGTGAAAACACCAATGTAATGACTATTGGTATTGACATAAACGGTCTTTCTCATGTAGATTGCTCAAGCGCACACCAATATGTCACAGCAGTTTGCATCTCAACAGCAGAACGTCCTGGTACCAAAACCACCGATACCTACATCCACTAGGAAACCTATTAGTGTACAGAGGATGGCCAGGTAGGAATGTAACACCATCTCTGCCCACAATTATTTAATTACTGTGGTAGATTTCAGATGTGACCCTTGGTATTTGTATATTGGTTTGTATCAATGTCATTTTTACACAAAACACACTGTACTCAATCTTCTGCAGAAATCATTCCATTGTTTTTCAAAATACCAATTTAGTCTCATGTCCCTTACATGGCACGGTGTGATCTGTTCCAGGACCACACACTTAGACAATGGCTATGCAAATGACAGGGATTTCTACAGCAGTGTCAGGTACAACACATCCACCGGAACAACCAAGCCAGTGCAAAATGTTGGATACTCAAGTACAGGTAAATATTGCCATGTCAAACACACTGTAAGGCAAAGGAACTGTTGTATGGAAATATCGTCAAGTGTGAGTGAATAATGTGCATTTTTACAATGAAAAGAGAAGTAAAATGTTATGGAATAGCATTGTGCTAAGAAAAGGTGGTGATTGTAAATTCATCAATTGTATAAAGATAGATAGGGTCAGCATGATGTGAATGGATGCACTTTGTTGACAGAAAAATGTAAAAAAATGGAAGGGGAAGAAACATTGTATATAATTCAGTATTAATATCTGATATTAGTTATGAAGGTGTTAATAAGAGGTGATACACAATTATGAGGAGAACATGGGTGCATCAATTGATCGTGAAAAGTATTGTGAAAAAATGTAGTAACTGCACAGCACTGTTCTGTGAATCTTGTCACAGTATTATTAGCTAATTTAAACTCAAAGATTTCAATGCACAGTACTAAAGTTAAGCTTAATAGTTTGCCAGGTTTCTTACCTTATTGCTCACCCACTTTGCCACATAAGAGTTTGAGTGTTTGACTTTAATCAGTTGTAGAAATATGCAATGTTTAAAACCTTCAATCAACCCTATTGACAAAATCAACTTCAGTTTTAAAATTCAGCTACAAAGTTGTTGGTAATTAGTGATCAGTACAAAAAAAATCAGTGAATAATAACCAACTAATGGAAATTTAGAAGATATAGAATATAAATTGCCGACTTCAGGCAGAAAAATCAGAACTTTGAGTTCCCTTAGCAGATGAGATTTTGCTTAGAGTGAAAACCAAGTGAGCATGAGGTGTATGTAACAAGAGGGCAGTATTCCATCTAGATTGAAAGTAGAGTGGTTGAAGCAAGAGTACTGTTGTGAGAACAATGAATGTTCCAGTCAGAATTCAATGTTTTAAGGAAGGAAGACAAAATAGATAAATGTAAGTAACTGCACATGGATATTTCTAATCCAGTTTGGGGCTCAGGTTGAAGACAAGTGTGTTGATGAATTCTACACTAGACTGTCAAAGGATAAAAGGAATGAACAAACAGCTTGATATAAACAGCCTGTTAACCCTGTGGATATGTAGCAACATCGATCTGCCCTTTTCCCAGGGAACCAACTTTTTATTTTCACTTTGTTTTGTTTTGCATCAAATTAAAACCATACTTGGTCAAACTTATCTTGTTTGGCAGGTCATTATCTAACAAGATTGGCTAACCAATGGAAAGGAGGTATACCCACTTACAGACAACAGTTTTTCTCTGTAATGTTTGAAATAACTAGAATGCTGTGAAAATATTTTGTCCTGTTGTGTGTCTGTGAACTTTCTATTAGTTAGCACCTTTCAGTAGTAACGGTCACTTCTGTACGAGTAAACGTCACTTTGTGCAGTTCTGTTAAAATCTTATTTCTCATTAGCACACATTTCACGAATTATTTATTCTTGAGTTGCCTGATGTAGTGTTTCCATACAATCTCTCCACTCTAACCCCCCATATCACTTTACATCTCCATGCTTTTTTGCAAGCATGGATTGTTAATCCAAGCTAGCATCAACAAAGCCAGCAAGTCAAGCATTACTCTACGGAATAGACAGAAGCAAACCAACATCATCCCTAGTAATGTAGAAAACATTATGACAAACCTGAGATCGCCCAATTTCCTATTCCTCTGGCGTCAATCATTGAACCCTGTCTCCCTGATCACTTCATGATCCTAGAATTGCATTTGACATCATCATATGATATGTACCATATAAAGTGAAAGCCATTTAAAAGCCTCAAGTCCTCAACCAAATATGATTACAAAACTTGGGGCCGCAGACACTATTATGACAGGTAGTATTACAGAATGTCTGCTTGGTATGCGCCAAATGTATGTGTCTGCGTGTGTCTGTATGCAGTGTGTGGCCATGGCTGTCTGTGTGCTTGTGTCTCCATGTGCTGTGTAAGCCTTCAATATCATGATGTCATATGAGAGAAAATGCACATCTAAGCATCACATAACAAGCTCAACGTAGTAGTTTGATGCCTGTTTTAGTACCGGTATATTGCACTATCCACACATTTGTGTCCACATGAAGTGACATTGCTAACATTTTGTACACAATCACACTTACATTAGTGTTATGCAAATCACTACCCTATGCAGATTATGGAATTTCCAAAAGTGGACAAAAACTTCAAAATTTGAATTTTACAAAATGGAAACAGTGTCTACAGCCCCACCAGGCACTGTATCCACAAACTTTTGTGATCCTTATTACCTGTGGAGGTGAATCAGACAGATATTGACACAATTTTGGTGTCTTGTCATTCAAATTACTGATGTTGTAACATGTAGAGAAAATCAAAGTTACTTTTAATCACTTGAGACAAACTTTTACTCAATTATCCAAAAGTCACACAGAAATTGATGTTTGGATAGTTGTGGTTCCACTGTATTCATAACATAAAATGTATAAGGCGTGCTGCAAGTAAAACTTCAAGGCTATAACATGTAAACTTTGTTTGCTCTCTTGTGTGGGAATTGCTGTGTTGTCTGACTAGAAGTAGTAATAGGTACATTTATGTAAATTTTAAATGTAAAATCCTGAACACAGTTACTCTGCTATAATGTTTCTGTACATGATTTAGGTATGACTGCTGATAAATTGCTGCAAAATACAAAAATTTTCACTTTTTCTCGCTTTTTCTGTTAGAAGTGAAATATTTCCTTCATGTGAAAATTCATACCGTAACTGCTAAGACAATCCTTTGTCTGTAGGTGTAAGCAGACATGGCTAAGCACTTCATATAAATTCTTGAGTCGCAACATTTTTGTTGACAGCCTTGTTGTAAATAGTAACAGCCAAGTACCCTAGTTGAGTTGAAATTCATTCTGTATCGGAGCATTGTCTCAAGGTAGAATGTACATTTGGGACAGATGTTCAGACATCAATTTTTCAATACTTTACTGGGCTACCACTTTCTATCAACATATGGATGGCGACCATTTTGAATTTCAAATATCGGATTATATTAGGTATTTGTTTCTCAAGTCTCAAACTTTGCACTGTGAGCCCTGATTTTATTTTCTTGAATTGGCAAGAGAGTGGTTGAATGTTTCATTGAGGAAAGTTTCATCAAAAGTTTAAGTCTTTCACTTTTGAGGCTCACATTACCTTGACATGGCCATAAGTCCATTTGATTAATAGTCATCTGAGTGTGTGTTGTTTGGTCACTTGATGCTACCATTATCTGGTCATTCTATGTGCACAGTTTCCTATGTCATAGACTACACTATCGCTATAGTTACAGTGCATTGTTTCTAGCTTTTTCACCTTTGTATCACCAAGAAATCTCTGCACTCAAGATTTCTGAAATATCACACATACATGTAGCATTGGTGGGTAAGACATATTGAAGAAAAAATTATAGTATGCCTGTTAACAGATTATTATTTGGTGGTGATGAATGTGTACAGGCTTGCAGTCACGTTTACGGAAAGATTTGTCTTGCAAGTAACGTTAACGTTACACATGCCATTATAAGCAGTCTCTCGTCCTTGGCCAGACATCCTTTACTGTGCAATGTTGATAAACCAGATGCATTACAAAATCCAGCTTGATCTGATCTAAGCAGTGCCTGTGAACAAGCAAAATCAATATGAATGCCCTGATTTCCCTTCATTTGATAATTCGTGAATTTTCTGTGGATAACTTTGTCAGGAGATAGCTTTCTTAACTTCCTCCAGTGCAATAATATCAGATGTTATAAATTTATCCAAGATATTTGATTTTAATAGCCATGATATAAGAATTCAAAGAAAGTCAGTGTATGATCATATCTTATTTTTACTGATGCAGCCCTCTCAAACTTTCAGCTGCTTTCAGTAAGTGTAACAGAGCAGATTTAAAAATTATCTTCACGGCTCATTACTTGTCCCTTTTTGGCTATATTGTAAGGAATACTGACTGACCCCACTTTGTTATCTCCAGGTGGCTATTCAACGTCCACATCAAAATACTAGAACAGGGTCACAACTTCAAGGTCAAGGTGGACTCTGAGATATTTAAATTGTGCTCACGAAAGAAGATACCAGGAAGATGGCAGGAGAGACATGTTTTCAGAGACTGAATACAGAATAAGATGAATACAGACCAAGATGCTATATTCTTCACTTTAGGATTTGATTTTCATCAATGTTAATGCATTGGGAGCAAATCTTTTTCATGACATTCCTACTGCACACTGACAGTGACAGTTTTCAATTCAAGGCTAGCTATTTTAATCTGTTTTCACCAATATTTCAGAGAATTGGCTTTTGCTTTCAAGAAGTGCAGTCATTTGTGGTGACAGGCTTCGTCTGTTGTCATAGTTGAAATCACATCCATTAGACAATGGTTTGGTCAATTTGCATACATATATAAAGTGCCTTCTAACTGTATCGTGTAATCCCCACGAACGGTACGGTAACCTGAAGCGTAGACACTCACATTCACAATAGAAAAGCTTTTTTGTCTGGTATCCATGTCTGGAGTGGGTCCTTAGCCTCTAGAAGAGCTACGCCACTTGAGCTCAGAAACAGTATGCATTCACAGAAATGTCAGACATACTACAATGAGCTTTACTGCATCCTTTGAAAACATTCTTGACATTTCCTATGCTTTCAGCAATTCCAAGCTGACAAGAATAGACTTGGATGTAAATTTCCGTCAAACTTTTGGACCAACATTTTTTATTCCCCAAGAAGCTATATATCATCATACAAAGAACAATTGTTGAAAAAATGTCTCCAAAGTATTGGGGTGTTTTTAGGGTATGAAGTGTAATGAATTCCATAGGTGTACGGCTGAATCATATTTCAGTGCCTGGATTGTGGAATTCAGTGAAAGACAATACCGTAATGGTGTATTGCTTTGAAAACAGACACTGAGATATCAGGGAATGCTGTTAGTAGTTTACCCCAACTTGAAACAGTGTAACAATTTCTGGACACATCTCGTAACTTACAATTTTGCAGGGGGGTAGTCTTGAATTCACTTGCTTAGAATGTTAAATATTGAAAGTTTTTTAGGTCAGACTTACGTGTAATTAGTATTGGAACGGTTTTACAAGACATTGACGTACTTAGAACAAAAATGATTTTGTGAAAATTCTCAAAGAACTTACAGACAACTGTTGTATTTTTTCTTGGTGTCATATTTTGTAAAAAAGACTGCCTGTGCCATGGAAAATAGTTTTGTATATAAGAATTAGTTCTTACATTGTGAATGCAGGCATGTGTAAATAGAGTTTATATGTCATCACTCTGTTCAAATGCATGGAATAGTTTATAGCAACGATTACTTAAACATTTTTTGCAGCAGATGTGTTTTTGTGTATTGTTTGTATAGTCACACACAAATGACCCACCCAAGTTTAAAGTTATCTTTGAAATCCTTATTGGGCCATTGTTGCTATTCTGATGTGTTACATAGAGTTTTTACATGATAAACAGTTTCTAAAAGTACCTTTATGTACATGTTTTCAGTAAAGCTATAAAATTGAAGTTTTCATGATAATGTAAACAAAGAAGAGGGTTAGCATGGTAGATTCCCACATTGATTATATTACAGACCTTGTCAACACGCCTTGTCACACACACCAGCTTGTTGTCCTGTCACAGCTCTCAACTGCTTTCTGACTCCAATAAATGATAAAACTGATGGATCCCTATGTGTCTGGTAGAGTTTGCACTCACAAGGTTATGTTGCACATCCAAATCACTTGTATAGGTCTGCTACTAGTACTACAACTTTTAATGGATGCGCAATGATATTTGTCGTCAAACACCCCCTACCTATCTTTCCACCTACATGAATTGTAAAAATCTCTCTAACTGGTTTCTACTTTTTTCCCAGAAACACCATTGTAAATTGTAAACCTAGTCTGATGCAGAACAGACTAATATGTCTTTCAGTGGCAATGCATATCGTTAGGCAAATTTAGGAAAGAATTTGATAATTACACCAAAATCGAAATAGTCAGTTGGTAACGTAGGAATGGATTAGTACATAGATAAGGCCAGGGCTATTTCAGGAGTATGGAGAAAGAAACAGAGATCAAGGGAATGTACAAATTTTGCTACTACAAAGGGTAAATCCAACTTTTCCATGATATTCAAAGAACATCTTGATGGAACAGGTCTTGCCAAAGATATTGTGCGCAGGCATTTATAATGCTACATTATTCACATAATGTGTGCACTTAACAGACGCACACACACACACACCCACACACAATTATGCACTTCATACACATGCACTCACACAATTACAAACATAAGCGCTACATCAACATGCTAACATGTTATAGTTAATGTACTTGTATTTTTTACTTTGAAATGTTTTAGTCTGAGTAACAGTTTGCAAGTTGATGCTGTTATTTTTACTCCAATGGTACTTGATAAGGTTTACAGATACAATGAGGTTTCATCTGACCCTTCTTGACATGTAATTTTTTTTTTGTATAAATTGTAAAATCAAAGGGTCAATGAAAATGTGATCTCAGGGGGGTGGGGGTGGGGGGATGAGGTGAAAGTGAAATATCATTTTTAATCAATAAACTTGTTCTTACAAAATCTAACCTGCATATTTTCACTTTTTTTCGATTGTAGATGATGTGCATGTGCCAGTATGTGTACAGTAGTCTGATAAGTTACCACAGTGTTTGAAATTTTATTCCTATCCATTTCAAATTTCAAGGCTTATAGTATTGTGTCTTTCATAGGTAAATTCATTGGTAACCCACTTGGCAGCAGCACTTTTATATGAAAATACACAACACCCCCAAGTTGTACATCCAGTGTTCTTTTTGTTGATGTTGGAGGACATAGATACATTAGGAGCAAGGAAATCATGTGGTCAGAGTCTACGACCATCTCATGTTTTGCTAGGACGTGTGACTTTTTCCAATGTGACTGATCCAATGGGGAACTGTTGTATATCAAAGCACTTGTGAAGCATGCAATGTGTGCAGGACTAGCAAACTAAGCTGCAAGACTAGCTAACTGGAGTGGAGGATTGAGTATAACAAGACTGCAAAATCAGCAAACGAAAAAGCAGTACTAGCAAACTAGACTGCAGGACTAACAAAGTGAACAGCAGAGTTGTGGACCACCAAATACTGATTGAGTGTTTCCATCCCTTGGTAAATGATTTGAAGAACCCAAGCAGTATTAAAAAGGCATTTAGCATTTATTTTAATTATGACACTGAAACACAAACAATAAATAATTTTTGAACATTTTTATTTAAAATTCCCTCTGCTTATTACGGCACTTGAATGCTTAGAAAAAAAGGGAAAAAATCTGCCATATACAAAAATTGTCGTGAAAACCAACAAAGAAATATACCAAATAATTACTACAGTACACTTTGAACTGAGATTTAACATGCTCCTAGCATGAATCAATGTCGTACAGCAAAAGTTACAAAAATTCATCATTAAATTAAATAGAAAAATGCTCCCAAACATTGCCACAGATACACGTGGTAAACTTGGAAGTGAGATTTAACATGCACTTAGCATGATAATTGTTTACAACAAAGTTACAGTCGGAAAGTCTTCAACAACTTTTTGACGTAGAATTGATACTGATTGTACATTGCATGTCAAGATTCAGATTCGCATACATTAGAGGAAGCTTGATGCCTTAAAGTACTACTGTTGTCACATCCATGCATTTGCGACCTACTTATTTATAGACAAAGCTTCTTCAACTTTCTGTTGAGGCCATGGCTACAAAATTTAATGTTACACTCCTTTATTGTAAAGAGCATGTCATTGTAACTTTGGGTCCTATATTCTTGAAAATTTGGTACATGCTAGTGGGTTGTGGGGATCCAATATATGACCTGTGGCAGTGCCGTCCATGGTTGCCTTCACAAAGATGGACAGCTGTCAGAAAGAAACCTAACAGTGTTATACATTGTTAGTAAGTCAGCCTACGACTATCATTGGTACTATTCAAATTGTACAACCCTGGTGGAAAACTAAATTCCCCTCCGTGTTTCATTGGTGAAAAGTCTGACTGAAATGCGATGAAAATTGGGTGGGGAAGCGCTATTATAATACAACAATATAATAAATTTAGATTAGGTAACATTCTGTCAGGCAGCCTTAGATAATGGAACAAGCTTTAAATGTTGAAAAGGGTCTTCCTTGACATGCACTTTCCTGGAATACCTATGACCTAAACTTGATATCATTCTTGACTCTGAAATTCACTATAAATATACTGAATACATTTTGCAGAAAACGCATCAGAGAAAGCAAATCACCAATGTAGACAAACTATTTTACAAGTGTTATCATTTACATCACCCACAACATTTGTTCTTGGCCATTGGTGTGATGACAGTACTGTTGATAGAGATTACTTTAGCTGCACTTGCAGGAAGCCAGAACCATGTTGGTCAGCTGGGAAATCTTTGGTTTTCTAGACTCGTAATATAAAATGGTCAATGATTCCAGGTCCTTGGGTACGCAGCAAGGAGCTGGTGAGGCATTGGGGTTTAGAGTTTTGTACAAACTGATAATATTGGTGTGCTGGCTGTCCTCACCAGTCCACAGGTAGGGACATGATCCCCCGCAGTAGTTAGCATGATATCCTTTAGGGGCATGGATCCAATCCCAGCCAAGGTCCTTTTTGAAATCGATGTAGAGTTGTCTGAGACAGCAGTTTGTCTGCGAAGGTTGTGCAAAGCAGTAACTGGCATCCAAACTCCGCCTTTTGCGCCGGTTGTCGTTCTCAATGGCTGACGTTCTCTCTGCTTTCGATGAAACCAGCATGTGGGCCTTCTTGCCAACAAGACTTTCCTCCGGTGGAACATCACCTCTGCCAGGGCGATATTCTTCATCTTCCTCTCTTGGGGGAAGTGTTGTGGGTGCTTCACCACCCATATCAATCCCTGTGTGAGAGAAATTGAAGTGTTGTATAAGGCACCATAAAAGTCCAACAATTTTGACATTTTGAAGTTTGATAAACAATGCCAAGCTCATGCCAGAAGTCACAGATGAAGTGTTGCACCGAGACAACACATCTTTCATGTACTGTTGTCAATGTCCACAATCACCATTGATAACAATGGGTTTGAGCCAAACTATTGTACTGCACGGGTTAATCAGCATAACGATAACTTTTTACAAAAGTCAAACATTCAGCATGAAGTCCAATAGCACCCTATGGGTCACCTGCATAGGACACAGCAAATCAAAATGATTGATACAAACCATACCTGGTAGTAATATCTCTATTTTTGAACCACAAATATTATACTTAATATTATGTACTTGGGAAAAAAAGGGAAAATAGAGTAAAACAGAGGATTCAATTACCTGCAATGATGAGCTGAAGAGGATCCACATCAGCATGTACAAGATCACTTGTATCCACATCAAATTTAAATCCAGGGCAGTGGACAGTCAGCTCAACTCCTAAATTTGAAGCTGAAGAGAAAAAAGTTCAACTTTTAAACAAAGCAGTGAGAAACACCTATTAGTGAAATGATAGGAGGCTTACAGGAGGATATTATTTTATCAATTTTTCCCAGGTTTTTTGTTTCTTTAGTCTTTTTTACGTTTACAGAAAAATCTATGTTCATTGTATCAGTCAACAAACCTTGGGACTCATATCCACTTTCAAGTCAAACAAAAGTAATGTAAAATTTGGCCAATAGGTTGAATTACCCATGACATCATACCTGGGTTTATCATCCATTCTTTGACTTGAGCTGTTACATCAAATGACAGCCACCCTCCATGCATTGGATTCAGAACTCTACTATGAAGGAAGCGTCTCTCTGGCACATAAGACCCGCGGTTTGGGGGCAGCATCTGATGAAGCTCAACCCTCTGTGATAAGGTGGTGGGGTCGAGGTTGGGCAGTTGATACATGCGGATTTCAGCTCCTATAACTGAACTTGTGTCAATGTTGTCCAATGGCTCTAGGTCAAACTTTAGAAACACGCTGTAGCCGGCCATTTGTTTAGGTGTAGAGTACGGATCAGCTGAAAGTAACAAAAATTGTGTTAATGAGTTGAAAAAAGCGAAAAGTTCGAACAGCAGGCCATAAGCGGCTGTCGACAGTACAGTTTTACTCACTGGGATAAACTTTCCTAAATTTTGTTGGTCACACCTCTAGGGGGCGCACTTTCAGTGTAACTGGACGCGGCCTTTCCGGAGTCATGGTGAACCTGTCATCGATAGTCCATTTGCGGCAACTTTAACCACATAAAAGTACATGGTGCGTGAGAAAGCGGAAAAATACAGCCGACGGAAACCTAACGGACGGATCTAGTGACGCCCCATTGTGGTTAAAAAGTTGATTAGGATACGGCAGAAATATTCACAATATCTTCCGATTGAAGATGGAATTGATCTTCGCGTAATGGAGACTTGACTGGATATTAAATTAAAACCTGTATCTCGAATGGATCTTGCAGAGGTTTGTTTTACGTGTAGCATGGAGGTAGTAGAGACACATGCGTGTAGATAAGAGAAGATGAATGGAAACCCATCCCATTGTGTTTGATAGGAAACAACAAGTGTTTATCATCGTCATAGCAAAAGGTAACGCATCACAGGGAAACAATAACTTATAAGTTAGGGAAACGCATAACAGATAATCTCACTGATACAAATTCGCGCTCAATTTACTTTAAATTCCTAAAATATGTCTATGCACCCCGGTTTGTTAGCTTGCATTGCAATGCAATAGTATGCAATACATCAACTTGCAAGAAAGCGTAAAAAAGTTCATAAAAAAGAAAGGTTATGGAACTAGGCGGTGCTAGGCGTTGTAGAATCTGTGGAAGTTGATGTCGGACCTAAATAATCACGCTATAGTTAAATACTATACATAAACTTTAGACCGGTTTATATGATACTTATTAATGATACTTTTTCTGACATTTCTTCAACCCTCTGTGTGTATTCTATGACATTCTCACGGTACATCACAATCACGGTGACATGGAATTTGAGATGGCTATATCGGATTTTCCTGAACAGTTCAGGGTGCTTCTTGCGGCAGAAACGCGAGAGGAGCGAAAACTTTATCCTGGGGACAAATTTGAAACATCTGGAAGACCTTTGAAGGGTCCAAGGATAACATTACGATAAAGCTCTCAGCTGAACGAATAACTTTATACTGGAAACAGATGTGCTGTTTTGAACCGCTCAACATTTCTGGTGGAATTTCATGTACTGAAGTTTGATACTCGCACATGATATTTTTTTACATCAAAAATTCGTGGAGATATGCACAGGCAGATTTGGATTTACCTTCAAGAGGCCAGTTTTCCTCTGATTCGCATCTTGTAACTTCGTTTGCATAGTAGTCGTCCTCGTTGTCCTTTTTCTTGCACTCGTCCTTTTGGTCCCTCGTCTGCTGTTTGAGTAAGGACAATGTATGATTGTACAGGGCCAGGACTTCGTCTGGCACAGTCTCCGGGCCTTCATCTTCTGGCGGCTTGTCCAGCCCGAGCTTACTGAGAATTTGTCCCCGTATGGCGTTGATACGCTTGGCTTTATATTCATCGAAGTCTAAATTGCAATGAGAAGGTTGTGTGGGAAGAACCTGGGCACACAGAAGGCCGCACAGAGAAATGAAAACTGAAATAATAAGTATTGAAGTCCTGAAGTGTAACGCCATGTTGTCAACGTAGAATGTTTGCGACAGCCAATGTAAATGAAACGGGTCCTTGACACAATCGTTGATTCGTGGTCGTAGCCAAGGGTTTTCAGCTTATACACAATCCCCAAGTCGGCAAAGTTTATATATAGTCTTGTGCGATGTATTTTGAGAACACTCCTTCACACGTCTGAATTTCGAAGTGGGAGTTGTTAAGACTTCCTTGACGTAAAGAGGGTACACAAAACTCGGTGGAAGGTAGTGAACGCCACCATCTTTCATGACTACATCTAATGTGTCGACGGTGGTGATGTAATCAACAGAGATAAAGGAAAGACTATTGCGTAAGTGATTGTGAATGATACATAAGAAAAAGGTCGCAATTTAATTTTACAGGGGTTCTTAGCCTCTGTTCCATACATGGAAGTGGACTTTGCAAACTGCCCATCTTACGCAGAGCCCACCGGCCACTGTACGATAATGGATTATGCCGAGACGACGCAATCTTAAAGTTTCCAAACGATGACACCGGCTGACTGTCGGATATCGTTTTGCTATATATGGTTGCTGTCAATAAACATATACGTCAAATTCGCTCCAAGCACGGAAACTAACCGCCGTGGGGATGATGCTGTCAAAGTTTTGATGTATATTGGCAGGTCACTTGTTGACGCGATGGCTTCCACCTCGACGTGCCAAAGGCAATAGTAAGCTTAATTTTTTCAAGTAATGATGGGCGTATACAGTTTCGGCAAATGAAGTTCCGTACACCACGCTCGAGAAGTATTATATCATGGAGTTACTGCTGGTAGCTCCATGATTATATGATAATTTGGATGACAAAGCGTGTAGATCTGGACATTGCTTCCTTCATTGTTGGTAGTTTCCGGTCATCATTTTTTTCATCATCCCGGTCCGAAGGTGACTATCTGTGTATATGAATCTTGGGCTGCATCTTGCGCCACTCAGATCAGTGATGCCATCGATCTCAAAATAAGGGCAGGCCGTCTCGAAATCCTACTTCGTGAAAAAAAAATAATCGCAGAGCCCAGAATTATTGTTCACCGATTAGACCTTTCCGCCTACTTTGCACACCTGCTTTCAACCTGCTTGTCTTCGATATCAAAAACAAACTTTTCGGCACGTGAGACCATTGCTAACTTTGATCTTTAAGATTGAATTGTAAGGGAAAGCTAGGAGATTACACTCTTTTACCGATAAGAAGTAAGGAAGCGTTCAGTTTTTTACGGCCTGGGGGGGGGGGGGCCGGCAAAATCTTGTCGCCGGTGTTCAAAAAAATATTGACCCCCCTGCATTTTTTGTGAAAAAAAGATGACCCCCCCCTTTGTCAGACGAAAAAAAATTGATGACCCCCCCCTGAAAAATAACCAAAACCCATATGTCAAATTTACCCGCATGGTTTTGATTTGACCTCCGGTACGCGGCGCACTTTATTCGTGTAGCAGAGATGCCAGTGCACAAACTTCTCAGCCACATCCATTGAAACGTCTGTTAATTAGGACGACTGTAAGGCAATTTTTAACTTCATTTCCATAGACAACTCATGTCCATGGACATTGTATAAAGTAAACTTTATTGGAGTGGTTCGCCAAAGGCAGCCCTCCGGTTAAGAGGGTCATGGGCCATTACGTAAAGTCAACTTTATTCTAGTGGGCCACAAAAGGTGGCACGCCGGTAAAGAGGGTCGATCATGGCTATTTCATAAAGTAGACTTTACTGGACAGGGCCGCTGAAGGCGCGCGGCCATTGCCATTATTCAGTGCGTGATCCCAGGGGTCCCTCAAAAATGTTTCTAATACAAGCCGCGGCTTCAATGGGAATTTTATGGTAAGATTGCCGTGGGGTATTACATAAAGTCGATTTATTGTAGTGGGCCGCCGCAGGCGGCCCGATGGTAAAGAGGGTCAATCATGGCCATTGCATGAAGTAAACCTGTAGTGGGCCGCCAAAGGCGTCTGCCCGTTAAGAGGGTCATGGGTAATACATAATGTATATTTATTGTAGTGGGCCGCCAAAGGCGGCCCGCCGGTAAAGAGGGTCGATCATGGCCATGGCATAAAGTGAACTTTATTTATGGTATTATGTTTTGAAAATGTGGTGACCCCCCTTTCCTACCAGTGAAAAAGCGATGACCCCCCCCCCCCCTTTGCGGATTCCAAAATTACGATGACCCCCCCCCCCCTGGATTTTGCCGGCCCCCCGGCCGTAAAAACTGAACGGTCCCTAACAAGGGATTGGACAACTAGCAGATGTGACGAAGTTTACATGCTGCTTAGGGACTGGTCAGTTTCTTTGGCCTGGAGGGGTGGGGGGCGGTGGATTATTTTTTGCCGACGTCAAAAAGTGGCTGACCCCCTATTCCAAATTTTGAAAACAGGGTGACCCCCTATTCCAAATTTCGAAAAGAGGGTTATAAAACGGTTATAAAAGGTGTACATAAATTAGATATGCATATACATAAATAAATTACATATATATATATATATATATTATTTTACATATATTTTAAACAGTCATTCTGTGTTTTAATGAAATTGTTGACATGTCAGTTGTAAGATAGGAATTTCAAAGTGTCAATCTTAAAGTTTGAATACAGTACATTTGAATGAGCTGTAAATGTGTTTCACACTTTCTATGCTTAACCAGATATCCTGAATTGTTGTACAGAAATTGATGTCAATTATTAATATCAAAGAGGAAAAAGCAGTAAATCAAAAACTTTGATGGGTGTTAAGACTTGCCAGCCATCCAATTAAATCTCCTGAGGAGCCATAGAGAGGTATTTTAGCCAAATCTGATGTGTGCAGTGTCTGAGAGGACCTTTTCTTTTAACATTGAAACTATAAAAGCACAGCTAAACTGTTATTTTAGTCATAAAAAAGCATCTTTCTACAGAAAACCTGAGACACAAAGAAAAAATAGCTGCATCAATGAGAACGAAAGATATCTTGTCATTTTTCTATCTCTAAAATAAGTCACTACTGTATTAATTGTGAAATATTTGTGCATGTTGCTTACCATACTGAATTCTCACAGAGAAAACAGAAAAGTATCAGGAATTTGTCATGCTTTTCATATGAACTGCAGATTTCATAATGACACACTTTCACTTAGCAAACATCAAGATATCTCTGACATATATCTCTGATTTATTAAAGTATGGCGCCGGAAGGGCGCGCCGAAAAATATGAAACATCCTGATATCTCTGATACATCTGTCTTATATCTTAAAGTCATGCATCAGAAGGGCGTGCTGAAAAATATGTCTGATTATTAAACTTACACGCCCAAAGGGCGCGCCGAAAATGCAACTGAATAATGAAATTTGTGGCTGACGCGATGCATTTTAGGCAATGATGAGCCTGTGTCAAAATTCAAAAACACAATGACCCCCCCTATTGGGCATTTCAAAAACATGGTGACACCCCCCCCATCACCAAAGTCGAAAACAGGGTGACCCCCCCCCCCATGAATCCACCGCCCCCCCCCCCCAGGCCGAAGAAACTGACCAGTCCCTTATTTGTTCAAATATACACAATCATACAATCATATATACATTTGCTAAATCGGTTTAGACACAAACACTCACATAGGCACTGTTGACAATAGTCATGGCAACAGCATTGTACTTCAGAGCCTTTGAAAGTAAACTGTCTTTTATGTTTCTTAATATTTGTGTGTGCCTGTCTGTGTGTATATATATATATATATATATATATATATAATATATATATATATATATATATATATATATATATATATATATATATAATACAACAATTCAAGTAATAATATCTGTTTAAGTTTCATGCATCCTGCAATCTTCATGAAACGTAAGTAAAAGATATTATTACTTTGTACTTGAAATAATTTGTCTTATTATTTATAACGCTCTGCTTTTGGCATTGAGCACAGTAATTTCCCATAATAATCTGTATACTTATATATATATATATATATATATATATATATATATATATATATATATATATATATATATATATATATATATATATATAATAAATTTATTAAATATATGTACACATGCATACACCAAATACTTGTATAACTTATGCATTGGAAACAAGCTGTGTGCAACTCAAGGAGTCATTGACCTTTATTCCACAAACAGTTACTTCAGACTCCAGCTCCACACATACAGGGGATCCTTGGATTGTGGCTTTCCTTACCAGACCACACTAATTTTAGTCCAAACGTGATCTTGTGACATTGATACATTAAGTTCACATAACCACAAAATTTCAAAGCCTTCACCGTGTGCAGTCTCACTTCCCCTATTAACCAATCATTCCTTCCTGCTACTTCCACGGACATGGTCATTGTCACCAATGGCTGCAGGCATGTTGACGAACAACCGCACCCAACAGCTCTTGTTGCTATGGCAACACTGTCCAGTGTGACCTTTCCTCCTCAAGCTTGATTGATCACTCATATCAGTGTGCTGTCTGACAGACTGTGTGAAATGGGAGACATTGGAAATTGTCCAAGATAATCTGGAAACTGTTTTTTGTATACTTGATGCAAGACTCATTTGTATCTTGATGGCTTCTGAGTGCATCTTTTTTAAGATCAAGACTCGTGGTGACAGAAGTCACTTCACACAAATCCAAGCACTCTGCGTCATACAGCTCTTTGTATTGCTATAAAGAAGCCAAGCACTGTGTCCAACCAAGCACAAGTGTTACACTCTGTGCAGTCATACATTACCAAATCTTCAAAACGAGGGATTTTATGAGACTAGACATTTCATGAAAACAATGGGCTGTCATAGAATAATTCTTTTCTAAAGTAGTTTTCTTCCGGGAGCACAGTCACACATTTCCGGGAACCATGCTCTCTGAATACTGCCACTGCTTGCCTCTGAGATGATTATCAGTACGCACTGAGCACATTGCCTCTGTGATGGTGTCCAAGTGATTGATATTTTGAAGCTGACTCTATTGTCACAGATGTCCTATCAAACTGAGGAAAAGCCCTAAGTTGGATGCTTGATACCAATAATGGAACAAATGCAGTTACATTGGCATTTGGAAAATTAGCACCAAGTTGTAAGAGAATCATGATACGCACAAACTTGATAATGACTCATAAAATGCAACAGAGTAACAATTTGGTTATCTCTTTCATTCACTGCTCTACGGAAGTGTGGCGGAAGTGTGTCCGCTTTCCAGATACTCAAAGGACAGCCGAAGGATGTTGTTCCTTCAGGAAACCCGATACTTTACCAGAGATAAAGTAACACTTGAATGTCTCTTTCAATGTAGCACTGCATGAACAGACAACTTCTCACATTCATCTGGAAGGTAAACTTTTCAATTCATATATGGATAGAGGTATTACATCAAGAAAACCGAACTGGCCAAAGTTTCATCAACCTTGCATTTCTTGGAATCACACTCTAAAATGTTATGGGCATTGATTGAAATGGACGTCATTGAGAGTGACACAGAACCCTGGTATGCCTATACCTATTACAATCAATAAACAGAGTCTGACCTTTGATGTTTTAAAGCAAATGACAGCACACTATGGTCACAGTTTCCGTTCATAAAAAATATTTTATTTCTGATAAACTGCTAATTGAATCATATCTGACTAGCTGCACATTACGTGTCACTGTCATCATCATCGTGGTCGCCCTTCCGGTCCTCGTCACTCTCACTACCCTGATCCCAGTCTTTCATTTTGGCACCCATCATAAAGTCTTCTCGCAGTATGTTCCAAGATGCACCATGCTCCCTGTCCTCCGCTGATTTATCACCCTGCAAGGCAACATGAGGAGAGGTGACATGGGATCATGACCCCTTACACAAGTAGAGTTTGATTGCTATTCCTGGTGAATTCTGTTGGATAAGTCTACATGCAGCAATGACCATCACATGGCAAGACCTACTGATGTAAGGCTAATGTAACTGACTTTTATTCATTCTGTGATTATCATGTACAGTTTAACCCTTTCACCCCCAGTTCCCTGTATACAGGTCCAACTTTACCATAGAAAACAATGGATTTGGGACAAACCATGCTGGTGAAAAGGCTAAAGAAAGCTGGTCTGTCTCACTTCAAAGCAAAACTGGAATACAGTGGCCAGTAGGAACAGTATCTTGAATGTTTGTCACTCTGACAGCATGCACATAGAAATTCACAGAATCTGAGAAACCTGGCGTAAATTATGAATTCTAAGAGCATGCCAGCATGCCAATTAGAATAATTAAATTTCCTTCATGGTGCAAACAGAATGACCTGATAAACTGAACCAGAGGTCAACCACACTTGACTTTTGTTTGTAATTCTACGAGGAGATCCTGTTACCATGTTGGTTTTGAAAGCAATTTAGTAACGTGAGAAGCTTTCGCTGTAAAATCTTGTCAAAAACATATTTACAAAGTAAACCAAATTAATGGCTCAGTTTGTTTGATTTCCTTGACACATGGCTGGTAGCCATACACTTATCAAGAGAGCACATGACATCACTGTTAGTACACTGTGATGTCAGTACATGATGATGGCAGTACATTGTGATGTGACGGTACATGGGAAAGCAAATACTCTCCCTTTGCTGGATAACTTGCAGTGATGGTAAATGATTTGCTGCAGTTAGAATTAATCTGAGTACCAAAAGCTGAATGATGATAACCATATCTGCTCCTGGATTTTGGTTTGGTTGACATCTTTTCAGAGAACAGACGCAGTAATTTTTCAAGCATTGATACAAATTCTTACTCACTCACTATCAAACAATGAATTTTAGTTGCACATTAAAGGCATGTTGCTTCAAATTCAAAAACTTTTCTCTTTGAAATTTGGGATAAAGTTACTCTTATAGTAAATATTAATCTACCCTTCCATTTTGGTGAGTTCTGCTTCTTCTTTATTACCAGATGACTTTGAAAAATTAATAAAATTAATTTACAACTACTGTCTAATACATTACAGTGAAATATTTTGTTTTTTAGGTTTATCCAATTGATAAAAAATTAGGAAAAACGGGTGATGGCTTTGAGATAGATGACTGACATGACAGATGGAAATTAACATGAACCACTGATGTTTGCAGTCTGTTTTTACATATGACTTCCCTAACTCCAGCTGTAACTTTTGACCTCAGAGGAGCTATTGTGTTGTATTTATGTTGAGGATGGCCAGTGTCCCATTTAACTATAATAAATAACACAATTCTAAAAATTGATGGTTGTGTATGAAATCACTATCAGAATATTTTCATTGAGTAGACAGTAAATGAATAGGCAAGGTTTATAGTCCATTAGATGTTAGTATCATATGTCAACGTTACAAGGTTGTCTGTGGAAAGAGAGAGGGAGACACCAATAAAATTACTGGAATATGTCCCAGGAGAAGACTTTGCTCCTGTTGTATCTTTACTGGATGTAGTAAGGACATGAGATGCAGTCAGATACACAGACATGAATGACTACACTGTCACTGATGTGAGAAAACAAACATGAAATCAAAAATTGTAAATAAACCACCCCAGAATGCATACCTCTCCAACTGACCCTTTCCTCTTCTTCATAACATCTGTCCTTGGTTTGTTAAGAACATTAGCTTTGGTTCCTTTCAGTAGGTCAACAAAGTCTCCCTTTGTCATGGTTTGCATTACTTTGGCTTGTTTTCTCTCCGATGGTCCAACTTCTTTCAGTTTGCTGTCCAGAGTCTTCTGTTGTTTCTTGACAGCATTGAACAGCTGCACCACTCCTCTGTTGAGGGGAAAAAATTCCATGAAATGAAAATGTCTTCTTTGCAGAGCAGAGCTGGGTGGCATCATTTGTGCAGATTTCATTCTTTTGAACTTGCTTAAAGTTTGGCAGTATCAGAATCAGTATCAGTACCATGACAGGCATACACACATTTTTAATGTAAACCATAAGAGGTAGTATGAAATGTAAAGAGCCCGTAGCTGTAACTTTTCACAATCTTTTTCACTATTTTGTATATGATGTCACAACGCTGTCTTGTTCTCATCCCAAAGCATGTTGAGGATACGCAGTATTTGGCTTGTACATAAATACATGTATACACTGCATAGTTAATGTTGATAAATAAATTTCAGTACAGACTGAAATTCAAAGTCAAACAATGACAGTGCACTTTACAGGCATATACATGGTGTGGACAAGTTGACAAGAGTGCTTTTCAACATTCTTTGGGGAGTAGAGCAAGATCTTGCAGTTGATATACAAATCAAAATAATGACAAATGAAATTTGCAGCTAGTGTCCCTTTAAAAATTATGTTTGGGAAACTTGGATGATAAGAAAAACAAGAGGGGAACAAAATTAATCAAGTGAGTTGTATCAGCATATTTTAAACCCTTTGAGTTTATGACAATTGTTCTTAAAGGGACATTAGCTGTAACTTTTGACTAATTTTTCACTACTCTGTTTCAATGTATCAACTACAGAATTTTACTATAATCTGATCATCATGACCAATGCCTGGTGTCTTGCTTGCCAACACAGACTGTATATGTGAAATGACCATTGTTATTGCTGATAAATGTATTCTAGTCCGGACCAGAATACAAAATTTAAACAATAACAATGCAGATTATACTCATATAGGGTATATTTATGAGCTAAATATTAGGAATTTCTCAATGGTTCAGGGATTCAAACCAGAAACTGCAGATGATACACAGAACAAACAAAATTTTAAAAATGACCAAAGTTACAGCTCATGGATCTTTAAGATTGGCTGTATTTCCTATTTCAGATACAATTACAGATACAATAAAATTATGACAAAACATTTTTCTCTTGCATTTTCTTATTTGCATCATAATATGTGTGAACATGTATAGTGCTTTACCACTTCATACTTATGAAGTATCTGCATAACTGCACATCTAATGATGTTTCTATGTTGGATGAATCTTTGAAAGCTTAATTAGGGAGCTAAGGTTTATTGTTCCAAATCTATTTCCAATGCAAACTGGCAGCACTGTCACTCAATGCCTAGTCTCACATACATTCAAGGATGAATTTTCACCTCCATCTTTTGACTGTAGCACCAGCAGGATCTATGTCACTTACCTTGTTGCTGTTCTTTGCAGTGCTTTCTCATACTCTCTTTCTGTTACCTGTGGTTTCGCCCGACTCATTTCACGCCAATCTCTTTTCTGCTTCCGCTATACTCCAGTGGAGGAAAATGAAGGCCAATGTCACATTTAGTATTAACATTAATTACCAAGATATCATCTTGTCCACTTTTACGGTGTAGACACATTATCTACAACACTTTGCATCTGGTAACTAAGGTTTCACTGTAGGTTACATTCAGAAAATCTGCTATCACCCATTGAGAAATGCATTTCACAGGTATACATAAATGTACTTTTGAATAAATGCTCCCAAGATCACACACTGAAGTTTGAAGCAGCACTTTATGCATTACTTTACTCAAAAATCTGAGTGTTATCTCATCACTTAATCTGATGCAGCCTCAAAACGAATATAAATAATTCAATGTATGTGGGTTCACTAACTGTCAGGTACACTATTAATTCACTACAGATGACACAACTTATTCATTATGACTGAAGCCTCATGTCAAATTTAGAAAAACAATTCTTAAAATACAATTTTTTTTTATATCAATAATAATATTAAACACATAAATAAATATGACAATAATAATAATAAATACAAACAACTTTTTACTCGCAAATCAGAATATACATGCTTTAGATGGAGTCAGTGACATGTAAAATACAAAATACCATGCAATATTGGCATTGTTTTGGAAATATTACTAATATGACTCATTATTACATTGATATTCTGACCCCATTCCTTCGGTGCATGATGGGTAATACGAAACCAGACAGTGATACTTTATAGATGAGCATTCTGATCTCTCACACAGATTTCTACTTCTTTCATCTGAAGCGTTTCACAATTTATTCTTCTGTGATATTTATTGTCTTATTGCGTAAACTTTTATGTTCTGCCTCGCAAAATCTATCAGACCATTTCCTGTATTGAAGTATTTTGACCCATTAGGAATAGAGCATTAGTCATACTGATCTGGACAGAATCCTAAACACAGCAACACATGTACATGTTCATTTCGTATTGACAATGTGGCACTCTGGACTGTGATCGTTTTACAATTAATAATTCATTGTTTTTTTTGCAGTGAAATTTAACCTCTAAACCCTGCCCATGAAGTGGATATTTTATCTACCGTACTCGTCCGAGTATAAGCCCCTGCTCGTGTATAAGCCCCCCTACTGATTTTAGAGGATTTTAGAAAATGCATTACATCCGTGTATAAGCCCCTACCCTAGTGTAACTCAAATACAGAAAGGTTAGGAGAGTATACAAAAACTTTGGTCATTTAACTTGGTAAAATTAATTTTAGATAATAAAGAAACCATTAAAAGATGTTAAAACAATGGGAAACTGGAGTTCCTTGACAATATCGTAAGGAAAATGACACGTTTTTCCAGTACTATCTTGATTCTTTGACCCTACTCACCCCTGTCACCTAAATAGAATAGTCTCACTCACGTCCGCCATTGTTTATTTTCATTCACGGCCACGATGTTTTCATGCTTGAAACATGCAGTTTCTTTTGTTTGAAGCAATTATCCTTTCATTTGTGAAGACTTTTCCCGGTGACTATTACAATTTTCACTGCTATGTTGTTGTTTTCACAAGATGTAGACAGTTTGATATTGGAATATTGAGTTGCCTTTCCGTTGTGGACAATGCATGCCTGTTCACATTACTGTTGATCAGCAGCATACATGACGTCTTTGTTTCAAGTTTGGGTTTTTTTTCGACGCTGAAATTTCACCAAAATGTCACTTCTTTATTCAGAGATTGTACAATCAATTTCTTTGGATGTGTAAGTCGATTTTGAAAGCGATAGAAAGATCGAGTGGTGTTGAAAAAAATCGTGCATAAAATTAGCATAAATTAAGCGCCCATGCCAGATAACATGGGGTTGCTCGAGTATAAGCCCCTCCCCTAGTTTTACAGCTGTTTAGTGTTGCCGAACCGGGGGCTTATACTCGGATGAGTACGCTATGTGTTTTTGTTTTCAAATACTTTCACCACTAAATAAAACTCTCATCTCAAGATATATGTTTTACAACTACTTGACTACATGTAAAGCGCTTCTACAGTTGTAAGCCATGAACTAAGCGGTAACCACAGTCAGACCACAAAAGTGGAGATACCGTGATTAAACTTACCCTTTTCACTTCTTCCATCTTTTCTTCATCTTCTATAACTTTAACTTTCTTTAATTCCCTGGCTTTTGAAAGAATTTTTGTTCCATTAGGTTTCCCCAGGATTTTTGACATGGCATCTGCCCATCCAGATTTGCCACCCTCCCCTTCTGCTTCTTCATTTTCCTCCATTGGAGTTTCTTCATCTGAACTGAGTCTGTCTTCCGACTTATTCACAGAAGACTCCTGATCTATTTTGTGAGTGGGTGAATCTGTGGTCTCTTTGGCATCTGTAGCTGTAAGGAATTGGACAGAAAATTAAGTACAAAAGAACCTACAGAACAGAATTGCAGATTTGCATGCTTTATTTCAAAACCTTTTTACTGATGCCTTGTCTAACAATGATGGTTCATGTTCTTAGGATGATATACATTGCTATCTGATTTCATATGTGTAAACCATTCAAGCACAAAGTTAAATACAGTATCAAACATACACTTATGATGTACAGTATGTGTTGACAGAAATTTTATACTCAAGTGAGCAGAAGTGTGCTTGAGTCATGCTTAATCTTCACATTGATATGGAAGCAAGAGCTTTCAACGCGAAATGCACACATGGGGAAAGTGGTCTTATGGCATGATTCCAGATTTGCCGTGCAAGGCATTGACCTCAAGGGAACTGGAGATTGCTAAGACCGACACAGTATAAATGGTGGGCAATTGAATGTTGTATAGCGCCCCCAACAGGCAAGGTTGACATCTAAAGCTCAGGTGTGAAAAATAACTTCATGGTGTAATTGACAGATTCGGACAATTTCAATTTTGATACCCTAGAGGTATGTTACTTACATGTCATGTTATGCATAGAGAAGAACAAACACTTGTCTTCATAATGATAAATGGAATCCCCTGCTTATGACACTTTTAGTTCAGAAGTTCAGACACAGGAGAAATTTCGAATCAATCTGCAAAAGGCCCAAGACATAGTGAATGCCTCAACGGTGTACAGCCACTAACGGGATGCATTCTAAAAAGTAACAATTTTGCAACCATCAAAATAACAGTGTTTAAAATCTATAAACCATTCAAGGTTTAGCTTTCATGGAAAATGTTTATTGATATGAATCCACCTGCCTGAAACCATGACATGAGAAATAATTTTCATGTAAAATTTTTCACAAACTACAAACTACTGGCTCAAAATGTGTTACATGTAATTTGACCCTTTTGGAATGGTCTTTTCTGTGACTTTTCCCTGGAAAATAAGTGAATGAGACCCACAGGACTGATAACAAAAAAATACTGGCTTCAAACTACTACTCTAGGCCACATATGATCTATTTAGACAGGTTGTTCCAATGGCTAGTCTATGGTTCACTGGGAAAACATTAAGTATAGGGGATATACCGGTACAAGGTTTGTTGAATACAGCCAGTTTTGTCCTCTCTGTGACCTACTCAAGTTTGCTATATAAACTGCATACATATCATAGAGACAACCTATTGTTTCAAGTCAGCTACTGGTGTATACCAGATGACCGTACTGTGATCAAAAGAGATGTCCAAGTTTTCCTTGTTTCTGCTTTGGCAGAAACACATTTCATCAATTTTCGCTGTGTCTGATAACTCACACAGTAACAGGAGACAGGAAAGAGTGAACACTACCTCTTTGTTACAGGGCAAATCTTATCTCACTAGGCTATTGCCTGTTAGCCATTCAAGTACAAAAAAAACCCCCAAAAAATTCCTATTTTAACTGCATTCTCCCGAGAAAGTTTTGCCAGAGTGGTGGCTAATTAGCATAATAATTTGCATATAAAATAACCGATGACCTGCCGTAGGTTAAGGTTGCTATCAGTACATTCAAAATGCAGCATAACACAATAATGTTGTTGAGAAATGTGACGTGCAAGCAGTACTTGGGCATATCCAATAAGACTGAAGAGCAATTCCATTGGACCTTGTTAATAAAATAGTTGCTTTGCTGTCAGAAAAATGGAATGGAAAAGGACCAACTGCCAGAACCAATGCTGGTAAGATTATTCAGGGAGTTTTGTCAGGATGAATGAGGACTGCAAACTACTTCAAAACAATTGTCTTTTTCGTTGGAAAATGTATTCTCTAACTATTGAACAAACATATAAGCAATATCATTCTCTCAAATTGCTGAGCCTTTGTATCAAGAAATTGTAGTTTTAAGAAATAACACTTTGAAACATTAAGGAAATCAGTCTTCCACTCCACTATTTATAATCAAAGGCAAGAATGATAAACATAAACCTTCCGAGCTCCAAAGTCTGAGCAGCTAGCTGATTTGCAAACAGTTGGAAAGAGTAACATAAAGGGCTAAATGTAAAGCTAAAACCCTGTCGGTTTTGAATAGGCCTTAGCAAAGTCTCTCCTTCATCTAGCTGCAAAATTGTAGCGCTACGGTGGGGCGGTCGGTGAGTTTTGGTTTTTGCGACCTCGCTCACCAGTAGCGCTACAATGTTGATTTGAAATGCTACATATTTACTGCATTTGGTTGTACCGATTACCACTCCTGAAGACTAAACACTATACTACACTAACCTTGTCCTTTATGGGGTTTGGAATTTGTTCAAACACGTCGATGGCGTTCCATAAACATTGAGCGTGGGGCAGCCATGTTTCTGGGAGCCGCCATTACCAGAAGATGGTAATGCGACTCCCAGAAATGTTTTCGGAATGCAATTGATGCAGGGCTCGAACTTAACGGTTGCCCGCTTGCCCGGGGCAGGTAAAACCTGTCATCGGGCTGGTAAAAATAAATTACACTTGCCCTATGGCGCGTAATCCATGCCAAAATTAATACCTTACATTTGAGCCAAACTTCATTCAACTCTCGCTCAGTGCAACCCAACTGTGGCCACCTTCATTCGGCTCTCGCTCAATGCGATTCAACTCTCGCTCAGTGCGACCCAACTGTGGCCACCTTCATTCGGCTCTCGCTCAATGCGATTCAACTCTCGCTCAGTGCGACCCAACTGTGGCCACCTTCATTCGGCTCTCACTCAGCGCGACCCAACTGTGCCACCTTCATTCGGCTCTCGCTCAGTGCGACCCAACTGTGGCCACCTTCATTCGGCTCTCGCTCAGTGCGACCCAACTGTGGCCACCTTCATTCGGCTCTCGCTCAGTGCGATTCAACTCTCGCTCAGTGCGACCCAACTGTGGCCACCTTCATTCGGCTCTCGCTCAGTGCGACCCAACTGTGGCCACCTTCATTCGGCTCTCGCTCAGTGTGACCCAACTGTGGCCGACTTCATTCGGCTCTCGCTCAGTGCGACCCAACTGTGGCCAACTTCATTTAACTATCGCCCAATTCCATCCAATATTGTCGCCAACCTATCCAACTTTCACGAAACTCAATGCGACTCGTGTAATGCATTCGCTTTCCGCCGCGACTCGTTTGAATCATGCTCCCTAGATTACCTTTGAAGCTCAACTCATTTGATGACTCTGCATTCGTCTTGCTTTTTGAGCTGAACGCATTCGTGTCGGGGGATATTCCGTGTTTGGGGGGGCTTGGTTGGGGCGAACCATTTTTGAAATGGGCGCCACAGCATGCGATTCAAATGAAGACACTTTTGAGTTGAAACAAACCACACGTGATTTAGAGTCCATTGCATTTACTTTACTTATGTGAAGGTGATTCTATGTTATGTTATCGACTCTGATTTTACTTCAAATTGACCGTGCCAGAATGTGGTTCATGGTAGCCAACCCATCATTAAAGTGACCAACTTTGCCATACAACACGAGACGTCACAGCGCGTCATAGCGACGTCACATGACGTCATTAATATATTCATATGTTTTCTGTCATTGTCCTGGGGGATCCAAATATTCAACCCAAAAGTCTGTTGCGGAAGTCCAGATTTACAGTTCCAACAAAGTTCTTGTTATCACGTCGTCTAGCTATATAAATAATTCTGTTGTCTTCAATGGATTAGGAGTTCGTTCGCGCAAATATTGTTTCCAATAGCAATACATTAAACCAAGCGACGGTATACCGCTCAATTTCGACTAGATCCCTTTTAGAAAAAATTTAACTTATTTTTGTATTACATTTTTATTACCACAAATGTGATGTAAATTCTCCATTTACAAGCAAAAAAAAATTATTATTATTATTATTATTATTATTATTATTATTATTATTATTTTATGCTCTCGCTATCACTCGTGCATATGTCGTGAATTGGTCAAAATCTCGATTTGCTGGGTGTGCTTTATTGCTTAAATATTTAATACCGATTATTAGTCTAAGAATAAAATGATGTCATTCTTCCCATACCCGTTGTATTTAACAGAGTTTCTAATTCTGTTTTGATTTTTTTGATTTTTCTCCCCTTTACAGTAATTTTATTCTCAATGTACTATTTCCCTAACCAACTGTAGGCCTACTGTGTAAGTCTTCTCATTCAAAATGTCCTTAAACTTCATAATATTAGATGACCCATTTTTTTAATGATATGAATATTGTCTGTTAATTATAATAGAATCATAGTACCAAAGATATTGCTTTGAAAGCTGTTTCCGAAGTTACGAGTCGCATTGAGTTTCGTGAAAGTTGGATAGGTTGGCGACAATATTGGATGGAATTGGGCGATAGTTAAATGAAGTTGGCCACAGTTGGGTCGCACTGAGCGAGAGCCGAATGAAGTCGGCCAGAGTTGAATCGCACTGAGCGAGAGCCGAATGAAGGTGGCCACAGTTGGGTCACACTGAGCGAGAGCCGAATGAAGGTGGCCACAGTTGGGTCGCACTGAGTGAGAGTTGAATCGCACTGAGCGAGAGCCGAATGAAGGTGGCCACAGTTGGGTCGCACTGAGCGAGAGTTGAATGAAGGTGGCCACAGTTGGGTCGCACTGAGCGAGAGTTGAATGAAGTTTGGCTCAAAATGTAAGGTATTAATATTGGCATGGATTACGCGCCATACTTGCCCGGTCGGGCAAGTTATAAACTTTGATCAAATTTACATGTTCTGGGAATAAAAAACTCAAGAAATTTTGTTGAACAATGTTCGCTGTTATCGAGTTTCAAGTCACTGAAGCAGGTATCACAACCGACAAGCCGGACGTCAACATTCAGCGAGTGATATCCAGCTGTTGTGTTTCCTCCCTCTAGAAGTCTAATCTCATTAATGTAAAACTTGCACTTGTTTGTCGCTAGTGACTCCCAGGGGTGTTGGTAAGTAATTTCAACAGCCACTTTGCACGTGGAGAACTGACTGAGACAACGCAGACTGTACGTCATGGTGAAGCAAACCATCCTGTTTTCATGTAAATTTTTGAAATCCAAGCCTGATAAAGTCATAGATTCGGGAACAGGATCTGTGACAGGCAGGGATACAGTACACGTTCAAACCGGCTGGCCACTCAGAAATCGACTGTGATAAAGCGCTAACTAATGGCGCGATCGCAGCATCGAGTTCAGTGGAAAGTAAAGTGAAGAAGCAGAAGTGCAATAAATATGAAAAGAAACGACAACGGAAGTTTCAAAACTCCTGGAAAAGAGATTTGCTGATGCGAATATCGATTGATGGGCCACCCCTTCAGCTATATGACCCCAATCCTGCACTAGCATATTGGTGGACGAGTGGGCAGAGATCACGAAGACTAACACTAATGTGATTATCAATACAGAGGAAACAGAACCTGCATTGATATGATGCTGTCGGCCACATTTTGAGATTGCTTGGTCTTCGTGATCTCTGCCCAAACAATGTAAACAGACAAAAAATCGGGCAAGTAAGATTGTTCATTGGGCAAGTAAAATTTCTGGAAACTTGCCCGCTGGGCAAGTAGAAGTTCGAGCCCTGTGATGTTTTTGAACAAATTATTACTCATAAACGACCGCCTCACCGTAACGCTACAATTTTGCAGCTATCCTTCATCTTGATGGACAGGCTGTGCCCTGGAGTTACAACATTGATTATTCTTAAAATATGATTTGTTTACAGTAATAGTATTCAAATGTCTAACATAATAAGCACATTCCTTCATCTGCCTCTGTTGCATCATAATTTCAATACAGACTTTGCCATATTGCCCAAATATTCAACATATATGATAGCTACCACTTAATCACTTTGATCCAAATGAACTACCGTAATTACCAACTTTACATTTCTTGGCCAATAGTACCATCTGCACTGGCAAGTTGTGGTAAATGATAAAAGTTTTGATTAGACTGGCCACTAACAGCAGCAACTGTCAACGTTGCAGAAGCTAAAGAGTGTGTAACATTCAAAGATGGACATGTTGGATAGCCATAGCCCATAGTAGGGTGACCGGACGAGAGGCTCTCCTATTCCCTACAATGGGGCTAACACGAGTTTTCTGAGAGTGAATGCTCGAAATTGAAGGCTTAAAGGGGGACCCAGGTAGTGATTAATTGTACAAATTCACCTTAAGTATGCAACAGTTGTGTACATTTATGTCTGTGAATAAGGTAATGGCGTCAAAATCTTGAAGTTTACGAACACATTTTGTCAACAAATATCAGAGAAGACGCCATCTTGGAAGTCGTCTACTTGCACGCGAACGGCCGCGATGAGAGATTGCATGAATGGCAATAGTTGTATTTCACAGTGAATGTTGTGAAGACTAGGAAGTCAAGATAAGTGCAAAAATGTCCACAAAACGTCTTTTTTCTTCCGAGAAACTGCTGACGAAATTTATACTTTGAAACGTCTGTGACTTTTGGCATCTTTTTCCAAGCAGGGAAGGAATGGCCATGCGGGCAAGTTATACCTTAGACATTTTTCTACTGGTTCTCTGCTCTAAACAGGTTCAGATATGCAGCACAAATTAGCGCCCACGGTTTTCCCAAAGCAGGAAGTACCGTTCGCAATAGTGCCGTACCTGAACAACGTGCTTTTTCATCCATGCACACGTGTCATTGACCAGACACAATGGCTTGTATCCAAGATACTGGAAACAAAAAGGTCAACATGAGGACAATCTTCCATTTTCTTTAACTGGACTTATCTACCTATACAATATTCTCAGGGAAATAATTTTGAAACTATAAATGCACCTTTCACTCGACTAATTATTTACAGTTAGTCATCTTTCAGTTTTGGTTTTGCGACCTCGCTCACCAGAAGAGCTACAATGCCGAAGGCCCTGAAGCATACAAAATAAGCACGCTGCACATTGGCATGGCAGAAGAGCTACAATGCCGAAGGCCCTGAAGCATAAAAAATAAGCACGCTGCACATTGGCAAGGCATTTTGATGTAAAAATCCCATATATTTACTGCATTTGGTCATACTGATTGATCACTACTGAAGATTAAACACTATACTACACTCACCTAGCTGCAAAATTGTAGCTCTACGGTGAGGCGGTCGGTGAGTTTTGGTTTTTGCGACCTCGCTCACCAGTAGAGCTACAATGCCGAAGGCCCTGAAGCATACAAAATAAGCACGCTGCACATGGCATGGCATTTTGATGTAAAATCCAATATAGTTACTGCATTTGGTCATACTGATTTATCACTACTGAAGATTAAACACTATACTACACTAACCTTGTCGTGTATGGGGTTTGGTATTTGTTCAAATATGTCGATCGCGTTCCAAAAACATATCTTGGAGCCGCCATTACCAATGGCAGCTCCCAGAAACACGCTCAAGTTTATGGAACGCGATCGACGTGTTTGTGCTAATACCAAACCCCATAAACGACAAGATTAGTGTAGTATAGTGTTTAGTCTTCAGTAGTGATAAATCGGTACGACCAAATGCAGTAAATATGTGGGATTTACATGAAAATGCCGCGCCATGTGTGGCGCGCTTATTTTGTATGCTACAGGGCCTTCAGCATTGTAGCTCTACTGGTGAGCGATGTCGCAAAAACCAAAACTCACCGACCGCCTCACCGTAGAGCTACAATTTGCAGCTAACACTCACCTTGTCGTGTATGGGGTCTGGTATTTGTTCAAATACGTCTATCGCGTTCCAAAAACATTTCTTGGAGCCGCCATTACCAACTTCCGGTAATGGCGGCTCCCAGAAACACGCTCAATGTTTATGGAACGCGATCGACGTGTCTGTGCTAATATCAAACCCCATAAACGACAAGGTTAGTGTAGTACAGTGTTTAGTCTTCAGTAGTGAGAAATCGGTACGACCAAATGCAGTAAATATGTGGGATTTTACATTGGAAATGCCGCGCCATGTGTGGCGCGCTTATTTTGTATGCTACAGGGCCTTCGGCATTGTAGCTCTACTGCCAGTACTGGTGAGCGATGTCGCAAAAACCAAAACTTACCGACCGCCTCACCGTAGAGCTACAATTTTGCAGCTAGTGAAGGTATATTACGGAATCTACATTTAGGGGTTAAGCCCCGTTTAGAGACGTGAATTCTGACAGGGTGCAGTCCTGCGATTGAGGGCCGACAACTGGAAAAGGCCTAGGCACATTTTCGTAAAATCATAAGTAAGATGTTTACCGTAGATTCCGAACCCGTGTGATACCAACAAATTGTTATGAATGTGTACGTGTACATCCCACGTGGGAACTGTGCCATCAGAACTGCAGATGAGAATGAATGTGTGAAATATTGGGTGCAGACAAAATAAAATAATATGTCAATAAAACTGGTACCTTCAACATCGCTTTCTACGTCTGCATCACTGCCAGAATCATACGAAATCTTCACAAATGACTTCGTTTTCGTCTTGGACTTTTTCTGTCGCATGGAAGCAGCCATCTTGATTAGATTGATATCACTGCGCAAGAGGTTTGCGCACAATGACGAAATTCTAAATTGTACTTCCGGTCGACGAGCACTTGAAATCAGATACCGACTGACTTTGCAAGCAAACTACATCTTGTAAGCACGGTAAAACAAGCTGCATGTATGTGCATAGCCGATGTGCAAAATGCTCTGAGCTAAGGTAAGATGTCAATACTCTAACTTTAGCACTGCGTACGATGCTATGTGCATGTGCTCCTACTAGCGTTGTACGGCCTGTGGTTTGAGGCCATGGGAACACAGCACCGTACGCAACGCGCAGGCTACACTTGACTTATACATGTTATACACACGTGTTCGTTTCGTTAACAAGTCTTTGTCAAGTTTTAACAGCTTTTGTAGTATTTCCATACTCTGCCTTAATACTCCGAGTCCTAATACTCGCAGCCAGGGAACCCAGGCAGGGAATCGCCAGGGACAGTTGTGGGCTAGCTATGTAAGGTTGCTGCAGCCCACCACTTACTTGCCCACTTGTTGATAACAGAATAATTAATAATGTCTTGGGATGATGATGCCAATGATGATGATGATGATGCCAATGATGATGATGATGATGTAATGTAACGTGATGTGCTGAACATTGACTGTGATTCAGACTGTAGTGGATCTACAAACAGTCACAATATTGATGCAGATGCTGATATAACATTATTTCCAAGTGGCACAACTATGGGTGCACAACTCGTGTGCACAACTTTGAAATTGCGGAGTCATATATAAATTGAAGTGGGTTTGAAATGCATCATTGACATAAAAGGGCAGCTCCTATATTGAATAGTCTGAATTAAACTATATAGATACTTGCATATCTTTACCGAACGTCACATTTTATACCTGTGCATTTGTGTGCTAATTAGATAGTGAACAATGGTTTTTACATTCTTAGAAATCAAAGGATCAATTGTTAAACCTTGAAATATACTGCATAACAAAATTTACAAACTCTGAAATGTAAATACGTCTCTAAACTTTTCTCCAAAGGATTTGGATAGTGTTGACTGCTGAAAAATGCCAAAGCATAGCCAGAACAGAAGACATAACAACAATTGGCATCCAAGACAGAATCAGTGGCAACAACAACAACAGAGATCTGGCCATGGCAGATACAGAGGTCACAGACAACATTGGCATTATCAGGTAGAAGAGAGTACTCCAAGTACATCATCAACAAATCAAAGTAGTAACAATCAGGATGACGATGATGATGGCCTTGATATCCTTTGTAAAGTTCAATACCATCAACAATATTTTATCATATCTACATCTTATCCTTCATAAAGTACATTGGTGAATGCACCAAAGTTGAGTTGGACATGTGTCCTTCGCGATGAGGGTGAAAGTAATATTTATCGGTCTGACCTTATCAATTGGTTTCCTTCAAATGCGTTCAACAAATGGTTCAGTACATTGTTGTTATGATATGTTGTCATGACTAGACTACCGGTAGCAAGCCTGCTAGTCACTCCGCCCTTGTCTGTCTATCAATCAGGAATGGAACCAGTTCTTTCACCTTTATCTAAATCTGCATTAACTACGGTATTTTCTTTTTTTGGTACATTATAGCAGTCATTTGTATACTTGTCTTGCTTCCCCCAGTTTATTCAAGAGTTAGTGCCTCATTGGTGGGTTTTGTGATTATTTCACTTTAACCTGATCATTCTCTCAATCAGGAGTTTACTTAACTTTGTTCTTTTTATTCCTTTAACATAAACAAATCCATAGATATGGCGCATCTTTTATTTTCTGTATTTTAGTTAGTACATGTGACATGTGTATGCTCTAGTATTTACCAAGATTGTCACTACAGTGTAACAAATATTTGCTAGATGAATCTCATGTACAGTAGTACTACATGTATCTAGGTGAGACATGTGACAGCTTGGTTGCTAAGCACATTCATTAAAACCCTTAAATGCCACGTTCATATTTCACCACAAGGTCAACTTGGTGAAAACTTGTGATGCACAACATCTTCTGTACGTGCATTTTGACAAAAGATTGAAAATTTGAAGGACCGTGAAAACAATACTGTAAACATGATATTTGTTAACTAAAGCTGCTATAACAGACTAAGCTAAGTGAGTTAAGAATGCATACACTGTATGGTTTTGGTTCAATACAACATTTTACTGATTCAGCAGATAGGGAAGTGATATTATCTGGCAGGAAAAGGGTTAAGAAAGGTAGCAGTGTGTTGAAACACAAAGTGAAGTCTTGCAAACAAACTACAGTATGCAATGTTGAAAAAGTGTATTCTGTCCTGGACTTAATATTCCGCTGTTAGTGTTCATAAACATTCAGAATTATGCATGTACTTGCCATGTTGACCAGCTGAACATGTGGCATTCAGCATATTGGTAATTAGGGAATACAGCAAGAAATTTATTCAACCAATTATAAAAAAAGAACATACAACCAATGAGTACACTAGAAGTGACAGCTAATGAAACTTCATAGCAATCATCATAATTGTATTCTGTTTATATGTTTCAGCAAAATACACATTGGATGCAACTCTTACCATTACATTATTCATACGCTTGTTGATGTACAGGCATATAAGACGACAAAATCACTTTTACATATTGTAGATGCTCACTTTGTTAATGCCCTTGACCTTGGCATACAGCTGCCTGGGTTTTATTATGACCGGGAGAAGAAGAAATATTTCCGTTTGCTGCCAGGACACAACAACTACAATCCGGTCACTGTTGATTCCTTGCGGAAGAAGGAACTTGAAAAACAGAAAATACTGGTATCAGGAGATAAACGCAAGGTGGTCACTTCAGGAGGGAGCACATGTCAAAGGTCAGGGGTAAGGAGCAATAGGAAGTCACAGATATGCTTTCAACATTGTAACATTCATATGTAATGTTTTTTACAAATCACATCGTACCTACTAAATGAAGATGAAGACAATAGAGTTTTGCAGTATGTTCTCGTATGTGTTGTTATTTGTTTTTGAATGTTCAAGTCCAAAAGAGGAACCATGTATGGATGTTGTAAAATTAGAGTAATCCTTGCTTTATTTGCACTTCAGATAGGTCAGACCTTCAAATACATTTAGTTCATTGTCCTCATGTTAGAGTCTCAACCACTCTTTATATCACAGAGGAATGGATTTGTAACACTTGTAAGTACGATGTAACACTATGCTACACTCTTTCAGAAAGCAAAGCGGATGTGTGGCTGTAATCTGCCATTTCCTAATTATCACCACAATTTACAACTTGGCACATTTTCATCTCAATTGTCAGAAAGGTAAGTTTTGTGATCATTCTAATAGTTATACTGTACTGATTAAAGGTGTGATTGAACTCAAAGAGTAATAGTTTTCAATCTTTTCATTTGTTTAGATGTACATTCATATAACCTTGCGCAAATAGCGTCTCTTCCTACCCCATTAAAACAAAAAAGCAATTATCATGAAACAGTATGATATTCCTAGGTCTGAGTAGCTTACAAGCAAAAACAATGATACTCTTGGGAAATCTCATAATTTAACTGCATTCTCAATCATACGATGAGGTAGAAAGTTATTTCCTTGGGTGATGCAGTTCCTGGTACTCATTTCCTGTGTCTTAGTCATCAAGTAAATAATAGTGCAAGCCTACATGATCTTATAATTTTAATATGCATGTGTCAATCACGAAAACTCTTGTCTTAGATCACCCAAAAAGATACAATATAATGTGATAAGAAATGTATACCTATGTGTTTGTGTACATTTCATGACTTCTGTGTAAAACTCTCAGCCATATTTGCTCTTTTGAGTTTGCTTCAGTGAACACTGGAAAGATATTTTTTTTTGTCCTCAGGCTGTCTCATGAGAAAGTAATTGAGCTGCTAAAATTGAGACCACACAGTGTGTTTGGACCAAAGCCATTCGATGAATTGACAGGAACTGTCAGCACTATGCAAGTTAGTTCACCTCTCTTCTCAAATATGAAATTGCTATGGCAACATCACCATTATCCTCGATGAAACATACCAAATTCAATGGGGAAGAATATAACTCGTTTATCAACTGTGATACAGCTGTGTATTTAAAATCAGCAACATAAGCTTTTACACCAAACTTGGTGATGTACATCGGTGGATTTGGTGACAACCGAAATGTGACAAAACATTTTGGCTTCAAATTATTCATGATGTGAAAGACTTTTCTCTGGTCTTAAAGAAAAAAAATGCCAATTTCAACTATCGGAGCATACTTCGAGTTCTTTGTTAATAGGGCATAGTTATCCTTCAGCCTCGTTGAAAATTCAAAGAATTTCATACATGTATTAGTTTGTAATTCTATGGTAATTAGCAGGCATTGAGAATTTCATTTATTTTCACCCTTTGCATACTGGTAATCATTTCCTGTGCCTCGGCTACAAACACACAGATGTTCAAGTCACTTAGATCATCCATCCTGTCTATTTTCAGGCTGATCACAAGAATGACAAACTAGCTCTAGTCTTGAAAACTGAGCAGCATACTCTGTTGTGGGTCTCATCAATTGTACCCGACAGGAATGATGTCAAAAACGTTTGTGCTGGCAAATGGAAGATAGCTAATATGTTTGTGAAGAGTAAATTTACGAAGGTAAGAATGTTGGAAAGAGATTCAACACATACTGACATCAATTCTGGTGAAAGTCAACTCAAGCCAAATCTAACCCTGCCCAAAACCCAGTCCAATTTAAGTTGGCCAGTACACTAAAAAAGACAAATTGTCTTTATCGGCAAATTTGTCATCAATTGTGAAGTGAGGTATCCAAATTATCTGGACACATCACACTCAAATGATGGCGAGTTAATGCTGACATGCTGTATTTCACACTCACTAAACAAGTTGTTTATCCCTCTTAGTTCTAAGTTGGCTAACTTGATTGCGATTAGTGCAAACTTTCAGAGCTGGCTGGCCTACAAGATGGGAGCTCTACCCACTCCATTCCAGTCAACTGTTTATATCAGCATACCCCATCCCTCCTACCAGCTATAAACGTCACCCAATCAATCTTTTATCAGTCTTTTAATTGGGCCAAGTTGGATTTCTACCTTGTCAGCTCTTTGCCAAGTTGGTCTGGAATTGAGTCAGTTCAGCCCATGTGACCATGGTTTTGGCTTGAGTGACCTCATACCTAGGAGGTCAAGTGAATTCAACCTGACCTACTATTGTCTCATATACTAACCATTCCCAACGCTTTTGAATGAAATGCTTGATCCACATGTCCAGGGTATTGGAGTGCAAAGGCCTGAATATTGTAGCAAGACCCCTTCAGCAAAGGAAAATTTTGATTAACACAGCTATTGCATTCAAACTCCATTATCTATTTATTACTTCAGAGGACATCTTTCAAGTGTCACTTGCCAATATCTGTACATACAGATTTTATTTAGACGATGATACTACTATCAATAATTCATGATACTTCTATGATAATTCATTATAAAAACCTTACTACAACTGTATTATTTTGTGAACAGGTCACAAATCTTACATGGACCAGTCACAGAAAAGAAGAGCATTCCCAACTTTTGTATCCTTTATCGTAGGTCCATAGTTTTGTGAATTGGTGGGATATAGTCATGTCAGTTTTTATCCGCCAAATTTCAGTGCTTCCCACATGTCATCAGTGCAAGTATATCAGCATGACAGCTTTTGTTGTGGTTGTGAAAAATGAGGAGATACTCAATTATCAATTCATAATTAGACTCATGCTTCAATTCCTTTTAATCCAGAGGTTTTGAAACATAGCAAAGTGAGTATCTGAAATGAAAGCAATACTGTTCCACAAAAAATATGACAGGTATCTTAATTCTGTAGAAAATATCTGTATGTCTTTGTTAAAGTTAGCAAACCATTGTAATATATTTCAATGCTTGTCTCCTATTACCATGCCTGTAACAAATTACTTATTTCACAGGTTAGGAAAAATGGTGAGGGTTTAACATACATGGTAACTATTTCACAAATTGTATATGTCTTTAAAAAAAACAGATTATTGTTTTGTTGAAAATGGATTTTAGCAATGACATATTGTTGTTCTTCCCGCTTACCATGTACTTCACTTTCATCTTTGCACTCAAACAATACTACCAAATGCACCTTAACACACACTCTTCAGGTTGTCCTATATTGGTGGTCCTTCCAGTACTAGTGGAGTGCAAGTATTTAGACTTGGAGACTCAATTGAAGGTGAGTCACTGTTTGAATCAAGTGTCTAGTTGAAAGTGGAATAAGACATGTGAACTTGACAGTGCCAGGAACATTTCCATCATGTTTTAAAATTATTACAATCATGATATGGTGATGGAAGTACTTGACTTCTTGATTCCGTGTATAATTCATTTATTATTCTTCAATGCAGGCATGCAAATACATACAAACTGTCATAGCATGCCTTAGAAAATACATATGGTGTGCATTTTTTCAGCTGCATCATCAGGCTGACTTTCAAAGACCTTGTTCAAAAAATTACAGAATTTCTACAGCAGTTTAGACAGAGACAACAAAATATTACCAATACTCTGGTGATTTTTAAACCCAATAAAAGGGCATACAAAACAAAATGTTACTTGCACTGAAACCAGTATGGTTGATTTTCAGTCTTACAATTTGCCTATCACCAAGTTTCCATCAGAACAGCGGTACATGGGACAGGTAGAAATTACAAGTTCTCACCAGAAAGACAATGCATACGGTACATTCATGTCATACGTACATGTATACTAATACAAGAAATAGATTTTTACGTGCTTTCCCAATTTCTTTGCTTCTTAGCATCCAGTTTCTGTATCCACAATAGCATCCTGAAAGATACAGCATGGACATGTGCATGGAGCAACAATGACCAATATGCAAACAGAATTAGTGTAGGTGAGCACCTCAAGTCTTTTATACCATGGAAAATGACCCCTCTTCTCAGATTGTGTTTCAAAGATTATTAAACATAAAGAGCATTAAAATTCTCATATTTTTGTATTTTCAGGACTTTCAAGGAAAGCTATGATCATTGACATTGCCACTAGAAACAAAACAACATGCTTCACTCACAATAGTGATGTCTTTGCACAGACATTTGCTGTCCAGGTTAGTAGAAAATAATATTAGTATTTGATTCAGTAACCATGTTAATATAATATTAAATAGCATAGAATGTAGCAATTATTTTTACAATGTGCATAAGTTCTATAGTTTCAAATGTGTGGAAGTTCCTATTCCATGCCATGGGCTTTAACTGTTTAATAACATTTTATTTTTGTTTTCAAGAACAGCGCACAGTTATTGTCAACAGGTGAATTCTTAGCCAGACGATATTCAGTTCAAACAATAGCAATGAACATGATACACTTTCCAGGTTCGTTTGCAAGTTGAACTCAAGGAATTTCAACATGATTTTTTCAGAGGAACAGGACTGAATCTTGTAAAGAGAACAAAAATACTGAAGAACACATAAAAGTTAACAGCGAATTGGGCTTTAAGAAGTTTTGAGAACATGTTTCAGTGAGTTTGTCCTTATTTGTTTCCAACTTAAAATCCCCCAACTGACTTGGAAGTCATCCTCTTGACCAGTGATTTGTCAATTGTCTGTCACCCTATAATTCTCAAATCTGTTACACCAACTGCAAAAAAACAGACAAGGTCTCTCCTGCTTCACTTTCAGAGTCCAGTGTTATTCAATGGGACACGGAGAGGCTTAATTCTGGGAAGTGATCTGAGAGCACCAAATACTGATACATCCAAAGGTGTGCAGTTAAAGCACAGTTCCTCAGTTTGTCATCTTCAACTGCTCCAAGATGAAAACTACCTAGTGTCCAGTGACATGGCATCAAAGGTATGCCAAGTTCAAGTTCAGTACATCACCTAATCATCTTGTGTCTTGAAATTACAATCATCATTGTGAACTGCTCAGCGGATCTGCTACTACAGGGCATTGGCCCAGCCTGAACTTTTGACATGATGGCAGACTTATAAAGAGAGATTAATTTTGAAGTGCAAGAACATATTTATTTTCAAGTATTCAGAAACAAACTTACATATACTTATGCATGTTTTGGACCTTTAACACATTGATGCCGATTCAATGATCTAAGTAGTCACTTTAATGACGTGAGGAGACATATTCAGTGATATTATTTCCACTAAAAGAACAAAAACTTCAATCTTAATTTTACGGCATTGTTTTTCAGATACTACTGTGGGATCTAAGAAGTCTTAAAACAGTCTTAGAATACGAGGGCCATTCCAATGATCATCTACATATTCCCTTCCATATTGATTCAACAGAAACAGTACTCTATGCAGGTGAGCTAATCTGTTTTCTGTTTTTACCAACAGAGATAATTTGTAAGGTCAAAGATCTGAGGATGAATTTGTACTTTGAATTTGAATATTGAAGTTATACACTTGACTTCAGTGAGTCATATATTACAAGGGTTATCTTTAAAGAAAAATTATTGTCTTTTGTTAACTTCAATGTCAACAACTTTGATTGTGTGTCGATGATAAGCATCTGTCAATTCTATCTCAAATTTTGACAGTCATTGCCAGTCATTGCTTTATGTCTGTTCCATGATGCTACTCTAAAATCAAAGTCTGTAGATGAAGCAGGTAACTGAAGAATCCACAAACTGGGTTGTAAATATTTGTAAGCAATGACATCGTCATAATTTGCCTATCACTGATCATTGTCAACTTTAAATGTTGCAAATTGCTTGTGTGTGTATCAGTGCACAGTCATCTACATAGTGTGTTTCAAACACCACACACACACACGTCTGTACATACGTCTGTACATACCTACTTCTTTGGTTTACCAATAGAATTAGGTATGTACAGACCTTTCCTCTGGCCTACAGTTCAGATATTAAAAATTCTTTGTGCCGCAAATGTTTGCTGAAGAACTTGTCTGTCTGCGCCTGATACGTCCATCAATGTTGAGAAACAATACCGGTTAATTGTTCGTAATCTAGTCCTCACATGAAGATCCCACTGTCCAGTAGTCACTGTTCAGTTTGTTGCTGCACACTGTATTTTGTGTTTAAAAATAGATGTACCTCACTAACCCACTGTACAGTTACTGTGGTTAGTGTACAAGATCAAGTGACTCTTATACTGTTCACCCCAATTCCCTGTACACAGGTCCATAATTACCATTGATGACAATGGAGTTGGGCCAAACCATGGTGGTGAAAGGGTGAAACTAAGGGGTGACATCAACTCAACTGATTAATTATGCTGCTGATTTTTATATGAGAAGGCACTCTTTGAATTATATTTCCACAAATGTCTGTGAAATCAACTTGGCCTCGTCAGCTGTTGCTGCAAAGAGACCTGTGTACAAGTTTTCTGAAAATAGCATATTCATGGTCTCTTTTACTTTTACTTTCTGCAGGTGGTATGGACACTTTTGTTCGATTTTGGAGTCTGAAAGATGGACACAAGTTAACAACAATTCCAAGTCCACAGGGTGTTGCAAGCACTCCTATTGTACAGTATTCCTCTACTTGGTCAGAACAGAACATTCCGGGCATGCTGATGGCCAATGAGAAAGGATTGAACTGGTACACAGTGTGAAACCCACTCTGCTGTGTCAGAGTCCAAGGAGAGGATTGTAGCATCGTGTAATATCATTTACAAAATGCATTTTGTAAATGATTTGTTTGCTTATATGTTTTGTTCATCATAGAAATCAATGAATGGCATGGTATAAATGTGTCAAATTGGTGCCTAAGAATTTTGTGAACAAATGACTGACAATATGCAGCTTCTTCATTTCATGCCATCAACAAACACAGGCTAACACTTGATGGATGAAAACACCATTGACACTATATAATTAGACTCAGTAAATGTGTCATTAAGTTAAGTTGATGCTGAAGACATATTCAATCCACTGGAATCAGACCAAGATAATTTCATGAGGACCGTGATCAGGGCAATACTGATTTTTTTGTTAGTGCGCCCTCAGTGGCCATATTAATGCCATCTCAGTGGCTTCACTCAGCACAGACATGACCAGCACAGGTACAGCACAAAATCACATCCACATATTTTCCAGTACATTGAAAGCTGCATTATGAATTAAGTTTCTACAAAACAAATATGACAAAATTAGTTTTCCTTCGTGGAACTCTCAGTTGAATCATCATTACTTCTGTGGCATTTGTGTAAAGTACAACCATACGTACAAGTTTTATTATGTCTTTGTGAAAGTGAACACTGTGAAGTGATGTGTATTTTTGTGAGACGGTGTGAAATACCAAAGAGAGTCCTGTCTTCTTTCACAAACAAAGACTGCGCTGCAAAGTGAATCATTGGGACAAGTAGAATGTAGCATTCCTTTGGCATCTATCAATATGTTCAAAAGCTGTACCCACGTGGTGGGAACTCATGTGTTTGTTAATGACAAACCTTATATTTTAAATGACAAGCTATTCTCAGAAATTGTTTTCTATATGTGGATGCTTTTTGTTGGATCAAATTAGTCTTGAAATAACCATACCGACATTCCCGAAGATATTATAACAATGTAAATTTATACACATCAGTTTTGCACACATAGTAAGATAAACCTCATATTTTTTAAATTATCATAATTGATAAAAAGACATGTTCCAATTTCATTGTGTGTCACATTTCTGCTGAATATGCCATTAGGCATAATTAAAGCTCCATTGTGATATTTTATTCCTTTTGTAGTACCGGTATTTTGTTCTTTGCCTAAAATTCACTTTCTGGTGTTACTCCCAAAATATTTCCAAAATAGTGTTCAACTCTTTACTGCAACCGGTATGTGTGTGTAATGTCACATGTTCATGTTGACAACAAAAATAAAGTCCAAGCTAGAACCTGTCAATAATAACATGGCACATCGTACACAAGGCATTGTGTTTGCAAGGCTAATACTCTGTATTTCAACATACTTGATGAGAAGAGGAAGAGAGCTTACTTTTTTATAAAACAAAATTAATGCAAAGATCGTCATGTCTTGGGACCTACAGAAAATGTAGGGCTAGTGAATAAACATATCAACTTTTCCGGATATGAAATAGATGAATTTATCCCAACAGGCATACCAAACTCTGATGATGACGATCAGAGATGTTGGCATATTTTCATGGGATACCATTTCTTTTCATTCGTCAGATTTCCAACAATGATAATGAGAGCGTCAGTTAATATTAGTGGACACTGGTAGCACTGCATCACAACTGATCTACGGAGACTTTGACATAGTATATAGCTAAGGGGCCGTTCAAGAAAGCCCTGTTGTGTCCAAAGGATTGTTTGTACAAATCATCACACTTGCTATGACTAAATGACCATTATGAACTTGATTACCATTGCGCGTGAAATCATTTCAGCTAGATCTATGCACCACAAAGACCCTATGAATATGCTGATGAAATATGAAGAGGCTGTTTATTAAATCTAAAGATTTTCAGCTTTCACATCAAGGTGAGAAAATGATCACAATGAAGTTTAAGATATCCAGGAATTCTTCAGAATGCAAAACATGTCTGGATATGTCACAATGTGGGTCTTGGTAAGATGCCTCTGAAAATTTGGGTAGGTTGGAGCACAGGTGCCTGGAATTGTCAATGTGGTACACACCCTTCTCTCTGTGTATACCACATTGACAATTCCAGGCACCTGTGGGTCTGGGGAATTTTTTTTTATTTTATATTTTTGTTGGCTAAGACATAGAATAAGATAAAAGTTAGAGACTTTATTTTTTTTGAAAATGAGGGTTGGGAAAAATGTCTAGATTTGGCAGTTACTGGAAACATGTTTGTATGCATGGCAGTATTTTTCCTGTCAGCTTTCCAAAATAATGTTGATGCTAGTAAAGAGATGTATCTACATGACAAACTGAGATTTGGGAATAAGCATGAATTCATTCATGTGACGTACACTGATGCAAAATGTATTATGCTAATTTTGAATTCATAAGGTGAACAGGAATGTGCGACTGCACTTATTAGTATCGCATGGTGAACCTGTTTGATATGCAGAGGAAACTGTCATGGAAATTCCCCACACAGTTTGACTACATTAAAAGTACTAAGGTAATCATGCAGTACAATAAAGAAATGTCCTTCCAAAACGCATTTAAGTCTAACCCTGGATTGTACCCTAGTGGCATGAACCATTAACGAAGGGGTTGTCTTACAAAATCGTCGTTATTTCTGTGTGTAGAAATAGTACTGAAGCCTGGTGTTTGCATCACTTCATAAATGAAAGAAAGATCAAGGACTGCACTCACGGATGCTTGTATATGTCCCAGACCGCACACTAAATCGCAAAAGTACAGAGTAAAGAAGGCGATAATGAGAACGTAAAGAATTAGCTCCATCAAACTGGAAAACCGTGGAAAGTTTGATGAATTTGAAAATACAAAGACTTAATTATAATGCCACCATTGTGAAAACAGATGACATCATGTGCAGAGAATGCAGCTGAAATGACAAATAATTCATTCTGGAGCCTTTCACCAAGCGTTTATTTGTGTTTGACAGCACTGCACTCCAATCACGTAGAGCAGCCGAGGTTGAACAGCCAACGACCTTTTGACGCTAGCATGAACACATAACAGTGTAGTTCCGATGATGAATGCGGTTTGGAGTGAGGTCAACTGAGGTCAACCAACCTCTGATATGAGGCCCCACACAATAGACCGAGTCAATTGAATGGCGGTGTTATGGTGTCTCGTCAATGGTATACGCAGAATGAAACCATTATGGCATAAACTATTTGTAAACAAACTGCTGTTGGTTTGGGTAGTGTTACCCACCACGACAGATGGAACTAGTGTATATATGTGATTTGAAATCCACCCTACTCTGTTTCAGCAATAAGCTTATGGAGTTCAGCATGTGGTTACATCAAGTATAAATGTAAATAACTCAAGACACACCACGCAGGGTCTCAGATTTTGGGTTTGCAAAGTTGTGAATTTGCCAAAGAGAGTATCACTTTAACATCAAAATATTAAAACGCTTTATTTTTTCGGTACATTATGTCATTACTTTCAGCGCCAAACCGGTTTGCATAGCAACGCAATTTGACCATCGCGTTTATAGTAAGGGCGGCTAGTTTTTACGTCCATTGGCTATACAGTTCGATTGTAACTTTAGTAAAATAGCTTCTACATTCTTTTTGTGCCTCAGTCACAAAGGTAATCTTAAACAAACATATACTGGTAGTCAGGCTGGTAGTAAGGTCCTGACGCGATCAATATTTCTGTTGACTTGTATCATTCTTGAAACACCTCATTAGGCCCACTCCACATCCACATTGCCGATGCAACGCTCGGAATCCTAGATGTCAGTATGTGGACAGGCACACCGCTTGAACAGTTGATTTATTAAAACAGTAATAACATAGAGTCCAAAGCTCACGGCGTAGCGATGTATCACAATGTATTGTGGAATATAGGGCAGCCAAGGTATTTCATAAATGAAGGATTAAGCTTATCAGCGGTGGCTAGTACATGAGACAGGTGAACATTATTATTCAAAATTACCGAAAATCCACCCTATGCAGTAAAGCTGCTTAGTTTACTCTGTGCTGTCTTTTGTAAATTTTAACACAAGCTGTCGTCTGCGTCTGAACAAAGGGGTTAAAATATCACTTCAGAAGAAACATTGTAGGCTTACCTTATCCATCTATACACTTGAAAACTATTATTTTAAAACTTAGATTTATGTGAGCATTCGTTATATAATTTCGTTCATCACAAATACAACTAGTAAAGCTCTCGGGCATGGTCAAAATCTCAGCATCGAACGTACCATCACATCCTTATGTTATGCTATGGTGGCATGCTGTAGTTTTCTGTGTCCTGTACAGAGTATGAAGATATGGTATACGACCGACTGGGGTTAGGGGAGTATCTACGACTGTCGTACACAAGAACATATGAACCCGTCAACTGTAAAACTGAAGAACAAGAGATCGGAAAATTTGCAACTTAAAATTAACCGAAGGGCTGTCGATTTTTCATAAATACTTGGTGTTACGGTAATACAAACCGCCTTGTCCTGATACGGTGTTTTAGGCATACGATATTTTAGCAAACATGCTTTTTATACTTGATAAAAATGATACTGCTATTTCGATACACAAGTAATAAGGCACTGTACATTTCATACAAGGACCAAAAATGCTAGAATATTTCAAAAAGTCACAAATGATGTTCCCTTGCTTTTTTCTGTCTCTTCAACTTCGGGTATTATTAGAAAATGAAAGAAAGGGTTTCATCTTCTCACGGTGGAAAGAAACCTAACGGTGGCCACACATCTAAGTTACTATCAACATATTGCAGAGATGCAAACTAACGCGTGCTTACGAGACTGAAGTTGAGAGTTGAATCTTAGCCAAGTTGGTATGATAATCCAGATACAGTGATCTGTGTATACCTCCGTGATAAAGCGATAGGCTACCGCATATAGCTATTAATGTGATATTATCATAAACTTTTAACTTTTTGTTTGGATTTTACCACTGGAAATCTTGTTTTTGCTAGACTGCACATTTTCACAAATCATTTTACATTCCTTATTTCTCCATATGCATGTATGCTACGAGTGACTTTTCAATATCACTTTACGCGGCACCGATGTACAAGACAAGATAATTGCGATGATGCCCGGTTTCACTCGAAATTAACAGCTCCATCGCTGGTTACCTGGGAACCGTCTTCTTGTAGGCTGCGGTGTCTATTTCCTGACAAAGACTGTTGCACAACTGAAAATGAAAACGTTACTGTTGTTAGCTATGTAAAGCGCGCAAGTCGGCTAATCATATATTCTACAGGTGCATGGGTATTTTTCGACATATTTGGCTTAATCAAACGTCAGACGCGGTTTCAAACACTGTCTCGTGCAAGAACAGGTATGGCGTTCTGGATTTCGACAGCTGACTACCATATGCTGCTTGGATTTGACTTGTAATTTAATGGTTTGCAATTGAAAAGTTAAATTGCACGAGTACAGTTTTATGGCTCTGTATAAAACTATCAGACATTCCATTTTAACAATCTTAATCTCTACTAGCTTTGAAAATCTAAATTTAAAGGAGCAACATAATAGCAGTATTTTTGACAATATTTTCATTGTTTTTTACTATGTACGTGGATATAGGAGCAATGATGTGGTCAGCATGCAAAATTATTGTTATTAAAAATAAAATTGGGCGGTACAGATACACAGGTTGTATTGACATATCGGACACAAGGCATTTCTGCATCACTTTAAAAGTAACACAAGACACTACATTTCAAAGCCAGAACAGAAATACTGGAAAATTTGTCAAAATTACAGCTATAATGAACTTACAATTTACCGTTGTAAGGGGGATAGGGCGAACTAAAAATTATGCGTTCTTCAAGTCTTCAGGATTTCTCTACGGACCTGTACATGGAATTTTTACTCATATATGGTTCGGAATTTTCCCCAGCAATTATCAAAATACAACTTCGTAATGAGAAACTTTGAATAACCGGTGACAATGAATTAATAAATCTATCTTTCGACTGAATATCGCGATTTTTCTTCCAGCTGTCTCCGTCTGTATTCTGATTTGTCGGGCGTAACTGTAAAATTAACGAAAAACATCGAACGGTTCTTGACATTTACCTTTGTTTACATTTTAAGCGGCCAATGTATGGGCACATTTTTATGAACGTGATTTATGGATTTTACAAAGTAAATAAACTTGCCATACATATTTCTGTAATTGTAAAACTTAGTTTTTCCTAAAGTGTACCAATATTTTGTATTTGGCAAGGTTTTTGTACCTGCAGTAATGATATAATGAAAATGTTTCTGCTCTTTTTCATTCCAGTTGCAATATCAGTTTTACAGATAATTGCTTACAGCTATTTGCGACTCCTTCAAACCTCCTTCTTTCCATGTGTTCTTATCCATTCTCAACAAACTGCCATTTAATATCACAACGATCAACAGTTTCTCGACCGCAGCGTTCAAGTTTGTCGAAATTTGAAATGTATAGCTATCTCCATTCGAAAGCTTTACATGACAAATGCATGTACCGAAGTGTACGATGTGTGTGGAATGGGTCTTCATTTTCCGGTCATCTGTTAGGCCTTCATCAGATCAAAGATATCCCGACAAATGCGGTTTGTCAATGAGTCCATTATGTTTTATATTGTGAAATATCTTCTGACGGTGTTATTATTTTCAGTAGGTCGTAAAGTGGAGTGGAGTTTGCTGAGGCTTGACCCATCATTCATTTGGATGCACGCTTCGTGCGAAATCCCAGTATTGTCCGAACTTGTGGCTTAAAGGGAACTGAGGAACTGCGCCTGTGCTAGTTTCGCGTTTACAAAAATGTATTTCGTGCACGCTATCTAGATGCACCTCATTATCATAGCTGCAACATTTAAATTAGGCCAAAGTAATTAATTAAATTCTTTGTTTTGCGTCCACTCTAAATGGGAAAAGGTACGCGTCTAAGCGGCTGAAAAACACACACAAGAAAATTAACACAATGTAATTTGATTGCAGCAAATAACAAATTGTAACAAAATGTTCGTTCAGAAAAGCTAAGCGGTCATGTCCTAAAATTTCCTATTCAAATACACTGTGTGTGTTTTTCATGAAAACCTTAAAAACCAAAACAAAGATTTTAATTACTTTGGCCTTATAGATTAAGACAGACATGTTTTAACTTTCATCAATCACCATCGTACGATGGATACAGTGTTTATATTGGTCGTATGGGTCCCATACGACCTTTGAGCGCAATTCCGACGACTGTATGTATCCCTTTAAATTTGTTCTTTAGCCATGTACATGGACCGAAGACAAATTTTATCGCTTTTTGTCTACTTTCTCTTGAAGTTGTTGTTCAGGTATTCTGAGTAAAGTTGACTGGTTGCCGTACTTTGTGAGTTCGAACCCGATTGAAGCCACCGTATTGTATACAAAAAGTTGATTTTCACAATGAAACGAGTAAGAATATTTGGGACAACCGAAGTTACCTCAATTAACAATTTAAAATTTATGGGTAAAATAGGCACAATAAGGGAATGTCTGCTTTTAATATCTCGTAGTCCATTCATTGACTTGAACGAGTGACAGATGCTAACTTTGTCATTTAATTCTACCTACCCGTCGTTTTCTCGATCGCTTTATCTTTGGTTACATCACATCCCCGTGTCCTTGTGACATACAATTGAGATAAATCGAAGGCGGTATAACCGGCGTGAATAAAAAAAAAACGCAAGAGCATAAACAGCATCGATCCTGATCATCTGAAGAGCAGGTATAACTGCCGCTGTTATAGTTTACAACCCACAGCAATATCGATTCACTTCTCAAGAGAAAACCAAAATATTGGCGTACTATACACATATGAGATAACACAGTTGGTAAAAGTTGGTGTGTTTTTATGCCCCAACTCGCATGATACGATGTTTTTGCAATACAGTCTTGACACCCATACGTGGACATTCAACACGTTTTCTCTCGGGGGAAGAAGTCTCGCAAATTCTGCTGAAGAAATTGATTTGCATGACCTCTACAGAAAGTTCACTTCATTCTCAAGGGATATCATAGCCTTTCAGCTTGTCTGCTTAATGAATGGACTGCCTTTTCTGTTCAGAGTACGCCTGAAAAGAAATCGCTGAAGGAATTTAAGGAGTTGCTGTAAGTACTTTTAAGCCCTGCTCTTTACCTGTTCACTGGGGTGAAAGTTCGAACCCCTTTTCTAGACTTCGGTTCAGCGGTGACAGTTTGTGTACGTTAGATTATGAGAGGAATCGGACTTCATCGCTCTCTCTGGTGTTTGTTGTCAGTCTGCTGCAGGAAGTACTTTACAAGTAACGTTCTCGTACGGCGGTGGACTCTTCTATTGGTCAAACAGCGGATAAAGGATGCCACTCTTCCGTCATGCAGCGGCCAATGATACAACCGGTGAAGTGTATTGGTCTGTCCACCACTTGATATGTTGTATATAAACCCAGTAACCATTTATTACAAACAGGCGGATTAGTCCTGTATTTCCGTACAGCCGGCAGACACAATACATCGTTGTTCGCGGTGGATAGTGCCCAAAGCGTTCTTCGTGCAGCAGTTGTTGTGTACTTCGCTCGTATATTTTTAAATGGACATTGTCACCCCACCTATACGACCTTGGGACCGATATTTCCATAAAAATAAAGTCAACGATGCCTGCCTTTCCGGACTCGACAGTACAGGTAGATATGCACTCAGCGCTTGACTTGGCGACGACGGATACGGTCGGGTTTTCTCCTGCCAAAGCCGCGGTGGTGAAATTGCGGGCGAAAAAACCGTACACAGAGCCATCGATTACGGAACCGTGCCTAGTAGGAAGATATCGTAAGCTGTTATTCCTAGGAGCGGGAGAGTTTGGACGCGTGTACTTGGTGCGAGATGAAGTGTATGGAACTTCATATGCAATGAAAGAATTGGTATGCAACAATGCAAAAGCGGTGTCAAGCGTTCTAACGGAAATTCTCGTTCTTCAGAGATTGAGACACAGACATCTTGTGGAAATAATCGACACGTTTGCCATTTGTATGGTAGTCCATGTCGTCATGGAGCACTGCACTGACGGCAACCTTTACAACGTTCTCTCAAGTGCCCTTTTCCGCGAGACTGGTCAAGTCATCCAAACCATGCGAGACGTAGCCCAAGCTGTTAGCTACCTTCACGAAAAAGGGATCGCCCATCACGACTTGAAACCTGAAAATTTACTTTTTACAAGAAAGGACGCTAAACGTATCGTTAAAGTGGCCGACTACGGACTGTTTAAGATTTGGAAAGAGTGCATCGGCAGCGGGAGGGGAAATTCGCCGAGACGACAACAGCGCCCCCATTCGTATCACGGACCTCAAGTTGAATATACGTACACAGCGCCGGAAGATATTTTATACGCTTTCGCTAATGGAGACGGATTTCAAGTGGATCGACTTCACGTTGATGTCTATTCTATGGGTATCATATTTCAAGAAATGACTGATATCTTGAACTCGAGGATAGCTATGGACCCACGCATGATTCGATTCAACAGGTCGTTGCTTGCCATCGATCACAATAAACGACCCAGTTCGTGTCACGTCCACTCAGTGCTCGCCCAGTTTTGTGTCAATAGTTATGGTATGTATGGCTTGCTCATCCGCCGGGTCTATCGATCTCTTTTTTAAACTTGATTGTTTACAATCCACGGTTCACCTGTGCGTGCCATGATCTTTTGTCGCTGCAGGGCTGTAAATAAGACAACATGCCCCTCCTGCACGAGGTGTTGTCAGATGCAGTTTTTTTGGTGACACACACGTTCACTTTGCGGGTCATGGGGTGTACTCTCCTATGGCGAAAAACATGCCATCAGCATATATCCCTTCTTCATGATGGCTTAGAATCACACAGAAAAAAAGATGTTTTGTTCTTCACAGTAGACTGCAAGGCTATTTTATGCACTTTGTGTGGTGTTTTGAGAATAATAAGTTTAGCTTAGCCACGCGTTGGAATCCACGTGCCGATATGACGCTCAGCTAAGACGCACCCGGTTGTTGGAGAAGCCAGCGCATCTGTTACATATGTGTCGCTCCTGTATTGCTATGTGGCATTGGAATGAGAAAATTAAATATTGAAAACTAAAATCAGTCAAACATTTCTTCGGCTGTACTTAAAAAAATCTTCGACAAAGACATCTTTGTCTCTTTGAACAATGCGTCGAAATCTGCAGGTGTACCCTACATTCGTGATATATCATACCACAGTTCAAAACACGGTAAAGAAAAGCAAAGGCGAGATGAGTGACGTCGACATTCTTGCGTACACAGTGAACGAAGTTTTCTAGAAGTTTGTAAACATTAACATGATAAAATTTCAAAATATCCTACTTTATTTTGCCTGTTGTTATTGTACTACGGAGAAACTTTTTCTGTCATATTTTTAAAAAGCAATGATGGAGTCTACTGTCCGTCTACTATTAGGATCGACTGTGCTTCTAGAAAATGAAAATATTACAATTGTACTGCGTTCTATAGATGCAAGTAAATGGAGTGACACTGAACAACAATAAATAGCCATCTACCTAATATGTTAAATGGGGATCATGTTATCAGGAGAAAGGTCACATAACAAAATGTAATGACTGCATGGAGTTGCCAGTCCGGTATGATGACCTATCGGCTTAGGTTACGGTTTCAGCGATAGTGTGAGGATGCTGTGGGTAAGTGTGCAGGGGGAACCCAGCGTAGTATTGGTGAGCGACAGATGTTAACTCTTTGCCACTTTGGCAGAATCCCTACACACACTGGATTATGTGGAGGGACAGTGTCTATACCAACAACCAGCGGTGTAAACCCCTGTGATATTATTGTTTGCCCATTGGCCGACAACAAGTTTTCCAAACATATTTTGCAGTCTGGTGTACGCCACCTAATGCCTTTTCACAGGCCAGTGTAATACTTACGTTTATCTCTGGTCAAGATAATCAGGCGGGGTATTACGACAGTCAGGCAAAACGTTCGATGGTCTACTGAAATCGTATTATGTAAGGGCATATAACAGTAAAAGTTGAATTTTTGAAGTTTGCAATATGTCTACAATGATCTATAATACACATGTGCCTATTCAGCAGAAGTTGTGCACGTATTTGTATATATAGTGATATGTGTGCAGTGCAAGCAACTCCATTTGTCTTCGCTCAAACAAACAGTGGTACTTTCCTGGCAGTTCATTGAGAAATACGATATCAGAAAATCGAATGAAGAAAAATCACATAAATGTTTTCTTTTCCGCACTGTAATCCCGACAATAACCACTGAAGCCAAGAACTTTGTATTTTGCTCTGGATATAAGCTTTCATAGGTGCCACGTCCCTCTCTCTAGATGTGACGAGGGCGCTCGCTTCGAATTTCAAAGCCTGGCTAAACTTACTTTTTCGGGGGAAATCTCTTGCGGTCGTTTTCACTCTTCTGTTATATCTTGGGGAGGTGGGGAAATTGATGCAAACAATGACAGCGGTATTATGCTGTTCATCTATAGTTATATGTTTTATAGACAGGGCTTCTCTGCTGTATTTTCTGTCACAAACGAAAAAGAGCGAGGTCGTGCAAAATACATCGGTCAGCACTTTCTTACTATCACTGAAAGATAGCTGCGTTTCAATAGTGTGGTTGCCTATACAGAGTGAGAGTGACGAATTTGCAAAAACACAACTGTGTGTTTAAGTCGCTGGTAGTATTTGTATTTAATCAGCAGTTTGGAGGGGGTTGGGGTCGGGAATTGCATTCACCAATGTGTATAAGGTAATCCACTGCGTCGAGGTACAAGTGATATAACGGATGGTATCAATAGGTTTAAAAGTGGAGCAAAATGTGTCCCAATGCAGACATCATCATTTTGTCATGGTAACTCTTACACATTATGCATCGCGAATCCGTATGTTCAAATATTGATATTGCATATTTATCTGTCATTTTACCACAGTGTACTCTCCGATATTGCCAAAGACATCAGACAATGACAGGAAAACCTCCAAAAGACAAAGGTATATTCGGAGGTCGAGTCAGGCGACAGCTACCCAGGAGAACTATCACATGACCAAAAGTGGGGACAGTGGCCAAGTTACCAAGGAGAACGATCACATGACCAAAAGTGGGAACAGTAGCCATATGCAGGTTGCCCAGGGTAGTGATACTATAATGGTTTCCGAGGAGAACGATCTTGTGTCGGTTCCAAGGACGAGTATTAAAAATCACGTATTAGTTTCCAAGGAGAGTACCCACGTCAGCGTTCTGCGTGAGGAAGCCATTGATAACGGGTCTAAGTGTCATGATTGTGGGCCTCAACTAATTGAAGACACAGGCACCCCAAAACACGGACGGTTGTTGAAAATATCACGAAGACGGAGATTAATTATGAAGCGAGAAAACTTGCAATCAGACGAGACAGATTCAGATTCAGAGACGAAGCAAGGTTCAAGGAGATCAACCAGAAGGACGCATAGTCGTACAAAAACTAGAACCCACTCTACTTTGAAATGTGAACAGTAAAAGTTTGAGTTCTTGTTTCCGATAAAACTTTCTTATATTGAAAAGGGTCAGAGTTGTAGCTAAAAGCTGAGATCACAGTAACGACAAAATCACAGTATCTAATCATAGACCCTCGAGAAACTCGAGAGTCTATGATCTAATACACAATAAATTGTTTCACTGCCGTTTGAGACTGCACGCAATGTAATTTGTAATGTAAACAAATTCTAGTTTTATGCTGCATTTTAAATCAAGGCCTAGTTAGAGGTCTGGCGTACGCGTGTTCGCATAGTGATAAACGTACCAAGAGTACTTTAGTCACTTGTTTCTACACTGTTCCTGATAAACATGATGTATTACAGAGCCAATAGTTGTGTATTGTGTCGTAGAAAACTGCGTCATGCTTTGCACATAATGTCAAAGACTGAAAATCTTCACACAATTCGACATGTTTAAAGTGACAATAGCTGTAAATTTTGACAAAGTTTCCAATATTTCTGTAACTGTAGGTGAATTTAATGTATTTTTCTTCTTCAAAATTATGTTAAAATATGTTGAGAATATTGGCCTCGCAACAATATAATATTCTCGTTGAGAAATAAATTTAAATCCGGATTAAAATTCAGTGATTAAAATTCAGTTGCCAACGACAACGGTGGATAATGAAAAAGGTGAACACCACGTATTTTGACGTTATTTTAGACAAGAACAAGGATACATTTTCTGTATTGGGGACAACAAAAACACTGAAAAGACGGATCAAAGATTACGCAAAGGGAGCTTTAATTTCATGTTTATTTGCCGGTCAAAAAGTCACAAGCTTTTTGAAATTTATTCTTTATTTCTTTGCGGGCATCTGTATCAACAGGTGCTTGTAATGTTCTCAGCATACAATAAAATGCCAAAATTAAAGTTTAAAATGTGGACTTTGTCTTAAATCTTTCCTATTACCCTAGCATAAAATTACAGTAAAATTAAAGAAACTTTTCAATGTTCATTGCTTAAAGCTAAACGCGTAATAAACTATTAATTTTTGTGAGAAGACCTATCTAATCTCGGATCTTGCAGTGTCTAAAGAGATAAGTGTTAATTTGTGGACTCCTCTGTACCGAGGTGCAAAGTTGTATGCAAATGAGCACAAGTGTTGCGAAGTGTAGCGAAGCTAATACTTCAATACGTAGACCTGGTTCAAGTCTGTGATTTGTGAATGTTTGAGTGGGGTAAACGCGATGATTTAAGTTCTGTTTTAATGTGAAACGTGTGAGTTGGGTGAACGCGATTAGTAGGGTGAACGCTATACACACTCTATACAGGGGAGTTTCTCCCTGCGGAAACTAACTCACGACTGCGCAGACTCAAAGGTAACGCGTTCAATCGCCAAGAAAACCTGGCCTGGGCTGCCAAATTCCAAATAGGTTTGTATGAAAAAGGACAGACACATACACATATAAATAATGCAAATGATTTTATTTTTAGAAATTCACCGACTTGAACCAAGTCTATTCAATAAGTTGAACTGTGTTAGTGGTTATCATTTCAAAAGCGTGTTACATGCGTATGTATTGACGACCCTGTTATGCACACAACCTATTGCGCTTCGATAGAAATTATGTACGTGGTTGATGTGAAGCATGCTGCACCTCTGTTCAGTAGTGATAAAGGTGTGTATTGAAGATGTCTCGCTTCTTGTTTTGAAAGGAAAAAAACAAACAACATGTGGAGGGACAATACTTCAAGCTAGATGTGCTGAATTTACACAACCTAGGTATGGTCACTGTATTCATGTACCCATCATTTGTCCTACAATGCCATACCTTGTTGAAGATTGTCAGGGTACGGAAATGAGGGGCGCCCGCATACGACGGATTTCCATGTCTCTTGTGCGTGATGTGTAACTCCGTGACGATTGCATACGCATTCGTTCGGTAAACAGAATCATTTGTTGTCCTACTCATCAGACATCTCCGTCTGAAAAGCACACACCTTTCCATTTGTCAATACCTTTCCGCTTTTTCCTTTTCATATTTCAAATAATTCTAGTCAATGCTTGTCAGCCATAGGTGTATTTCATGTTTCAAAAACTATAACTTACAGATGATGGTACAATAATACGCTGCACAATCACATAACATGCATCGTCTTTTACAGGGATAAAGTCGCCGGCCCCAATGTAAACAATGTACGATGGTGATTGATGAAAGTTAAAACATGTCTGTCATAATCTACATCGCATAATTTAAATGTTGCAGCTATGATGATGAGGTGCATCTACATATCGTGCAGGAAATGCATTGTTTGTAAATAAGAAACTCGCACATGTGCAGTTCCGACGACTGTTTACCTGTAAGTCTTGGACGAGTTCGTTAGTTTCCAATCGATGGATCTCTAAAAGTCTAAAATGCGACCTTCGTTGAGTGAACTTTGAGAACAAAATAATTTGAACACTTCTTCGCTCTTCCGCATTTGTTCAAAACACGGTAAAGAAAAGCATAGGCAAAATGGATGACGTCATTTGACACATACAGCCGATCACAGTTCAATCCCCTCCAACATAGGCAAATCTGGCGACAGAATGAAGTCTGCCGCGGTTGAAAAAAATAATGAGGTATAGCTCTAGAAATGCCGCTTTGATTTCTGACTGTAAAGTTTACAGGTGTATTGGAGAAAGAGGACGAATTGTCTTACGTGTCGAGACTGAATATCATTTTCTTCAATGGCCAGAGCGAACCAGTTTTGTCAAACCACCCTTTACATAACAGCCCATCTGAAAGTAAATCATAGTACCCCCTCGTGTGATACTTGGTTTCAAATTGCCACTGGTACGTATGATTCCCTCGGCTTGTTTTGAGAAAAAAACAAATTGGTGTTAAGAATTTTCATTCTCGAAGACGTTTTGAGATCTCGGGCGGGTACTTAACGCCATAATGAAGATATACAGCCGTGTCTCGTAATCTACATGACGGCAAAATATTTATCTTCATGATGGACAATGACTAATGCATCACAGGGGCTGAAAAATTTATTACCAAACATGTAGACTGGGCATTAACATGCAAAGATTTTTTACAGCTCAGATCAGTCGCTCTAGCAACGCAGCATATACTAGTACGGCAGCATATACTAGTAAGTTCTGCATTTCTTCTTTGCTGGTGTAAAACTGTAAACACAAATTTTCTAGATTTGACTTTCGTTGATTCATCCGTATATACACCAGCATTTGCAAATTACGGGACGGGCGCTTCGGCGATTGCCGTTCACTTAATTTTGAAAATTAAACAAAAACACACTGGTCGAGCACTAGCATTTTTGTGAAAGTACTATATAAGAAGTACATTTTGCTGTTGAAGGCAAAGTTCTACTACCGATTACAACAGCATCTCACAGACATGAGGGACTAGTCAGTTTCTTCAGCCTGGGGTGGTTCTATGGGGTCACCCTATTTGACTTTGGTGATGGAGAAGGAGTCACCATGTTTTTTTAATGCTCAATAGAGGTGGGGGTCAGTGTATTTTAGAATCAGGAGTATAAGTAAATTAATCATAAAAATAAGTGTATAACTTAAAAAGAAAAGCAGATGAGCTTACACGTGCAGGTTATACAGACACTACTTCACCTTCCTTATCCAAAATTAGTTCCAATCGTGTCAAATTTATTACTTTGTGCTTGAAGTAATTTGTGTTATTATTTGTAACGCTCTGCTTTTAGCATTGAGCCACTTTTTGATGTCATTAATAATTATCCACTGCTCCCTCCCCCAGGGCCGAAGAAATGACCAGTCCCTAATCATGGGGCACTCACCCGCGAATTGGGTACACGTGTCCCTGGATAGTTCAAACTACATATAACCTTAAAAGTCACAAAGTCTGAAAGGGTTCAAAAGTCTTTAAATCTACATTTTTGTCGCATACTGAGATCAAAACTTCACATTTTTGTACGAATGATATGTCTTAAGTTCTTCATTCGGGGTGGTCAAACGCAGTGCTAGAATCAATACCAGGGGTCCAAAGTCTACGTTTTATTCAATTTTTTAGTCATAATTCTACATGAGACGACAAAAGGGAAGTCAAATCCATGGTACATAAGTGTATACCCTGTCTATGTTAGTGCCCCGGTGGAAATACATAATAGAGGACGGCATAAGATACCTCACCTCATTTGCAGCATAAACATGGCCACGCCTTCTATGGATGACAAACGCAGAGAAGTGAAACCTTCGACTGGAGTTTAGCAGTAGTTAACCTCTAAAAGCATTTCTACATTGGTATCCGAGTTATGAAAGAGACGCCGTCATTGTCACGCTGGCCACCACGCCTGGCTGGGTCATGTCATGCACTTTCTGTCGACGGCATGAACAAAACGGTTGCGATCCTCTTTCAAAATAGCGAGATATTTACAAAGGCACAGTAGGACTTTTTGGAATTAAAAGTTCATCAAATCCTGTTCTCTCTGTACATGTTTGTCGGCATTTTACACTCGGCTTTTAAGAAGTACCGATTCACATTGACATTTTATTTGATTTCACGTATTTCAAAGCAACTCTTGTTGTTTTGGTTTTTTGTAATGCTTCGTTTGCTTTAATATCTTTTATCAGTCCGAAATCTATATTTATTTTCAAAATGCTGCAGTATTTCAAAAAAGCAGCAAAGAAGAAGAAAAAGAAGAAAATGATGATGATGATGATGATGATGATGATGATGATGATTAAGCCATTGAGAACGAAATAAAAAAAATAGTCAAAGGAAAGTGCACGTCAAAGATAAGATAATATTATACAGGACAAAAACGGCGCACTACTTTAATTTGTACATCTCACTATGATTAATGCGTTGTTGGTGATAAGCTTATAGAGAATCGAGATGGAGAACACGTGGATGCAATTCAAAGGCGATTCTCGTGACGACGGCACATCTTAGCTGGCAATGATAATATACTGGAATAAAGGCGCAAAACAGATGAAGATATGATACTGTATTGGAACGTATTGGTGTGGAAAAACTGCACTGGTGAATATCTAGGTACAGCGAATTCGAAGTTGATGGACTTTGAGCGTGCATTCAGTTTATCCCGGTAATGGCAGATACGGTGATGAAGCAAAAAGTGTACTGTTGATGTAAAGGTAGCGACCGATTAGATGAACGGAGTTAAAAATGATGGACTTTTACATAACAGCTTTAATTTGCTATTAATTCAATGTAGAATACAGTTATTACAGACGAAGGAAGGCATCTACCCAAATGAATGATCGAAGCTGGAAGACAGCAAATTTCCTCGATCACTCTGGCGATGTCAGTTTCATTGGCAAAACTTGTTCGAACACTTCAGTTAGTTTGGATGCATTTATCATGATAGGTATCCATGTAAATACTCGAACGAAGTAGTGTCTTGTGATTAGGGTAAGGCGTTATATTAGTGATTATAAGCTGTGTAGACACGTAAGTGGCGGAACAAAACAAAATTCAATACTGCACGGGGTATTTAACCATGCATGATTACTGAAGGGTGTGCCTGAAGCAAATCACCTTTCCACATTCCGGTCCTTGTGAAAGTTGGTCCTCCACTGCTAGAAGATGTATACAATATCTGGAGAATGGAGGCTGCCAATGCAAGATATGACAATTCAGTAATTTGATATTTCCATTTCAGCTAATAACTAATTTGAATAATTAACGAGTTTTCAATGAAAGCTACCCAAGATAAATATCGCTAATGATGTTGATTATAAGAATGTTACAAACTCATGGCAATAAAAGTGTCGATATACTACGGACAACTGCGACACATACTGAAACACGGGAGCATTTTCAGTTCATATCTAGTTGAGATTATGCATCGAGTGCCTTGAACCGCTCAGGTGCACTAGTTCCTCCTGCATCTCAGAAACGGAAGGCCCTTTTCAGTTTTTTTTATTGAAAAGCACAGAAAATGAGTGATTTATGACCCAATAATCTAATTTGGTCGAAGTCATTCCACAATTGACTGCTTTAACATTTGCATACTGTTCCTCTCAATATGTGTTCGCGAATACAATCGCGTCTTTACACAACTTCTGATTCGTCCCGTGTGAAAGTGTTTCATCGGACTGAAGAGGTCACGTGAAGGTCGCCAACGTACAAATAAGGGCCCTCTCGCGTGACGCAGACGGCTATAGATACATGGTATGACCCTTGTCGTGCATTACATGATACTCTTCTGCGGGGCTTCACTGCTTTCTGCACTCTACTCAGTGGTGGTTCTATCGAGGCAAACGCATCAAGATGAAGTTATCCTTCATGATTCAAGCCGTGTTTGCGGTCATCCTGATCTTGGACGCTAGCCGTAAGTGTTAATGGTATACTGGTGTATCTCATCTTTTTTCCAAATACGATAAAACTACAGTTTTGGTGGAAGAAATATTGTCAGATTTTTACACAGAAAAGATTTGCTCTGTTTCCTACTGACTTTGCGTCTTTCATCGATGATGCAAAAATAAGAAAACATAAGAATCTTTACATGAATACGATAACAGACCAACTTGAGAAGGAATGGTGACCTTGCATTATTTCTGGTCCCTTTGTGCCATTTTTCGTATCGGTAAACCTTTGACAATGATGGATATGTTGCAATCTTCCCTTTCGCACTTTTTATCAACTATACAGAGCAAGCCTATAAGGGATAGCAATAGTTGAGTTTACAAATCACTTGACCGTTGTCTGTACGAGAGAGCAGGCATGCAGATTTGAATTTACAAGCCCTTGAGCCCATCATAAAAATTCTTTGTTGGTGTAACAGTATTCATGTAAGACTTATGTTTGTTAAGTTGTGGCAGTGCTGCCTGCGCGAATTTGCTTGCATCAAAATGTGATTTTGAATGAAATAATGATATTTACATATTTGCTTAAAATTGAGAAAGGTGACACATACTCAGAACATGGAAAATCTACTTCTCAGACTGATCCAGCTCTAGCTACAGCCACGTGTGACACACCCATCGTTTTCCAAAGTTGCTTCATTGATATTCTGGTCGGAAGACCTTATATTGGATCTAAACAGTTCTTTCTTTCATGGGTTCAGAGGTCTACCCTAAATGATTACGCAGCCTTTTGAATCATTCAATGAAGTTAGTTTTCAGTCGAAAAGCGAATTCCATGAGGCTTACGTCACCTGACTCGCCATTTGATCGGTTCTGCATGTCAGTACCTTGTCAAGGAGCGTCAAGTTTCCAAAGCTGTAAGGCTGACAGTACAGCATGGACAGTCTTTGAAAGTGTTTAAAACAAGACTTCTTTGTTCCCCCAAGGTACAGAAGTGAAAGCTAGAATTTATTTCATGAATTATCTCATAGCTCTGCGAGAAGCTGCTAAATGGAGGAAAAATGAAAACAGAAAAAAACATCTCACAAAGAAGCTCACTGTCTATTTTTCCCGCCTTTAGTCTAATCGTCACGCTACTGGCAATTTTGGCGGTAATCTTCCGCCTACAGATAACCATAAAAATAGAGTATCACAAACAACGACTTTGAGACCAGATACCGCTACTTGGCGATTTGACCGTAATTTGCCTTTTTATTTGTCGAATTTCCCATTCTACTTCTTGTGAAATCAGTAAAGCCAAATTTTAACGCAAGTATAATTGTCAAACAAGTACGCTTCACATTTAAAGTATATGTACGCAGACTATTGATTACTGAGTCAGCGCGTACAATCACATTAAAATTTGAGAATGTTCGATAGGCTGAGTTAGTCTTAGTCCGCATCCATCAGGTGAGATGTTAAAACATGGCCTTCATACAAACTTTAAACAAAGTTGGATGCGAGAGTAAAAAGGCATCTACGTTTTATTTCGTCTCAATGTATCATTTTTCCTACTCGAATCGGGAAAATCATGGCAAATCTATCCGTTGGATTAATTGCATGAACTTTTGCGTCGGAGTCAGCCGATGCTCTTTTGATGACGGGTAAGTTTGGCAAGCCTTCTCTGTCAGGGTAAGTCGTATCCAGTTGCAATATAATTCGACCGCATATTGATCGCCAACTCTCATCAATTGTTTTTCTACTTGCTCCGTTGTCCAAGACAGGCATGCTATAAATTCAGCAGTTATCCGTTGTCACCTGTTCATTGTGTCACACCACAAGCGTTCGTGTCATTCGTGTCGCGCCAGACGTTCGGATTCCATTTGTGTCTGCCATATGACAGTAACGTTAGATCATATTACATATAAAACAAGTGGTGTATCGATTAACACTTTATACCGTGCCATCCCTGTGACCTTCAAAGTAAAAATATAAGCATCAATAAACGTTGAATTCAGCCTTCCAACATTGGTGGCGCTGTTGACGATGCACAGCATTATCTACATGTCACAGTTCGGACTGCATGGTGAGCTAAGGGAGCCGTCATTATTTACAGCCTGGGGCCCTGGGGTATAGAATCAGGAGGTATTACTCAAAAAATTTAAAGCTACCAAGGGGTTGCTCAAAATGTGGAGAGAAAGAAGGGGGTTACTCAATTTTTGGTTCAAAATAAATTGAAACACCTCTCACATTGCACCAGACAGTACCATTGCACACATTAATTTCTCGAAATTTTCAATGCAAGAAGTTGGACTCCCCTCTGAAACTTTCCCCCCCTCAGCCTCTCGCGTGTCCCCGCCCTGTAGTTTCAAATTGTACTCCGTCAGATATCCTAGTGAAAACCCTGTCATGATACCTATCCAAAGTAAGTAATACAATATGGTTGAATATTGGTTATAGCTTGAACTCTTATGTCTATATTTTGCAATGACTTTGAATTTCATTTTATTGATTCATCTTTCTCAACCGTTATGATATAACCGATGATAATCTAGCAGGGTACATCAGGCTTTACTATCGCTAAATTTTTGTAAATTTTACAAATATATTTATTGATATTTAACTTTCCTAAGTTTGGGGAGGAGTCAGTCAAAATTTCTGTGTTATAGAGGGGGTTACCCAAATTCATTAGGTTGGAGGGGGATTACTCGAAATTTCAAAGTTTCCGATGAAATTTCTCCGCCCCAAAGGCCGATAATAAAGACGGCTTCCCAAGCCTTCAGTGTCACTTCGATCTTCTCATGTTCGAAGCGTGCGTTGATATGCAGTATAAAACGTTACGTTTTCGGGTTGTCCCCTGAGCTAAACTGCAACTTGCGATGTAAACGATAACTTTGTAACGATGTAAACGAAAGCGATTTCTTTTGATCTATAAGTCAAGTTAATTCGTGTGTTTGTCTCCTGAAGGTGGTCTTTCAAGCACATTGCAATGTGTAGAGTGAAATTTTATGATTAAATCTAGCCAGAACTACTGTAAATTTAACAATCAACAATAACCTTCGGCATGTCACACACAGACTGAGTTATCATGTGGAGCACAGGCGTTTCTCCATGACTTTTGGAATAGAGACAAAAATTCTTTGAAATTTAGCTGAAATACTGGAAGATACATCATTAATTACAAAGTTAAAAAAAACCCCAGTGATCTTTGTTATTATCTGAGCAGAAGTACTTTACATGTAAATATATCTATGTCGCCTTCGCAGATGTGGTTTCATCCTCGATGATGACTAAACTTTTCAATGACATATTGAAACATTACGATAAGAGAGTGATCCCACCAGGACGCAACGAAACCAGCGAAGTAATCACTACCATGGCAACTGATACAAACACAACAGACAACGGCACTGTGGTCACCAACGCAACTGATAGCCCAACCCCGGTGCCAGCGATGGTTCAGGTGTCATTGGGAATGTCCTTGGTGCTGCTTGATAAAGTAGTGAGTATTATGAAATTATGGAATTCTTATGATTTCTTTGCTGCAGAGAGGCCCAACTAACGCAGAGGCTGCGGTCTGTTGTCATGGAGACAAGCACTAGTGCATATAGATTATCGGGATGGGGTAATGTCAAGCGAGGATTGGCACTCAATGTTTGCTATAGGAAGGAGACGGGCTGTTAGTCAAAGGGAACAGTTTTGTGTAGCCACTGTTTGGGAGCCGTCATTATTTACGGCCGGGGGTCGGAGGAATCTGAGGGGGGTCAGGGGGTCAGGGGGGAGGGTCACTCAAAAAATTGAAAGCTACAAAGGGGTGCTCAAAATTTGAGGAGAAAGAAAGGGGGTTTCTCCGACCGGGTTGGGGGAATCGGGGGGGGGGTTTCACTAAAGCTACAAGGGGGTTGCTCAAAATGTGGAAAGAAAGGGGTTAGTCGATTTTTGGTGCAAAAGGAATTAAAACACCTCTCAGAATGCACCATTGCACACAAGGGTTAACTTTTCTAAAGGGGGAGGGTCAGTCAAAATGTCTGAGTTAGAATGGGGTCGGGGGGGGGCATTACTCGAAGTTTCAGAGTTTCCTTTACTCGAAATTTCAGAGTTTCCGATGAAATTCTTCCGACCCCACAGGCCGTAAAATAATGACGGCTCATTTAGCATCGTGTCGGCAAAACAACTCGTGTAAGTCATAGCGGTACACGTCGTTTTTGTACTTGTTGAAACAGTTTAAATTATGGCACAGTGGGGTCTTTCCTGTCAACCAGCCTACATATCGTTGGCCAAGTTCACTGCTCTTCATTATTGCTGTGTCAACATATACTTTATGTGTCATTACTTTTGTTTAGTTTCTGTCAAACTCCTTTTCCCAATGTCGCCGCCACGGAACGATACTGACAAAAGCTTTGCATAATGTACCAATTTCTCTCAATTTGTCGTTTGTTGTAGGACATAAAAGGAAAGAAGCTTACAGCAACGGCGTGGTTGAAGGAGGTATGGTAAAGAGTGCCCTGAACACTACGTCCATCTTGCACTTTCCCCAGAATACTTTATGAAAGCGACATGAAGACGACCTGTTGCCCTGTCACCTAATAACTTATTGTTGTCGCACCAAAAGTAATTTTAAGATTATCACATTGAAATTAATCAACAACCTACACAAATTTGTTTGATTTAAACAGCAAATCTCTGAAATCATTATGAATAAGCAGTGTGCACTCGCACCTTCATAATATGATTGCTCAGGTAAAAATTGCCATTCAGCTCACTATTCCAACACTACGTATATCCGAAGCTAAAAGTTTTCACGCTTGACTATCTATACCTACAGAAACGTTAAACATTTTCCTGCAAAATCAATAAAGAAAATCGAGGGTCAACATGTAAATTACTTTCAATTTATCGATAATTATGAATGTCCCTTCAAAGTGAATTCTGTGAGGAAAGAAATATTGATGTTCTATTTTCACATAAACAAGAAAGTGAACGCTCGACTTAAGCAATGGTTTCAAAATTAGTCTGAAGTTGAATAAAGAAATACAAGAGTTTGAGAGCCCTAAAAGCTCCCCGGGCAAATTTTGCTCTAATTTTATTGACACATCTCTCACCACACGACAGTAGTTCAACGTTTCTCCGTTCGCATATAATCTTTATATTACTTCTTCATATTACAGCAATGGGTCGACGAACGGCTTTCATGGGATCCGAGTAAATATGGCGACATAGAAAAAGTTCGTATCGACTCCTCAGACATATGGCTGCCCGATATAGTCCCATATGGAGGGTAAGTATCGTTCGAAGGGATGCATATTAATTTGAGTATCCAAATTACATTCATCTAACTCCCTTTCGGATTCGTCTTTTCCTATTTCATATGTTCAGTCGTATTTTCTCTTCTTCCTATCACTCTGCTTTCTATCTATGCACTTGACTATCTCTCGTAGGCATAGTGACTTCAAAACTGACACAATGGTACATTTAATTACATAAATGCTAAAGAAAAGAAGCAAATGATACGTTAGTCATTTTTCAAAAGTAAATTGTCATTTGAGGAAACCGTACTTGGTGCTGAACTTTGGGGAAAAAGCAAAATATACTATTTTAATGCAAATTAATAATATTCTGGTTATCTTGCCCTTATAGTTATGCATTTCTTTTACAGAAGGAGCACAAAAGCCTTTCAAGGAGAAAGTGTTAAAGCCCTTCTTTACAGCGACGGACTTGTCTATTACATACCGCCTTATGAAATAGAAGTGCCGTGTGAATTTGACAATCATTACTTTCCCTACGACGAACAAATTTGCGTAATCAAATATGGTTCCTGGACGTATGACGGTTCACTTCTTGATTTGACCACTAATAGCGACACAATCGATATAGCCGACTACAAGCCGAACTCGGAATGGTCCATATCCGACACCGTCGCCACTAGAAATGTCGTGAAGTATCCCTGCTGTGATGAAGTCTACACCGACATAACTTTTTCAATTTTCTTAAAAAGAAATTCTTCCCTTTACACGGCATCTTTGGTGGTCCCTTCTATTCTTCTGTCCCTTTCCTTGCTGTTTGTTTTTGCACTTCCTCCAAAATCACGCGAGAAGATGACGTTAGCTATCGCCGTGTTGCTAGGTCTGTTGCTGCTCAACTATGCCCATTACACCATTGTCGGGTTGCCAACCATATTTGGCAACTTTCTTCTGTTCGTCGTCATTCTTGCTCTGGCTGTCATCGGAGAGACGGTTGTTGTGTACAACGTATTTCATCGCAACGGCAGTGTTCCCGCTATTCTCAGTAAACTGTTCATCAACTGCCTGTCTCGTGTCGTCTGTGTGTCAACCAGCACATCTGGGAAATACAACGTAGAGATGAAGGAGAAAGAAGAGGGAGTCTATAAGGAAGGATCACCAAGGGTAAAAACAAAAATTATAGTTTTGTGTTTCGTAGCTGACATAGAAATTGATATTTTGAGATGCTTAGTTAGCCAGCAATCCTGAAGTAGTGGTCGATATATATATCTAGTACAAAGTTTATCTCTAAGTATTTCGTTCGTCACATATTTGGCATTCACTCTATCGCACCACACTGTGCCCTTGATGATTATAGAAACGTGTGGCAAGCGAAGCTAATTGCGATGTGCAGTTAGCTTATAACTCTTTGCGGTTCGTTTACTACAAGTTTTTTATCCATCTCCAAGAATTCTCCTCTTAGTGTATTAGGCGTTCAGCGATTAATGCAACTAAGAAGTATTTTGTATTTCATCGTTTTCTCACCAATAGACGGGTGTAGTCTTCCGCTCCGCTGTCTATGTTTGTCACGTGTTTGACACCGTCGTCGTTGATGCTCATTTTTGAAACAACTGTTCTCTCTGGTCATTTCAGGGTGATGCAGAAGACTGGGCCATCATTGCCAAAGTGATCGATCGCCTTTCCTTCTGGATTTCTCTGATCGTATACATCATCGTAACATGTGTGTTACTGGCATCTCGTCCCTAAGGCGGAATCGAACACTGCTGACATCGAAGAAGAGATTTCATCACGTATCTCTTGAACTCTTTTTAATTCCAATCATTCACCCAATTTGAGCTTGTTCACTTTCATTTTTTCACTTCAATCAAGAGAGACGGTTTAATTTAACTTTATATTTCAAAATGCGTGATATTAACCTGCAGCTCCGAGTTCCATAACTGTAGGACGGTCTGTTGGTGAACATATTCAAAATTTTGAAAACTGGCAGAATAGTCATTTAACAAGCCGAGACAGCGATGTTTCTTGGAAATTTGTATTTAATTGTAAAAGTGATTAAAGTAAAGTGAAAATACTGGATACTGACTTTCGTCTCTCTTGGTATTAAAGTACCGGTTTTCTAATCACAACGGTCCCTCCACTCGGGTGGCGCGACTGTGTCATTAGGTTACTAATTATAACAAAGAAGTAGCTTATCGCAATTTCAATTTCACCCTTTTCTACATGTCTTTATTCATAGTTTTGCTTGTAAACTCTGATTTCTGATGTCAAATTTTACAATAGAATTTTAGAATATAAATGTTAACTCAACCATTGATTTTTTTCGCTGCCTCTAGTCATTGACAATCGCGAAATTTCATCACAACGAGGTATACAAGGCCTGGTTGTCGCAAAAAGATTATTTTTGTAACGTAGTATTTGCTAGCGGAAGTTACTTAAGGGTTAATTATCGAATTGTAGACTAGACGCTAAACAGACTAAAACTTTGCAGATGGTATATGGAGAATAATTTAATAATTGATCATAAGCTTTATCTGTAGTGAAGAACAGGTTGTAACATTAGGCTTATGCCTCTGTATTTTAAATATTGTTCGCGTTTTGGACATGTATGGTAACACATAAGTAAGTTTGAAGGCGAACAAGTAATCCATGCGAAGTTACATCATTATCATCGTCATCACCTATTTTTACACTTATTAAGTTTCAGAATAGACAAACAGAGATTAGTGGCATAGCCATGACAGTTTAATATCATACAATACATAAGTTGATTGCCAAGCTGTGCAAAGTTTAATAATAGACAAGCATGCGTACTCAGGCGATATTCAAGAAATTTTCTATGACTAGTCATATTAAATTTGTTTTGGTTTCTATTTTATTGTACTTATATAACGAGACAATTTTTTGAAAAGCGAACTTTCATTCATGTGTAGACTGGGAATTATAGGATAAACTTCGTAACTGTTAGTTATGCGTTCGGACACCCCGAAGATACCATGATTACTACAGTCTTCGAAAGATGATTTTATTAAAGAGTTTCTCATTACACTGATATTAGTCCCTTTTTATAGTGTCAACTTGCCTTTAACACAATTTTAGGTCGGTTTTCAGTCAATGAATTAAATCACAGGTATAACTTTGTCACTAGCTCAAGGCAGTCTATTCATACAAAATATATGATTGCATGACGTATTGTACGCAAGGCATTTTAAAATTGTTAGAAATAAAGTTGTTTCATTGTTACAAAATAGTGTGTGTGTGTCATTTATCTTGTAGTTATACAATGTTACATTGGGAGGAGTAGTCACTGCTATGCATGCATTTTTAAAAGAGTGTCAAGAAAGATAATGGGTGCTAAAAGTTTTTGAGGATATCATTAGACATAAACACCACGATATGATAATGCTAGACGAAGCCGGTAAGAGAAAAAAGCAGTTGATGGGGCCTGTTTAAAAAAATCAATGAAGTCGGTGAAACGTAAATCCCCGACCTTTTACATATGTAATGTCACGCTGAAGCCAAAATGGACCTAACGTACCATCTTAGCTCGGGTCTCGAAATGTGCTATGGCTGGAAAGAACCGCGGTTTAAGGCTGCCCATTTTAATCGCTGTCATCGTTTCTTGTCATCAGAAATCCTCGGAAAATAAGATTAAAACCAATAGAGATTTTCCAAGCCTTCTCGTCACCGATTTGGTGGAGGTAGGGGTGGAAGCAATTAGGGGTTTCTTTGCAAGCAATTTTGTACCGCATTGGAGAGACGGAATGATTCAGCGTGTTTTGATACTCTGCCAAACCACTGAAACCTCAAGTGTTGAAGATAACGAAGCAAAATACACTTCTGATTCTTTCAGTCTACGTATTGTATCAGGAGGTTGGGAAAGATCATGTAGTCAACTTTTTTGTCAGCTTCGGATGGGAAAACTTTACTGTTTTGTTCAGCGATAACTTAGAAAAGACGAAAACAACCAGAAGGGAGTTGGATTCATTTGTTTGATGGGGTTTACCGGGGTGGAAGGGTCAGAGGAGAAATTTTGTAGTGGAGAAAGGATAATGAGAAGCTTTGGTAATTTGAAGGGGAGAGTGGAATGTTGATTGATGGGAGAGGGAAAGGGGAAAGTTAGTTAGCGTGGGGAGCACATTTTCAAATCGCAGCGACAGGACAGCTGTGAAGTCTTGGATTTTCAAATTTTAATTGCTTCCAAAATCCCTCAGGAGAATGATGGTATATTGTTAGTTAGTCAGTTATTATCGTGACATGAGGCAACCCATGCATCATGTTACGTAGCAACAAAACAGAAGTCCCCCAGTCCAATGAGCGATATGTTACGATATATATATATATATATATATATATATATATATATATATATATATATATATATATATATATATATATATATATATATATATATATATATATATATATATATATATATACACACACACGTGGGAAGACAGTGTTTGGCGAGAAGAATATATCAAAGTTTATTAGAAGTTATAGAGATTTTGGTGTTTGGAATGGAATAAAGCAGGTGCAGGCTAAGAAATATATATATATATATATATATATATATATATATATATATATATATATATATATATATATATATATATATATATATATATATAATATATATATACACACGTGGGAAGACAGTGTTTGGCGAGAAGAAATATATCAAAGTTTATTAGAAGTTATAGAGATTTTGGTGTTTGGAATGGAATAAAGCAGGTGCAGGCTAAGAAATATAAACAGTCATGTCTCTTAGGCAAATCAAGGGCAACTGTTTGATGAATGATAAGTTTTATTAATACAATATCAAATGTTTTCTCACAGAGTTTTAAAAGATAAACATCACTCATTTTTATCATAATGTAGAAGATGATAAACATATTAATGAGTTACACTAGAAAAGGTAAACCTCGAGTGGCGCATTTTAATGTAGTTGACACAGCGGTGGAAATGATTCAATACGGTCAGAGCTGGTTCAAATCAGCTATCTGGACCAGATCGGGACATATCCTTGTACTGCTACTGACAACAGCTTATTCTCAAAGTGTCTTAACATCCTGGTATTGAAACGGTATACCACTTAAACAATGAAAAGGAACATAAGCATAATACACAAGATAACATTAACACAAGCTGAAATATGCTATCATAAAGCTACTGAATTATTTGTTTAATATACAAAACAGCTTGAGAAATTCTCGAAATTACACATAGAATAATAATAGTCAATGATTTTTGCGGATAACTTTCTGAGACATGCATTTGGTAGCATGTAGCATTCCTGCATCTTTCTAAGGTTGGACACAAGTATGACCACAGCCATTCGAACAACACTTCTGATCACCAGGGCAGTCACCATCAGAATGACATCTTTCCACACAGATTCCAATACTTCCGGCAGCGGACGGACATTGACCGGGCTTTTGTACATCTTGAAATTAAAAATAGCGTAGCAGAGTCAAAATAAATAACAACACACTAAAAGCCAATTATTAACATTCAAGATTAAGTATTAGCGTATACTATAATGCGATCATACTGCTAACATCTTTGTCCATGTACTAAACAGTGAGAGGAAGTCTTGAAATCACACATTAAAAGCTAATTATCAATGATTTTCCTGATGTTTTGAGATAGTATTTTTATGTCGCACAACAAACCTGCTATTTCACGTCGTCGAGCAAATGTTTGAACACAGCCACTGAAGCAGCATATTTTATCATCAGATGAATTGTCATCGGAACTTCATTTTACAACAGAAATTCGGCCAACAAAGTTTCCAGTAGGGCATTGACCAGGCGTCTTTAAATCTTTTACTCAAAATAGAAACAAGTCATAGCACAATGCCACTTTGCTAAATCTGAATAAAATCTATTGTACAGTGTCCCAGAGTTTCCTTTTGATGTGAACAAATCATGACAAAATTGCCGCTCACCAGACATTGCATCGTCAATTGACATGCACATGTAATTTATAGTATATTCTCCTCATTTCAACTTTGAACGATGTCTTTTCAGTCATGATCGCATAATGGGTTAAACAAGTGTATAACAATATAGCCACCAATAACCATCGCATCGTAGGCGAAGAGCGGTAGTCATTTTGTTTGTCTATTTTGTTTACTATCAAATTGAAAATATAGTTCGGGAACACTTCAAGACTCATGACGTTTATCACACATAACTCGACGTTTACAATAAAATATTTACGGTCAGAATGTAGATATATGGAAAAGGGTATATGATAATACATTTTATGACCACAATATCCTTAGTTTATCATATATTGCAAAATATTTGTCAAATATTGTAAAAAGATAAACTTTTTGAAGGGAAAAGAATTTTTTCTGTTTTTTGAATGCAGAAGATGGACATGAACATGTTAATTACTTGTATGAATACTGGATGCTTCAGGTAATCGACGAGGCAGTAAACGGATTTATTTTTCAGGCAGACGGGAATGTAAATGCTAAAATATGAACCCTGTGGACGGAATCGGCAAAGCTAAGTTTCGAATGACGCATTTTCAAAGCAGTTTACTTAGTGCCAGAAATGGTTCAATGCGACCAGAGCTCCTTAAAAACCAGTTATCTGTACTAGACCAGGGCACACCCTTCTACTGCCACCAACAACAGAAAGTTCTCCAGACGTCTTCAAATCCGGACATTAAAACGATGACCAGAAGAACAGTAAATACGTTAGGATAATTTACAACCACATACCAACGAAGACTGATATGCTGTCATACTATTACGGAATTCTTTGTTTGATATGTTAAAAAGTTTACGCTAATCTTGAAATGACACAAACATACGAATTGTCAAAGTTTGTTAATAACTTTCTGAGACATTCAATTGAAAGCGTGTACCGTACCTGCGTCCAACGGCGGAGCACATGAATGACCACAGCCATTCGAACAACACTTCTGATTCCCAGCGCAGTCACCATCAGAACGACACATTTCCGCACAGAGTCCAATTCTGCCAGCGGTGGATGGACATTGGCCGGGCTTCTCCATATCTTGAAATTAAAACAGTGTGACATCGTAAAAAAAACATAACGAAACACTTAAGGTATGTATTAACATTTTCCATAAAGTGTTAGCATATACTGACTTGCGATCATACTGCTACCAAAGTCTATGTGAATATACAAGACGATGAGAGGGAGTTTTGAAAATGATAATCAATGATTTTTCCGAAATCTTCAAAGATAACCTTTTTATAGCTAACAACAAACCTGCTATTTTACAGTCAAACAAATGTTTTACAACAGTCACTGATACAATGCATATCAATCCCCTGAGAATTACCACCTGAACTACATTTTAGAGCAGAGATTTAACCAACAACGTTTCCTAGGACAATAAGACATTGACCAGGCACACTTAAATCTCTTATCAAAATAGAAACATGTAACCGTCAGATTAACCGTTTGTTGGAGCCCTTGAACCATGTTTCGATTGTGAAACTTCATGTCTATACATACGGATATCACAGTACAATGTGATTCTACTAAGTTTGAATAAAATCGGTCCAGAAACGTCTCAGATTTGGCTCTTGATGTGAAAAATCGTAGCAGATAAACCGCCCATCAGCCGTATTAGATGATAATTGCAACATCAATTGACATACAAATGTATGTAATGGTACATTGTCTAACTTTGAACGATGTCTGTTCATGTATATGTATGTCATAGTATGTTGTCCTTTCAACGAACTTTGAAACAATTCACTTCGACGATGTGAGTAATTGGCTCGAGGCATGGAAAATCTTCGAAAATGGCCACCCTGTTACCCTATTACATCTATCGCTTGACAGATTGACATACTGTAATATCCCTGAACCAGGTTGGAAAGAATTTGGTCAGTGACATACAGTCAGATAGAGGACAATCTATACATTTCCCTTGACTTCGTCCCCTGGTACTAAAGAGTAATAACTTCCCTCGTATTACGTATATATTTCAATGATTGATAATTGCATGTTCATGTCAAATATCAAATTCAAAACAAACGTCAATTACTTTGAAACACAAACATATCATTAAACGTGATTTAAAATATCAGACACGGTAGTTTCTTTGGCATGGGGGCGATAGACTTGTGAAGCGGTCTCAGCCTACATACATTTTGTTGGTGGGGGTCACCATGTTTCGGAAATGCTCAAATGGATGCGAGGTTGTTCCAGTACGTCTTTTCATTTAAGATACGGGCCCACAATTCCATGAAATGCATCACACCACACATGACGAACCATTTGAGCGCCTAAATTTAAGATATCAGGGATTTATATCTAGATGCTCGCAATTTTAAAATCCGTTTTGCAAAGTGTACTCATCATACTGAAATCTGCAATTTATTAACACCACATGACAGATTTTTTCAAGGATGTTTTCTCTGTGAGAACTATGTATGAGAAAGCTACATGAAAAAAATACCTTATAATACATTGATACAGCCATATTTAGTACATAGGAAAAACGACACGATATTTTTCATTCTTATTGAGGTATCATTCACTTAAATAAGGTCTCACCAACGTTTTTCTGCCGTGATGGGTTAACTTGCACTAATTGAAAAGAACGGATCCTGGATAGGGGAGTAAGTATAAATGAGTGACATTGCATAGAGTTTGGCTCGTTATCTAGTAGCGCGTGTTCTACATACTTCAGACAATCATAGGGTGTAAATGCGCGTCTATTAATACACGGTTGATCCACTTCAAAATGTGTGATTGATTTTGGGATTCCAGGAGCTTCCGCAAAGAAATGGGCATGCAGCGACGGAAAAGTGAGAAATACGCGCGCTTGAAAATATAAAGGTGAAGTCATATTATCGCTTATGAACGGCCTTCCGAAATGTGACATGAGGTGCCATAGAAATGAGTCAATGCAGTATTTTTGCTCTGTCTTCTCAGCTTTGCATTGTTTTCCCTTTTGCAAGTATGGCACGACATTTGTCAAAACAGACAACCGTGAATCTTCACAACCGGTCCAGTCCTAACTGACACATTTTGAAATAAATCTGAGCGGAGTATATTTCCGGTATGATCTTGAGACACTCATACTATTTACCAAAGACTTGCGTGAATCTGTTTATAGAATCGAAAAACTGTTATTTCTGTAAAGTCAGACAAGAAATCTCGTACAGTTAAAATCCTAGAAACTTGCCAGGATAGCGAGCATTGTAGTTTGATTGTGTACCGACAGCAAGAAAAAAAGTTTACTTCGTTATTTGTACATTAGGCCACAGAGTAATATCATAGACAGAGTGGCAACACTTGCATGCCTTTTGTTCCATGGTCGTCTCGGTAGACTATTGGCTTTTCATATTAAAATGAGCTTAAAAGGTGTTAAACTTTTTGGAGGCTTGGTTTGTGGTTGATAATTACACGAGATTATGCGAAACATACGACGAGATGGCATCGTACTGCCAGTCGCGTAGCAACCATAGTTACTTTTTGAGCTCATAGGCCAGAAACACTGCCTCACGCCAATCAAAACATAACACGCCAGCAGTTTCATAAACATGTCCTTTCTTGGCGCACGTGTAAAAGACGGTATGACTGACCGTAAACCATTGAGTAAAACCAGACAGTATCGATAAAAGACTTTCAAATTTGGTTCAAACACACTCATTATATATTCATAAAAATATGAGAGGAATTTTTAAAACGGTAAAACCCACTTTCCTGAAGCTCGAAACACTCCCGTTTTCGCCAGCACATCAATTCCGATCAGCACCACACGACAACAACAACACAAGCTTTGTCGAACATACTTTCGCTTAACAATTGGTGAAAATCCGAAAATTACCGAAGGGTGCATGGTCGGCACTCTTCGGAAAAGAGAGCCAAGAGCTTCGTGAGGCGAGGCAAACATGGATTGCTTACGTAACCGCTTCACGCCTTAAACTGGTTTGGTTTATTACCAAGAAAGTAGTAGTACACTTCACAAGTCATAACAAGCAAATACAAAATTTACATTTCAGTGGTAATGTGGAGCCAGAAAATATAGCTGTTCGCTAGTCGAGCCTGGCCCATTTACAAAATTTAAATTAGTTGGGTTAACACGTACGCTGTTATACAAAGAGTTCTACAAACATTATTTTTTATTTATATGATACAAGTTCGATATCAGAGCGAGGTATTCCTGAAAATTCTTACACAATGATGTGACGACTATTATGAATTAACTAGTTCACTGTAGGTATTCCTGTAACAGATACTCTCTCAGTGCTTTTGTAAAGCCATGCCTGGAAGTATGAACTTTAATTACATTAGGTAACGAGTTCCATAATTGAGCACCCGTATACGAAATTGCCGATTGACCTTTACATGTGTACATTTTCGGCAATGTTAAATTCATCCCTACTTTTTGACGGGTGTCATAACAATGATCCACAACTTGGAAATAGTCTATCATGGGATGTGGTACATTTTGCTGATATAAATCAAATACAAAATTACCAACAAGCAGCTTGTAAAGCTTATAAACATCTAAGATGCGTAATTTAAAAAATAAAGGTAATGACGGCGTTCTTAATCCGGAAAAAGTTATTGTTCGCATACACATTTTCTGCGTGATAAGAATGGAATTTAAATAGGATGAATACGTATTTCCCCATACTTCTAAACCATATGTAATGTATGGTTGTATAAATGATTTATAAAGTAATACTAATACATTTTGTGGTACAAAATTTCTTATTCTAAAAAGAATTCCTGCCTTCATTCTAATTAGTGCGTTGACTCTAGTAATATGTTGTTTCCAAGCTAGGTTCTCATCTATATTTACACCAACAAATGACGCTTGATCAGACTGCATTAAAGGCACACTTTTAACACAAATATTACCATGTAAATACACCGATTTACGTTTCTGGTGAAAAAATACATGTGGTTTTCTTAATATTTATAGTGAGCTTGTTTGCATCACACCAACAGGTTACATCTCTCAACTGGTATTCTACTAGTGAAAGGTCTATACATTTCGTATCACTCGAGTATGTGTGGAAAAGATTCGAATCGTCTGCAAACAATCGGAAATCAAAGTAGTCAGATGAATTAGGTAGGTCATTTATGTAAATCAAAAACAAGGTCGGTCCAAGTATTGATCCCTGAGGCACTCCACACGTAACTGGCAATTTCATAGAACTAATACCATCTGCTGACACATATTGGAATCTCTGATTTAAATAATCAGTAAACCAACGAATGGGGTTTCCTCTGACACCATAATTATGGAGCTTTGATAAAAGAATAGAGTGGTCAATGGTGTCAAATGCTTTGGCGAAGTCTAGAAAAATTCCTATTGTAGTATTTCCCTTGTCAATTAGTTGCGTCAGATTGTTCAGTAAATTAATTAATGACAGTTTTGCGCTGTGTTTCTCTCGAAATCCATACTGATGTTTGTAGAGGAGATTATACTTATTTAAAAACGTAACTAATCGATTATTTACTATCCTCTCCAAGATTTTGCTAAGAAGTGGTAGCACAGAGATAGGTCGATAATTTCCAGGAATGTCTCTTGACCCTTTCTTAAAAATTGGAACTACTCGGGCTACTTTTAGGGCATTTGGGAATCGACAACTTGTAAAAGATAGATTGAAAATATAACAAAGAGGTCCAGAAATGTGTTCTGCAGCATTGACTAACAGTTTTGCAGACACATTGTCATAACCAACAGCTTTTTTCATGTCAAGCCTGTTCAGTTGACTAACAATTTCAGCTTCACATGTAGGAAATAGAAAAAAGACTGCTTTGAGGGGTGTGAGAGAAACTTCTCATATGAAGAACTAGAGCTACAAATTTTACTCGCCAAGCTTGGACCAATACCCGTAAAAAAACAACAACAAATAAACAATAGCTGTTGCCACTCTGTCTATGATATTACTCTGTGATTAGGCCAAAAAAAAAAAAAATTGTGTGTTTCCTGTAACATGCTCTTCAGAAATAGGGTAGGTAGGTAGGAAATTTTTTTTTTTTTGGTATTTTTTTTTCTCTGCAAAAAAGAAAATGGGAAAATTTTAATACCCTTCGACAAGGGTCGAGGCATCGTCATTGTCAACACAAAAGATTACATACACGAATGCGAAAGACAATTACGCAACACTCAGTATTATACACAACTAGACAGTGACGACACAGAACAAACAGTAAACAAAGTACACGAACTATTAAACAAAATGTACGAGAACAAACACATCGACCATGATACTTACAAGTATCTCGATCCAAAAAACATAAAAATCCATACCCCGCAGTGGTACTTATTGCCTAAAGTTCACAAACCGCCGCCTGAAAACTCAACGTATGCAGGGAGACCAATAATTAGTGGCTGCTCCAGTCCCACTAACAGAATTTCAGAATTCCTGGATTACTTCATAAAACCACTGGTCCAGCAACAACCGTCATATATAAAAGACACAACAAACTTCATACAAGAAATAGAAAAACAAATGTCCCCCGAACATGCATTTCTTTTAACACTCGACGTGGTGTCGATGTACACAAACACAATTCACGACGAAGTGATTCGGCTAGTCAGTCAAACATTAAACTCACAAACCTCGCTTCAGACAAATTACAGCATCAAAAAACCACCCACGGAAGACTTAATAGAAATGCTTTCACTAATTCTAAAACACAACAGTTTTGAATTTAACAGGCAATATTTCCGCCAAACCCTCGGCTGCAGCATGGGATCGAATGCCTCGCCAGAGGTAGCAGACATTGCTTTTCATGAACTTGAAAAGAAAATAATCGTAAACAACCACAACAACATTCACTTCTGGAAAAGATTCAGAGATTATGTCTTTGCAATCTTTCTGGGACCACAAACCGAACTCACTAACTTCATTCAAAAAATCAACACAATGCACCCAACGTTTAAGCGTTCATACGAAAACTCAACACAAGAAATCACATTCCTCGATGTAGTAGTTTTCAAAGGTGCAAGATACCACAAAGAAAATATCCTCGACATCAAAACACATACTAAACCAACAGACACATTCCAATTTCTACATAGAGAATCGTGTCACCCGACAGCAACATTTAATGGCTTTATCAAAGGTGAAATCCTTAGATACGCTCGCACTTGTAACAACAATGACGACTTTACTAAAAAAGTCGCTTTCTTTAGAAACAAACTACTCGACAGAGAATACAAAAACAATGAAATCACGAATATAACAGAAAAAATAAACCACAGTATTCGTAATACACTAACAAACTGTACAAGTACACGTAAAGAAACAACAAACAAACTCATCTTCAGTACAACATACAGCCCTTACATAAAAACAAAAGATCTTAAGGGAAGTCTTTTGAAACATTGGGCTGAACTGGAGAAGGACTCAACACTAAGGAATCTATTCCCACAATCACCAATCATTGCTTACAAGAGAAACAAAAACCTAAAAGACACACTAGTCAAAACAAAATTTACAGCAGTGAAGAAACAAAAAACAAACATACGAGACCACCAAACGGACTCGCAACGAGACCCAAACATTGATATTCTTGCCTCGCTATTCGAAGAGCAAGACCACTAAAATACATTAAAATAAATTTTCACAAACACAAACTAAGGAAAGAATCTACATTGCGACTGGTGAGAAACCACACTCGGGTTTCGAAACGCAAGCGTCAAAGGGTCACTCTATCAACTTTGTAACACCATAGGTCCGGCTGCGTCTCGCCATAAGCTTTCCCCACACAAACAAAACATTACCGTACACACTAATCCAAACTTCCCTACAAATATCCGAGGCGAAACAAACATTTTCATTAACACAAACAATCGGATAAGAATGTAGGAACACATTTTTGAAACGAATCAAACACAAACTCGACACAAAAACATTTTGGATAGTTAGGTGGGGAGCCTCTTTCACACTTTTTACATTTTTTCTTGAACGTGATTGCATTTCTCACATGTTACGGAAAACACGCTTGCACAAGCAGTCGCCATTGTTGTTTAATGACGTCATGAAATCACGCGTGATTTAAAACTTTTCCCAGCCAATCTCGCGGGGTTTGTTTTCAAGGTCCAAAAAAAAGTTTAGGGTCGGGGGGTTTGAACTAGGGTAGGTCGGGTTACCGGAAACACACAATGTTTTTTTTTGGCCTTAGTCATAAATATGAATTGCAAAAAAATACGGCATACCTGGTATGCAGTTCACGGGTCTCAGTCTGTAAGCAGTCCTGTGAGACGTAACAACAAAGACGGACATTGGTAAAAAACGAGAAACCTCGTCAAATCTTGAATTTTAAAAAAAATAATGTCGGTGAAAAATAGCAGAATATGGAGGTCCGAAATATAATCATGAAACATTATGTCGAAAGTACATCGGCACAATAATGACTCGGTTATGGTTATAAGGCCACTTTTTATACAGGGGTCAGACTTTTATATTCAGGAAGAGCGCTCCTGTGCTGTTGTTATTAGAGATACACACTTTATAACGATAGAAGAGGCTATGGACACAGGAGAGACTTTCAGCAAGAGGTCTACTCTTAGACTAACGAACAACTCACCGATAACGAACACATCTGCCCCATCCAAACCAGCCGCAACGAACTCTATACCTTTCTCTGTAGCTCTCTCTTCGTCCGTGACAAGGACCAGCACTTTTGTGGAAAGAAACGGGAGGATATATTACAGTGAAGGCAAAACAGCAAAATACATTTAAGTTAAAACCTCCAGAGAGACATTAGACCAACCGTTGACGAAGTCTGGTATAATGTTCTGTGATTATTATACACTGTCAGTTAAATCATCCCTCTTCATTGAAGCGTCTTGCAGCTAGATGCCCGGCAGTAATCAACGGAGAAACACATCAATATCATTCAGGAATTCGATCCTTCCAATCGCTGCCATGCATATTTCGCCCACTAACAACCATGCACCTACTGTAACATTTCTACCCTGGGTTGATAGCTGCTGGTTGACAGAATTGTCCCCGAGGCTGATATATTCACTGCTTCGATAAAGTTTGTGTGCGATGTGTGATAGTGAGTACAAGTACACGAGCGTGAGTGCTTCACGAACTCTTAAGCGTGTGGAGGGGTCGCAGTCAGAAAAAATACTGTAATTATACAGTGTCGCTCAAATTTGATCAGAATTGGTACATGCCAGTATGGGTTACCAATGACCAACAATACATGTTGTTTCTATCTGTTCAGTAGAGGAAAATTCTACGTTGATGTTATGACAATGATTTCTGCACAGTACAACCAGAAAAACAACAAGAAATATTTAAACCAGAAAAACAAGAATGACAAAAGTAATTAAGGTCTGAAACTTTAGGTACTGGAGGTCAACTTTAGCAACATGCATAGCAGAAACAAGCCCCTCTTAGTTTGACCATAGATGGTCTTCCCCCCTCTACAGTCTATGGTTTGAGCTGGTCTGTTAATATGAAACAGTTCATAAACAATGACAGGAAATGACTCAAGATCAGTGGAGTTTGCCTGTTTCTTACTGGCATGCCATCACTCCTGCACATTTGCAGGATTTCTCTTTTTCTTACCTCATTTGCACATTTTTGACACTGATGTGTTCATTTGAACAAATTCACATCTCAACCCCTGCATCTACTTGTACACCAAATACTGATATGGTAGCTCTGGCGGTATGGGAGCCTTTGTGTGTGACGGACGTCGACATACATCCGCACATACATACCCACAAATATACAGACATACAGACGCCACCGACTCATCATATAAGCTCTTTTTGGTATTTATATACAAAACCAAATATGAGCTAAAAATGTAACAACTGTAAGCTCTGTTATTGAACCAATCTTATTTGAGTTTGGAGATTTAGCTTTGCGGTTTTGTCTGTGGCTTCTCCGCTACGTGACTGGATGCCGTATGTTGATCGATTGAAACCACCGTTTTGCATAACGAGTGTGACACACGAAAAAATGCGGTGACTGTTCGACGAGGCGATACACACGATGTCACATCCATGGCAGCTCGGCTTAAAACAATCCGAGCTAGCAATGTAAGCTCGAGTACACACAGACTGATAACTTTAAGCAAATTTACTTTCGTCAAGATCTGACACCATAAGGAAATTGGAAAATAGAATCGGTACATGGCGGAAAATTTTCAGATAAGATTTTCTAACTACAGTTCATCTTTCGTAGGAAATATTTTACTATAGGTGAAGCCATTCGGACATGATTACGAACCCAAATTGTCAAAGAAGGCTTTTTATGTTTAAGACAGAGATCACCAAATACTTCCCATAGAAAACGTGGCAATTCTGCAGGTAGATCTGCTGTGCACAGAAACGGCCCTCACTGGCGGTGAAACTCCCCTTACCTTACGGAAATTTTACCAGAATCCTGCTTCCTGGTCACAAGCGTTCCCATCGACGCAAACAAAATGCGGTAGTCATAATTTATACTGCAAAATGAAAGTTTAAACGACTCTGAGCGTAGGTTTTCTTTCAAATCTGCCTCCATCTTGAACGGACGAGATCTCGCAGGAAAACTACACTCAGAGTCGTTCAACTGTCATTATTCAGACTAAATTACGACTCTCGCGCATTTGGTTTGCTTTGAAGGGATCGCAGGAAGCAAGTCTTTGGTAAAATTTCCGTGAGGTGAAGGGAGATTCGCCGCCAGTTTGGCTGTGTCTTTGCTCAGCAGATCTGCTATGCAAAATAGCCACGTTGACTATGGAAGTATTTGTAGCCCTCCGGGCCGGGGCGGAAGTATTTGTAGCCCTCCGGGCCGGGGCTGAATAGCCAGTACAAAAAACAAAGGCCCGTAGGCTACAATTATTGCAGCTAGAGAATGCCCTGCATGTAAATAAATGTCATATAGCATTCACTGTACGAGGCATGTAATAAACATATTATTGCCTGAATAAATGAGTTTATATATTTTCGCAGCTCTTCTTGGCAAATTGTCACCTGCTCTCGGGCACATAAACCCATATTTTCAGGCAATAATATATACTGCTAATATGCCAGAATAAAAATAAGTTCATCTTGCATCTACCAAATCATCAAGGTGGCGGGTATACTCTACTTTCGATATTAGCAGTATTGGCAGTATTTACATAAACATAATTAAGAAACGTGACAGATAGAGGTATTGTCTGACCATGGTCTGACAAACCAAAAATGTCAGTCACACTCACCTCTATGCAGATAGCAGGGACTGACTTTATACTAACCTTACAAGCTGCAACAGACAGCAACAAACCAAAATTACGGCTATATAAAAAACTTTCATACTCAGAAGTACTGTATACACAGCCTTAGGATAAGTAACGCTCTTGTCGACAGTTGAACGCAATCTGATCCTGGAGACGGGTGTTGTTCTATCATATGTATTTCCTTGTATGTAAATTGTAATTGTTCCTCTTGCATGTTATTGCAAACACCTTTACCTTCACTGCTTTGTGAAACAAACAGATTCTCCGAAATCGGTGATTAAATAAAACGAGCATCCCCCTTTAAGGAGGAATTTTGTGGAAGACATGAGAGCATTTATTGCTAGCGGGAAACCGACGGTAAATCTTAGGGGTTTCCCCACATAACGCTTGACTTTCTAAAGGTCGTCTGCGCATCAGTCCGAATGTACAATTTACAACTGTCTATTATAGAAACAAAGCTAAGGGGTGAACGATTTGATATCCTTGGGGTGGTATGGAAGATTTAAGAGGTTGCATTTTTTTCGCACCTGATCCACTGTTCATTTTTTTCACTCTCTGATTACTGGTAACTTTTTTCTCGCACTCCTCATTTGGATACTTTTTTCCCAACAACAAATGTACAGTCCTCTACTGTGTGTGGAGTAAAATGTTGCACATTAGATAATCAGTTGAAACACAATACTTGTACATTTATTTACCATTTACCATTTGTCAGTTGGAACACAATACTTGTACATATATTTACCATTTACAAACTAACTAACATGTGGGAAAACAAAAACATTCGAGCGACAGATGAAGGAACCGCACTTTGGTTCCGAAACACCGTTAGGGAGCCGTCATTATTTACGACCTAGGGGTCGGAGGAATTTCATCGGAAACTCCAAAATTTCGAGGAACACCCCCCTGCCAACTTTGATGAATTTAAGTAATCCCCCTCTCTAACTCACAAATTGTGACTGACCCCCCGCCCCACTTAGAAAAGTAAAATACCAATACATGTATATACAAAAATACAGCACAAAGAGACAACAATATACGTATATAAAAGCTCACGCGCTATAACCAGTATCCAACCATATATTATTGTTTTATTTGGATGTGAATCATGACAGAGTTTTTACTTGGATATCTGAATGGGCAGAATTTGAAAGTACAGGGGAGAACACGCGAGATGCTGAGGGGTAAGCGTCAGAGGGGCTGTCCCTATCTTGCATGGAGAATTTCAAGAAATTGATGTGTGCAAAGCTGCAGTCTGGTGCAATCTGAGAGGTGTTTTTAATTTTTTTTCCTAAGTAGAACTGTTAAAACATCCCAAGGGGGAGAGCACGAGAGGGGGATCACCCCTGTCGTATTGAGGATTGATGTGTGTAATGGTGCAATCTGGGAGATGTTTCAATTTATTTTGCACTTGGTAAAATTGTTTGAAAATTACATTGCACACTGATATTTTTATAACATTTGTGCATGATCAGTGTTTGAGTCAAAATATTCAACTTAACAATGACAATACATTTTGTTAAAAAAACAGTTCTCAGTTTGCTAGAGATTGGAGACCAAAGAATATGCAGGAATGGAAAATCTGTGACAGACTTCTTGTGTTATTTCTCCAGCTGCCAGCGTCTAATGAAAATCCTGAATATGGTATAATTAGTTGCCAAAGTGGTTATTGAACTGAAGTCAATGAAAATATATGTTTCAGTGATAATAAAGGATGAATTCACAACAGTTCAGTTTGTCCTGGATCCTGTGAAAAATTTGAGAAATTGATGTGTGTAATGGTGCAGTCTGGTGCAACCTGGGAGGTGTTTTCAATTTGTCTTTTACAAGTAAAAGTGTTAGAACACCCCAAGGGGGGGGGAGCACGAGAGGGGGTGTAACCCCTCTCGCATCGAAAATTTGAGAAATTGATATGTGCAATGGTGGAATCTGAGAGATGTTTAAATTTATTCCGCACAAAAAATTGAGTAACCCCCTGTAAGTTTTCAATATTTTGAGTGACCCCCTCATATTCCTCTGACTCCCCCGGGCCATATATAATGACGGCTCCCTTAAGACGAATCACTCTAACATATAACCTGTTCTCCCGGGGACCCAGATCACATGACAGGGTTAAAGCACTATCGATTCACCGGTATCTCGCCATGTTTTTCCATATCATAAAACCACATTGATCGATTCAATACACCGCATCATTAACAAAGGTAGAAAACGATGTGTGAAGTTGCCCTCACTTTCCTCTCTATATAAATTTAAAAAGCTAAAAGTTGCTACATGTACTGACCACAATTATACCCTTGGGATCAAGCTATATGAGGAAGACATTAAAATGTAAATATAGTATTCCCCAAATGCATTCGTCCAAAGAACCATTGTGTATTTGACACAGTCTTTAATTTGCGTCCGAAGGGCGCCTTGGAAAATAAAAAAATGTGTTCCAGAAAGCAACTTTTGATGGATTTTTTCTTTCACCCTTGTGAGCCATCTTTTCTTTCCTAAGCCTCCTCTTGCTGAATTTTTTTTCGCTGGGAAATTTTGTTTTGGAAATCTTCCAGATCCCCCAGGATATCAAATGGTCCACCCCTAAGGGCGACGCCCCGGCCATTAACGTTTATTTATGAGCTTTAATCAATCTGACTTTCCTTTCGCCCGCACCCATAAACGTCACAGATCAGGGCGGAGTCTGTTATTTCCATTATATTATCAGCGAAACCAAGAACACCGTAAAATTTTACAATGCAAACCACTTTAGAATGGACGATGAAATCGATCTAAATTTATCACACTTGTGTAATTAGTTTGTAAAGTTGTTCCAAAAATTGCCTCAAGACTTGCACTGACTTGTTGTAACTTCGGTGAAAGTCTGACAGCTTTTAACAACCCACAATAAACATACACCAGGGATTACACTGTGCGGTGCACGTACACAGACTCATATTACATTCCTTAACTGCCCAGAGTTACATAGTATCACAGCTGAGTCAGAGTCACTTGTCATAAGACTGTTGTCCTTGCCTTTGACAAGAAACTTATGGTCCGCACGAAGGGAGGTGTACACTAACCAGAAGCTATAGCAGAAAAGGTTGTAAAAAACTTGGGCCTATCTGCTAACGCTTTGTTACCACTGGTGAATTGACATGCGAGAATTAGGGTATGCAGGTACTAATTAATTACAGAGGAAGCCTACTGTGAAACAACACTCATTTGCAATCCAACTGAAATTTGGGCCTTCACAAAATAATTGTCCTTTTGGGAATAGATTTGATCCGCGTCCGCACTTATCCACACTTTATACCGGTACCAGAATTAGGGCCAACGGTAAATTTACTGTCCTTTGTGACCTCTGACCTGTCAAAGTTCAAAATGAATAATGGCACCATATTTCTACTTTTCATGATTTTCTTGCATTTTTACGCACAAGAAGGAAAAATATGACCACCACTCGCCCTTTTCATCATTTGAGAGATCTTCACCATTTATTGGATGAGCGTATACGGTATATGTAAGACGCCGGCGGAGAAATAACAAGTGCGCGGCATTTTTGACATTGTTGTTAGGGAGCTTTCAGTAATTACAGGGGGTGGGCCGGGGGAATTTCGCGCACACCCGTACACCTGTACACACCTGTAAAACGTGACCCTCCCCTATCCTCCTGTCTAAAATGTGACCCTCCCCCTCGTCCGACATTCTAAAACTTGACCCTCCCCCCACCCACTGCGGTACTCTCCCCGGGAATAACTGAAACAGTATCAGCTAATTTACATAACAATTGGTTCAATTGTTATGTTAAGGACAAATTACAGAGGGACAGTCGCAATTTATCACGCAAGGATTTTTGAAGAGATATGGTATTTCATACATTTAAGGGAGGATCACCATATTTTGTGCAACTATAAGAAGGCAAGATGTGGCTGATTTAGTGCTTCATCCAAAAATATCAAATCATAATACATGTCTATCACGCAAATTATTGACAATTTTCCCCAACAAAACATGCTATATCTGTATATTATATATGTTTGATAATGTATTTAAATGTACTTTGCTTGAATTGGGAAGTAAAATGTGCATTCGTGTAGAAGAAATTGATTTCTGAATTTCATCTAAAAAGTTGGTTCACTATCCATGGTGTCTATGATGAAACTATGAATACCCTTTTGCAACACAAAAACAGGTAAATCTTTTCATTTGTGTACTCTTGATTATTGATATTAATGTTCTTGATTAGGCTAGAGTGGTTACAAGTCTATGGTTGTGTAAGAAATTTGATTTTAGAATTTCACCAAAATGTCAATTCACTATGCATGGGGGTCTATGATGAAACTATGAATAATTTTTTTCACTACAAAATGAGATAAATCTGTGCATTTATGTATGCTTGATTATTTACATTATTGTTCTTGATTAGACTAGAGTGGTTACAAGTATATGATTTATATATGATTTATTTCACCTAGAAAAGGTATGATCACAAATCAAACAAATGTGTGTTTTGATTGTATACAATCAAACAGTGTTTACAGAACTAGGTGAAAGGCTAGAAAATAGTCCAAAACGGACTAATCTAGTCTAGCCAATCAGAACACTAGTTTAATAACATAGAAGAATTTGACAGCTGCAGTTAACAATAAACAAATACATCAAATGGAGTGTGAAGAGAAAAATTCAAATATTTGCATAACAAAAAACCGTTCTCAAGTAAGGCCACAACTCAGGAAAGTCTAAACGAGACAGTCCGTGTCTAACTAAAACAAAAGCTACCGGAATAAATAATAATATTCGTCTTACAAATTAGAGTCTTTCTGTAAAAGAAATTTTCTGTATTCTTTTTTAAATTAATTTCTCCCTCGAATATCACGTAAAGTGTTGGGTAAATTATTCCAAAGTTTCGCCCCAGCAAACATGATTGAAGACTGACCAATGCTACTATCATATTTCGGTACATGAAGATCTCCTTTAGCCCTGTTTGATAGCCGTGATTTACGTAAGTGAAATAGTTACTGAAATGAGATGGTAGCCTGTTACAAAGTGTGTCATGTACAAAAATGCCAAATTGATAATCGTACTGTTTGAAGATATCAAGGATGCCGAATTTCTTGAACAGTGGTGCGGTGTGCGCATTAAACTTACTACCTGTCATGGCACGAACAATTTCTTTTTTGCACCAAGAAGATATCCACTAAGTAAGTCCTGTACGCACTACCCCAAACCTCAAGCCCATATGAGATATGAGGTAAGACTAAAGTATTATATAGCATGATAAGTATTGAACATGGTAAAATAGCATGTAACCTGTACAAAATTCCAACATATTGACATATCTTTTTTCTGATTTTAAGAATGTGTTGCTTCCATAAAAGACTGCTATCAAGGCAGGTCCCTACAAAAGATGAACTGTCTGTTTCTTTCACTCGCTGGTTATTCACACTAATATGATCTTGGACCATTTTACGATTGTGTCTACTGCTGATCACCATGTAATTTGTTTTGTCAATATTGATCGTCAGCTTGTTAACATAACACCATTCAGTCACATTTTCAAACTCTATATTCGCTTGACGGAGGGAAACATTTCCTTGGTTTGACTGAATTGTACGAAACAGATTCGAGTCGTCTGCATAGAGTCTGAAATTGAAATAACTGGAAGACTTAGGAATATCATTAATGTACAACATGGGGGTCTATGATGAAGTCCATGGTTGTGCAAGAAATTTGATTTTGGAATTTCACCGAAATGTCGATTCACTATGCATGGGGGTCTACGATGAAACTATGAATAACTTTTTTTCAGTACAAAATTAGATCAATCTGTGCATTTATGTATGCTGGATTATTTACATTATTGTTCTTGATTAGACTAGAGTGGTTACAAGTCCATGGTTGTGCAAGAAATTTGATTTTGGAATTTCACCAAAATGTTGATTCACTATGCATGACGGTCTATGATGAAACTATGAATAATTTTTTTTCAGTACAAAATTAGATAAATCTGTGCATTTATGTATGCTGGATTATTTACATGATTGTTCTTGATTAGACTAGAGTGGTAACAAGTCCATGGTTATGCAAGAAATTTGATTTTGGAATTTCACCAAAATGTCGATTCACTATGCACGGGGGTCTATGATGAAACTACGAATAATTTTTTTCCAGTACAAAATTAGATAAATCTGTGCATTTATGTATGCTGTATTATTTACATTATTGTTCTTGATTAGACTAGAGTGGTTACAAGTATATGGTTGTGCAAGAAATTTGATTTTGGAATTTCACTGAAAAGTTGATTTACTGTACATGGTAGTCTATGAGAGAACTATGCACAATTTTTTTCAATATAAAAATTGACAATATCTTTGCATTTATGTACATTTAATTATTGATATACACTTTTCCACCTGTTGCATATGTTTTTGTCGCTTGTCTTTTATCAGTTTTAACTGTTCAAGATGTTTAATGTAGGATACCACTGCATCTTCTTTGCTTGTGAAACTTGTGGATAATGTGTACGTATTTTGTTGGTGATTTCCTATTCAGGAAATATCACATGGACAATCACAGTTTTGGCCATAAAATCAGCTTCTGTCAAAAGTGACCCCCCCCCCCCAAGATAGGTTTATAAAAAGTGACCCTCCCCCTTGAGCTGTTTTCTAAAAAGTGGCCCACCCCCCTGTAATTACTGAAAGCTCCCTTAACCAATGCGTCTCTTACTACGTGTACTGTGAATCGTATGACATGGTCTCGCTTGCGGAGCAAAGTTGGTTGCAAGATATACTTCTGCGTACATGGGATGATAAAGACTAGATTGAAAACTTTCGCTATAAAGTGTAGACTTTTAGTTTCAGGACGCAGTTTGCGAATAGGTTGACTACTTTAACCAGTTCAACTTCGATCCATGGCGGAGGCCTGGTCAATCGGGACCAGGGCCGACGCAACGTGTTTGGGTCGGTCCTGAACCCCCTTGTACTGCGGCATTTTGTAATATGACGCATTTTGTAACAACTTACGCAAAATGTAATAAGGGTATCAGCATTTTGTAATAAAATGGTCTACGCATTTCGTAATAAGGGTATCAGCATTTTGTAAAAAAATATTGTAAACGCGATTTGTAATAAGGGTATCAGCGTTTTGTAATAAAACGCGTTTTGTAACATTAGTTAACGCATTTTGTAATAATTATAAACATCCGCTGATATTGTATGTATTTCAAAATGCGTTGTGGTTTCTGAATACGTCAAAATATAATAGTATATAATGATATCGAGATTATATCTCACTACCAGTGCTAGGTTATCATATTAACGCCATCTAAGGGGGTCTGAATTGACAGTCAAAATGCAATTGAAGACAGAATGAGATTTATTGTATGCGATTTATAATTGAGATAACAAACTGAGAAAGTTTTAGTAGGTTTTACATACAGTACTGTACTTTGAAAAGACAATATACTGGAGACCTTTCTGCATTTTTTTCCTCTTCAATGTTACTGTTGGTGGATGGAAAGAGGAAGGCTTGGAGATGACATGCAGAGCTCAGAATATGATAAAAGACAGCGACATCATCAACATTGACAGTGTTGTGTTCTAAGAACTAATTTTATCATACTAATGATGTACATGCCCAAAACCAACCTTATCCAGAAAAGGTTCCCTTATGATATTTTGAGGGTTTCGGTCTGATTTTTAGGGCGTTGCTACATTATTTTTTACTTTTTTTACTAAAGAAAAACAATAAATATTGTTTTTGGTTACAATAAAATTGTGTATTTCTATGTTTTTGCATGTATATTGGATGAAGTTTGCAAAACTCGAATAATCAAATTCCGAGTTTTTCAAAATTGTTGTAATGTTAGAGTACACTGTGATTTGGACGAAGCTTTTATTGGTTTCATAAAAATGATGTTACAAACATTTTCTTTGAAGCGTCTGTTGTAGACAACAGAATCTTAAGCTTATATACAAATAAGCATAATTGAGAAATGGGAAGTGATAAATTCTTTAGAATGTGGTCAGAAAGAAAAGCAATATGTGAAAATAATTGGAAATTTAGAATAAAGGTGTCCATTTTGAATAATTAATGAGGTCATGTGACCAGTATTTGCATATTTTGAGGGCAATTGTAATACTACAATTCCAAAAATATCTTGTAATTGTGGACAAAGTTTGATAAATTCAATAGTCAGATGTTATAAAATAGGATACCTTGACCTGTCTGACCCCTATTCAAGGGCGCTGTGTGTAATTCTTCACTTATGAGTGAAGACAAGAAAATCTGTGTAAGTTTTATCAAATCTGTGTAAAGTTTATCATAATATATAAAGTTTACATCAAAGTCCATGGTCATGGGACTATAAAATGTGATTTAGCATTGGGATATGATACAATATCGATTATCTTTTACTGGAAAATTGGAAAACATGTAAAAAGAATGATAAATTTATATTGTTGGCGGCCATTTGGAATACCTCATTAGGCCACATGACCAGAAATAGCATATTTTTGGGACAAGTGTGTCATTATCTTTCAAAATATACATACTTACTGTGGGAAATATTTCATAATATTAGGTGCTGGATTTTATGTTACATTATGCTATGACCGACCTAACACTTATACAGAGCCTTTGTTTACATTACACTTAGCAGGTCAAAATGATACAAAATATCAGTGTTTTTTCAAAATTTTTGTCACAATTTCATTTCAGTCAATGCTGACGTGAAAGAAAAAAGGTTTGGTGATGAAAATGATGAATTAATGAGAAAGTCCTATGAAAATAAAGAAATATGTTGAAAATATACAATATTATATATATTGGCGGCCATTTTGAATACTTAATGAGGTCACGTGACCATAATTTGCATATTTTTGGGACAAGTATTTTATGGTGATTCCAAAAGTATAATGGTATGTGGGGACAGTGTTTGTTAATTTAATAAGTCAGACGTTATGCTAGATGGTACAAATGTCAACTCCACCCCTGGGCCCTGGGTTGCAAAGGGTTTTAAAGTGGAAAATAACGTACGAAATGTTGCAGTATTCTGAGCAACTTCTATAAGTATGATATGTGTTTCTCTAAAGTTGATTGTCCATAATTTACGGTAATAAGATGGAAGTGGTACGTTAATATGTCAATGCTGACAGCTGATATTCATCAAAATATACTGTAATAAACACTGACGTGAAGCAGTCAATTAAAATACTGAATGATAATTTATTTGAATCATCCCATAGACAAGGACAAAAAGCTCTATCGACAGACCAGCCACTTTTCCATGTATGTAAAAGGTGACAATCCATATCTACTGAGCTACGGTTTTGTTTTCTAAGATCTATTTCTTTCCCGTTGTGTTCCTCCTTTGAATCTATGCTATCGCCCAATGGTAAAATTTGTCTAGCCAACGAGCTAGGATAAGCTGCCCTGCAATACTATGATTAAGCTAAATTTGATTCGCTATCCTACTGTTTATATCTGCCAAATATCTGCCATTATCATTAAATGATAACAGCCATAGAAAGGTAGATAGACCGACAGACAGACAGACAGACAGACAGACAGACAGACAGATAGATAGATAGATAGATAGATAGATAGATAGATAGATAGATAGATAGATAGATAGATAGATAGATAGATAGACATACTCAAGCACTCTTTCCTCCCTCCCCCCTCCCTCCCTCCCTACCCACATACATACATACATACATACATACATACATACATACATACATACATACATACATACATACATACGTACATACGTACATACTCAACAGGTCATATATACTTCCGCTTTAGTAGCTAAACAAGTCAAATCACTAAAACATCAGATTATTCTGACTATTTAGTTTTGTTTAGTATAGTTTAGTTTTAGTTTTGTTTACTTTAGATTACTTCAGTATAGTTAAGGTTATTACGAAAATAACGCAAAGAATGTATAACGACACATACATGTCATTAGCGTGCGTTTAGCGCGTCGGGCGATGCGTTGCACTAATGTCTGAGTGCTTACTTTGCGGTATTTTCGTAACAATTATTATCATACATCTCCTTTTTATCAAGAATATATGCACCCGTCGTTTCCGATGCATTATTCCATACACTTTAGAGGCATATTCTGCATCGCTTTCTTAACTGCGAGCGGGTTAAGGGTAAACGCCATCTTTGTTTACATCGCGCGCTCATCCAACATTCGATGTACGAGCCGAGCAGCGATGTCGTGCCACATTTGTACAGTGCCGTCTTGGTGAACTTTCGTTATTACCTCATAATATTTTTCACCTTCAAACAGTCGTAATACATTTACTTCTGTTTCTTTTATCAGAAGTTATTTTCAAAGTACAGTATGGAGTTTCAGTATGGAGCCATTCAATGACGCAATGTTTATCATCAAATATGAAAGTAAAGGGGTTATTGCATGCCCATTACGTGCCCGTTTTTACGGAAGCTCGATTCCATTGTTTGCGAAGGCAGATGTATAATAATTTATTTTATGTTATTATATTTTATTTTATCTAAGTATCTACCTGTTGATTGCTGGTTGTCTGCAATACATCAGAAAGAATGTCGTTATCCTCTTTTTAATAAATCAACTGACTGTGTATACCGATGATTCTCTCAAATATATGATAATAAACTAGCCAAAATCTAGTAGTTACCTGCCGCAGATGATCAGTTGGTAAAAATACTGATTGACAGCTATTTAAAATTTAGTCTTTGTAATTTGAAATGGAAGTCAGGGAGCGATCAATTTTTGTACTTACTTAACGAGTAAACACACACTTTGTAATACAATTCCAAAGTCAATAAAATATCTGTTAATGCTTTAAAACTGGGAAAAGTTTTTAAAATTATTACAAAATGCGTTAACTGTTATTACAAAGTGCGAATTATTACAAAATGCTGATACCCTTGTTACATTATGCGTAGACAATTTTTTATTACAAAATGCTGATACCCTTGTTACAAAACGCGTAGACTGGTTTATTACAAAATACTGCAGACGTTATTACAAAATGCGTCAGTTATTACAAAATGCTGATACCCCTTATTACATTTTCCGTAAGTTATTACAAAACACGTCAGTATTACTAAATGCCGCAGCACACCCCTTCTTGGCGGGACCAAACTGCGTCGGCCTTAGTCGACGCAGCGTGTCCACATTCGTTATTTTACGTCGGCGCGGCCCAGGCCCAGCACCGGTGCTACACCGACGCAAGGTGGTCAATCTGAACGATTTGCCGCAACTTAATTACAAATACTGATACTGCCGTAAGTTTTGCAACAACTTTACAAACCAATTACACAAGCGTGAAAACATTTAGAACAATGTCATCGTCCATTCTTACACCCGTGGCCACTTTACTATTGATTGCGCCCACTTGTAGCTGTTGGTCCATAGCTGTGGTGTTTTTGGAGGGGATTTCTGCCTTTTACGGGCTGGTTTTGACTTTTACGATTTTTAAGCCAGCGATGGTGGCGGGGTTAAAAATCGTAAAAATCAAAAAAAGCCCGAAAAGGCAGAAATTCCCTCCGAAAACACCACAGCTATGGACCAACAGCTAGCCCACTTGATGCAGTCAGAAATTCTGCTTGTACAAAAGACAAAACAGGCCCTGCCAAGGGTTGTGAATGAGCGCTAATAGTCGGCACACTGTGTTCAAGACTGAGACACAAGATTCCACTTTCATCCATTAGAGCCTCTAATTCGTGTATTGAAGCAACACACTTTTATGAGATCACTGTTATAGCAGACACTTGTGTGTCCCATACAGACAGTTGGTCTTGGGGAAATTGAAATCAACTGCACTGATGTTCATAAAACTAAAAAGACACTGTGATAAGGTTCAAATATATAAAAGAAAATTCATATTTTGTGCGCTGAGAAACAATGACACCAGTTCTTGCCTTTGATTATGGTATAGAAGGGACTGAGCTGTAAAAGTCAAAACCAGCCCGTAAAAGGGGGATTTTGCGGTACCCTTCAAAATATGACTGTTACAGCTGTAGGGTCCCAATATTTTTCCTGTTAAAAGTCTTTTTCATATTTCTGACATGTCCCTGTACCAAATAAAACAGATTTCATACAAAGCATTGCATTTTTTATTATGCCTAGCTAAAAAATTGGAAGAATTTGAGATTTACGGTAATTTGTAATTTTAAACTTTGGGGTATGGGGTAAGTTTTGGTCATATTTCACATAAAATGTAGAAGATATTGCATAGTACAGTATGTCATATTAAAGAGGAATAAATTGCCTTTCTAATGATACCAAAGCATTGAGGTTAAGTGAAAAAATAAGCTCAGGAGATGACTTACAAGAAGACAGATTTGACGAAAATGCATGCGGGTTGCAAAATCGTGATTTTGCGGTACCCTTCAAAACATGACCATAACAGCTATTGCATCCCTATATTTTTTCTGTTAAAATTCCATTTCGTATTCTAAGGATCCCAAGGCTTCTGAAAAATACAGGTTTGTTATTCTGTAGGGGGGGGGGGTGCACGTAGACCCCCTTTAGCCCATTGACTAAAACATGTCTCGCGCGAGTTTCATCAATTAAATTGAGCACTACATTATTTCGGCAGTGTTAATATCCAATTAATTCGACGGTATCAAATCATAATTATTTTTTTTCTGGTCAAATTGATCGGGTATTCACCACAAAATCATCTTTCGAAATATTGTGAACATAGTTGAACCGTCCTCCTTTTCCTATATTCCGAACCAGATTTTCCTTCTCTTCCCGTCTTGAGGAATCGGTAAAATATGACAATGCTTTGTTTGGTATTGCTTTGCAACTGGGCACAAAAAAGTAGCCCATGGTGGCTTGGTTAAAATCCTTTTTCACGATTGTAGTCAACCACATGGCAAGGCCGTTAATGATTATGCCTCTGACCAGCACTTTCAGTATCAGTCTCTTTACGATGCAATTAAGCTCATTTTTCCCGGTAGCTATCTAGCCAAAGTTGACCTCAAGTCTACCTATCGTTCAGTCAAAATTCACCCTTCCAAATATCAAGGCACAGACTTGAATTGACTTTTCAAGGTCACTCTCGTCCTACTCACCTTTATGTCACCCGCTTGCCATTTGGTGCAAAACTTTCTCAAAGCATTTTCCATAGGCTAACTCAGAGTGTCAGACGCATGATGGTTTCATTTGCATGTCAATGGGGTAAAATTCGTGACCTGGAGTTTACTAGTTCGTAGTTGTTTGTTCTTGAATAAATACCCCTACTGATATTCTTATTCAAAATACCTGGATCATGGAGGCTACCTCCATGCCTGTACCTGTGTGCGTGTGCTTGTTGTTTGAACAGTGATCCCCCTCTTTATGCTATACTCGGCTTTGCCATACTTCCTCCGGCGCAACTAGGATTTGACACAGTTTAAAACTGTGAACTAAAAATTGTCGCGGCCAAATAGGCAAAGAAGAAATCGAGTAATCACATAGGCAAACATGCACCGAGCATCACATGCACTGTTTATTTAACTGGTACTTAGTACATACAATCGATATGCAAATACGAACAGACTGGCCTGAACGGGGGACGTGAGTGGGCGTACCCATCGGAAGATGGTCTCTGCAATATCTTTTTTCCCATGATTTTAAAATACATGGCGTTGATGAAACCCTAATATGCAACTTCCGGTGCTATTTATACCCGTTTTTGTAAATAAGATCAAGCGAGTTATACATGGTGAAAATTGCTTTTCCGGAATAAGCGACCACAAAGCCACTACATATGTAAAAATCATCCTTGGTGAACTTCCCCTTTAAACGGGAAGTTACAGGACCGTGGGCGCACCGATGACGCAGTCATTTGCTACCCTGGGCGGGAATTTTTGAATTCTCATAGCATCTTTTGACCGTCTGGTAAATTTGAATAATCACGATGGGCACTTTCGTGACATATGCAAAGACGGGTCAAATGGTCGTACAGGGAACACATTTTGAAACATATGCGTTCTCCGACAAAAAAGGAACATTTTTTTAAGTTTATTTTTTACTTAACTAGTCACTGCATATTCACAGACATCATGTGCAAGATTCAATGACAATGAACGCTTTGAACGTGGCAAAATTATGGGATTTTGGGAATGAACACGGCACGACCGATAAGTAGCGTGGCTTGCATAGATTTACGATAATCCGGCTTTTATAGGGGAAGTTCCTGTTTAAAAGGAAACTGCAACTAGCCTCATGTAAACAATCAATGTCAGCAAGATGCAAGAAGATGCAAGAACCAGAGATGAAAGACTGTCAGTTTTGGATGGCTAAGCAACGCTTTAACGTCAAGTTTGCAATACACCACTACAGCTGAATACAATTTGACTTTGTGAACGGGCACTAGCCGGTGATAAATTAGGACGTATAGTCCTCGAAGTTCTAGTTTCTGGTTCATGCAAATATCGACACATCGTCAGTATCTGACTCTGCTTATATGCTTTGGCCGACAACAGCAGCGGAACGACACTTCTCATTGCTTGTCAAACTTAGCTAGCTCGCTGATACCTTCAATTCAGTCGACTGTTTGTATTTTTATTTTAACATTCATCATTACTTTGTTTGGAAGTAACTGGGAATAACCAGTTCCTTAGGAAATAAAGGCTGAACGAGCGTTAATATTTATTAACGTATAAAATGGGATTTGTTTCCCACTAGAGCGTAGTCATTATTAATTAGCCCTCCATTTATAGATTACCATACTCATACCTACTGATGATCCCATAATTTTAAGCATTCCTAGTATATCCACTTTTCTGAAGCGCATCTATCAAAAAAACAATGAAATTCAAGGAACAACTTAGTGTGGACTCAACGTCATGGACACCTTTTTCGAACGTATACAAAATGCATTGTACACCAAGTTGTATGACAACAGGTACTATTTGAACTTGGATATCATAAACTTGCCCGATTTGTCGGGTAATACACCATCAGCTCAAACTTGTGCAGTACGTGTTTCACAAATCTTCTGAGATATCGCACAACTTGTAACTCTGATAAAGACGTTTCAATATTGTACCTTGCCTTATTATCTTTAAAGCTTCAATGATTCACAAATGAGAGAATACAACACACTAAAACACATATCAAAGCAACAAACACATTACAATATCTTTCAAGAGCCTCGTGCAACGCCCAAAGTAGCTTTAAGGGCATTATGAGGTCCTCAGATTTGCGTGCACACATAAACCCAGTCAGGATTTACAACCATAGTGCACTTCTTTGTACAAAAGCTTCGAGAGCAAGGCTACGAAAACATAAATGACAGGACCCGTTAAAAGGCGAAATACCTAGCGAGAAACCTACTTTGAAGACAATAACAATAATGATCGATAGTTCGTTTATTCAGTACTACTGGCCACCGGCTAAACTGTACACAGGTAAAGACATTACATGTATCTGTCCCTAGTACATAAGATAATAAGTAAACAGACAAGTATGTAAGATAATGTAAACAATCCACATACAAAGCTACGTTACAAAATTATTCAGGGATTCGTGTCTACGATTTGTCGCAAATAAAGACTAAAACACCAAATTTGCACGGTCTGATACAGCCAATCAATAAGACAGATACCAAGATAATAAAAAAGTGAAGATAATAAAAAAGTAAACAAACAGATCAAATCTCAGGGAAAGAAAATGACTTATCAGCTTTTTTAGAATACTGGTAAATGGCCATTCTGCATAGAATATTGAACGTGCCATTTCATTATTTCACGACGAATTATTTGAGTATACAATGACAGTACTGGTGTATAAAATACAAAAGGTTGACGCTAATCATATTGTTTACATCATCTCTGAAAGTTTATAAAAATCAAATGAAAGAATAAAAAAACAGTCAGCACGCATGCAATTATTCCGCCTATGTTGGTAAACTATCATTATTATTTGGTGTTTAACAAAAATATATTCAAGTTAGAATACCTCCAAGGGGCAACAAATCGTGTAAACTATCATTATTATTTGTTGTTGTTTAAGATGAAATTACATCAAAGTTAGAATACCTCCCCAAGGACAACTAAAATAGGACCCCGTGATCCTCGCAGTTCCTATTGCTGCAGGCAAAGGTATGTAGGTAAACTATAAGCGTTATTTTCTGTTTATGAAAGAATGTAAAAGTCAAAACATTTCCCTAGGTACAACAAAACCTGACCTCGTAATCCATGCAGTTTTCGTCTGCGTTTCGGCAGACGAAACCGACAGTGGTGTCAAAGTGTAGGAAGTTACCGTCATCAGGGGAGATGATTTCTTGACTGTTCTTGTCTCGTACCTGCATACCAGTCGGATTGCTGCAAATCTGAGACGGATGGTCATTGCGGAGGTCGCTTAGACGTTCAAAGTCCCCATCGCCACTAGGATCGTCTCGATCGTACCAATTTGTCCATCCAGAGCAGGTATCGGCTGCGAAGGAATTTTCACAAAGATGTTGGATAGATAGCGGGGTTAGTTTAACAGTTATGTTAAGATCGTCGAGTTTTAGTGTCTTAACTTGAAGGTACGATATATCAGGTTATTTAATTAAACGGGCGAAAATACATCACAAACAAGAAGGTAATTAGTTACGGAAGACAAGGGCTAATCAACGCCAGCTGGTTTGGGTTGGGTTATGAGAGTCTTTCATCTGAAATGCAAAAACTCCAAAGTGATTCATGCTTTTATCACGTAGCTACAGGGGCCAATAGGCTATTCAACTCAAGCTGGTTTTGGTTGTGTTGGGTTAGGGTTATCAAATAGCTGCAGAAGCCCCTACACGTCACAAGGAACTCTATTTGGATATAAGCTATATTGTTTCTTTAAAATATCTTTAACATTGTTGAAAATGAACTATACTTAAGTTTTCTTGACAAGATCTTAAATATTTGTAAGGGATTATATTTCTTCAAAGAAACTTTTACTTCTGTACGGGAAACTTTTTTTAGGGTAAAATGTTTTAAAACTTTAAAAAAAAAACTTTAACTTTAAAAAAAATACACTTAACTTTAACTTTAAACAAAATATCTACTTCTCGAAAGTATTTTCATTTGTAAAACAAAAGTAAAAATTGTTCAAGAGTACCTCTTTTAAGATTTTTTGTGAGCACAACCTGTTTTTATTTGGATGATATAACCTTTATGTAATATTATTTAAATAAAAGTTTTATTTCCTGAATAAACTGATAAATTCTTAACAAAAAACAAATTTTCTAAGAGTGATTATCAAATTGAAATACATTGAATGAAATGTTTATGTTTTTTAAGGAGCGAAATTATTTTCTGAAGACCAGTAAATTTTTTCCTTAAAGAGACGTTTTCTACATTTGAGGATGATTGAACTATTTTGCTAAAACTGAACTTTATTGTTTAAAAAATATGAGTAAGCAGGAAAAAGAAAGAACGAAACAGTAAAACTTCCTGTTCTTGTAGGTGCAATGTACATGACAGCTTTTTCCCATACAAATTTCTGCGAGAGCTTTTGCCAGCTTAATGAGTTGGTGGGTGTGTGTGTCAATATGTACGCAGTGATAACAATGAATTTTAAATTTGACGCCTAAACCAAGCATGGCCAGTGATTGGACAGAAACGCCGTTCCACTTATCACAAACACCCCCACCAAGTGTAACATTTTGTTTATGGGGTCCTGAACGCTATTTTAAGTGCAACTTCAGACGTGAGCTGAGCAAAATCACCTAAGTTTTCCAGACAAAGCATAAAGAAAATTTTCACTGGTGCTGACATGTCGCATGACTATGTTTTCTCAAAGAAGCAGGTCTTTAGTCAAGATTTCAAAACTTCAGTACTTGATGCTGACCGAATATGACTAGAAAGTCTATTCATCTGTGCAGTCGTAGCTCTCGTTTTCCCGGACGAATATGGATTGCAACGGGAAAATCCCAAGTCATGCAACGGAAAAAAAGTTTTTCGAAAGAACGATCATCATAATTTGAGTCTTGTTCGTTGAGTTTTACTAGTATGAGAAACTTCATCTCTTGAACGGAGAGATCTGAATTCTGGTTTATGAAATCGAAAACTTTAGTGTATACACAGTCCATCATAACAGACTAGTTTGTGACAGTGTAATAGTAAAATTGTCTCGGGTTTATTGGAAGAGAATGGAGAAAATTGAGACATGATTCTTGAAGTTGACCGACAATGCTAGCAGTGAGTTGAGTTTTCTGTTTGTCTGTTATTTGATATAGTGAGTAAGTCAGCATATCAAAATTAGACTACAATATATCGAAATTGGACTATATATATATCTCACATTGCTACACTATGCTTACATTAGATAAAAGATAAAAGCAGTTAACGGCCGGCTAAGTACAAAGCTGGGATCGAGGTACGGGCCCGGGTACGGGCGAACGGATCCTTGTCCCCGGAACGCTAGAACTTACAAAAGGCGAAGTTGGTCAGTTTTGTTTTAGTGTTATGTCCCCTTGGCCGAAATGTTCTGCACCTGTGAATGCCGGACCCTTGTCCATAACAGAGCAGAAAACATCAAAACAGTTTTTTTATATAGTCATTCAAGTCACTTGAACTGGACCATTGGCCATACCGTCGTACCGATCGACACGATCGCAAGCGTAGCACTCGTCGCTGAAGTGTAATGCATACCATTCAATGTCAGCTTAGAGCGTACGGACATACGCGAGCGCGTTCATGTATGGCCGTGGTTTGAGGGACTGTGGGGCTTAAATACTCGAAATTATCGTGTGTCGCAACGCATTTCTTTTCATTTTCGACCAAAAATGGTGACTTTGGTATTTTACAACATAACATGCACTTTTAATAGTTTGCTAGTATCCGTTTCAACTCAATGGACAATGGACACATCGTTTGGTGTCGCCGTTCTCAACTATCGAAAAATCCAATCCTTGTGGACTGACCAGGTGGGAGTGCAGAGAAATACTTAGAAGAGCCAAGTGTAGAATTTGGGACTAAGAGGAGATAATTTGTTTGCGTTCCTGCCAGCCTTATCCGAAGCATTCTTTGTAGTTTTATCGCCCTCGTTCACGCTGAATATTCATAGACGTGGGCACTATCCGGTTCTCGGGGCCTGAACCGGATAGTGCCCACGTCAAAATTTGTATGGCCAAAAGCTGGAATGTAGTCTCCCTGAGAAATATCTGGTTGTGAGGGCGCAATTACCCATTATGCATAGCAAACTATTTCAAGCGCCGCGACAGAGTAACATTTTGGGGAAGAGTGAAACATTTTTTCCGACAAGTACAAAAAATTATATTAACGGCGGTGGAAGTTAAAGTATCCCACCATGCAACACAAATTTACCTCCCAAACCGGCTGGTATTATTGAGCCAGTGTTTCCGAGACAACCATGCCTGACTTCATCGTTGTTCCTAACACACAAAACGGGTTAAAACGTTCAGTGGCTGCAGTACTGTACCTCGAGGTTTTGCCTGGGTATTTCGGTCGGACGGAAAAACTAGAGTTTTGCCGTTCCACCTGAATACCGTGGCAAAACCTCAAGCTACAGCACTGCACCTTCATGTTGAGTTGCCTCTTGAGGTGGGAATACTATAAAGGAAATGAAGACATCTTCACATATCGTATATACCTTTGCCATGGCTCTGCGTACGATGCTGTGTTACCGGCGTTGAACACAGAGCATCATATAGGCAGGGCTACAGTTGTTAGCTGTCAGTGCTACGATATAGTGAATGAATAGATCAGTGTGTTATTTTGTGTTGAGTGCAGGGAGGTATTAGACGTTAATGTGAGATACCTTCACTTCCGCCAAGAAGAAAAAAAGTATTTTCTGTCTCGAAATATATTTTGTCATCTCAAAGAAAGTTTGCACGTTGAGTCATGAAACAGCGCCCTCGCACAAAGAATCAGTCAGTACAATAGACAGAGCACCCTCACAGAAGTGCGGCTGGAAATTAGATTAAATTTTACTAGTTGAAAGGAAATTTTTCACTTAGGAAAAAATAATGTTCACATAAAATATGAAACAATCACTTAGTTAATTAAAATGTTTCTTTTTTGAAAATAAAAGACTGTAAGCTTAATATCAATATTTTTTTCTCGAAAACCACGTTTTTCTTCAGAGTATAAAACAATTCTTTCTGGAAGAAAAACGCATGAAAACTAATGTGAAAAACTAAAGTTGGCTTGTGAAAATTTTTTTCTGCTCTGAACTGAATGTGTTCTGAATAAATCACACAGCTATTAATATAGCTATCGAAAGTTGACTCTTCAAAAAACAAACCGTTCTCATCACGGATTAAATGGGCCAGTCTTCAGAAATATGTTGTTGAGTATTTAAAACTTACTTCTTTAAAATACAAAAGGTGCGATTACTTAAAATATTAAACACTAATCCTTGTAAAGCATAACTTTTTACAAAATATTTAAAATGTATTCACAAAAGAATAGCAGATTTTTGAAGAATTAGAAGTGCTTACCTTGAAAAATAAAATTAGGCTAAGTATGTAAGAGTTATACCCGCAAAAAATAGAGTTTTGTATGCCAAAATTAGAGTCTTGACTACCAGAATTAGAATGTTGTTCTCGTATTACCAGTTATGCTCACTAAAATTAAAGTTGTATTGTCAAAATTAAAAGTTTAGTTCGTCAAAAATATAGTTTTGTCCCTCATAATTACAGTTACATCCAACAAAATTTGGTTTAATTTGGGGCAAATAATATCTCATAATTATTAAAGATATTGTCTACAAAAATAAGAGTGTATATTTTAAAATAATATAATTCCACTGACGTGTAGGGGCCGTATATAGGGTTGGTGAGGAATGGGGAAACTAATTGTTGTCATGTCCTTCCTGAAAAAAAGCCCTATTTCGGCATACACAACCTTTATGCAAAAACAGCGACTCTTCTTATATGTTGAGTCTCTGAAGTCTATAGTGTCCGAACGCAAAAATATGTGTTTTCAGTCTAATTAACATCTTTTATCAGTAAGTTTATTATAAAGGCTTGTCTTATCATGGCGTTGGCCACCAGAGAACATGACAAGAATAACACAGAAAATGACAAGTACCAGGCATAAACTTCATTAGTCAAAGGCCAAGTGCAGGGCAAATGTAAATCAAGGACCAGGCGTTCGGTAAAAAGTTAAATGTGTGCTGTTGCTGTATTTTTGATATGTAGTGAATATTCAGGGAAAAGATGCATGAAATGTATCTTGGGAATGAAAATCGGGGAACATAAATGTCTTTGACGTAAATGTCTTTGTGTTCCATTGGTACTTATTAATACTATTGGATGTGATGAATAGGAAATTTATACAGTGAAGCAGGTTTATACGTTGTAACTCTCTTTCTATCGAATCTTAAATTACGTTTTTATGTCTTTGTATCGGGAGATGTACCATATGATACCGTAGCCGGAATGACTCCTTCATATTTAAACTATAGACAGTTTGCACTCCGCTGTCTACGTCTTTACAGTATTACAATATTGTGACTCTGAGCATTTCCTTTGCTTCTCTGTCGCAACAGGTCTACGTAACTGGCCATTTTCATGACCCCAATATTACATTCGGATACAATTTGACTTTAATCAATGGATTACATGGCACACGCTAGAAATTCGAAGCTACTGCTGCTGTTTTCAGAAAATACAATGGAATGGAAAGAATGGAAAAGCAGGAACTCCGGTGGACTAATTCGAGTCAGTCCATGACTGTACAGAACAGATCTAGAGATATTTTTTACTTTCGACTGAATGTCAAAATACCCAGTTCTAGATTATGTGCTTTGACATGTTACGCGAGCTTGCATTGTTAGTGTTGATAATTAATTCAATGCCGGTCCGGACTTGAATTCAAATGTCAAACATGTAAAACGCTTACATACCAAACTGAAAATCAAATACCAAACGTTGTTAGAAGTGCAGAGAGAAACTGATGACGACTTTGAACCAGAATACTAACAAAATCAAAATTATAAAAAAGTTACAGCGGCTTTTTTGAACATGAAGAACAAATTATGGAAATGACAAAATTTGGAGTAGCAATAACGAGCCTTGGGCGTGAGAAATTTTAATTTGTTCAAAAGGAGGTTTCATCAATTTTTTAGGTTGGTTGCGGTTATTTTTTTTACCGAGGCGCAAGGTATTGTTCGTCCATCTCTACTCAAAATAACCCAACTCTCCCTAACGGACGCACGCCGATTTTGTAGTTAATGTTTGAATGCAGTGCGTTTTAAGAACGTTGCGTATATGATGGTGATAATTTTAAATGTATGATATACATCTCATCAAGTAATATGTGACTAACCTGGACAACAAAACCTAACTCTGTAGTCCATACACTCGTCATCTTCTTGTGAATCCTTCTTACAGACAAACCCATCGATCGGATTGTAATACTCAAATATTTCTCCAGTAGACTCAGCAGGGATCCCTTCCAGTGTTTCTGCGTATATTGCCGACGGACATGCACAAATTTCGCCAGGATTCTCAGATGTTAATGAATTGATATCTTCCCAGTCTCCAGTTACAGTAGGATCATCGCGATCGTAGAATCTGGTGATCATTCCATCACAATCTGATTCAGGTGAGAAAGCGAGAAAGGAAGCGATGAGACATACGGATAGTCCTCATACGGAATGTGGTGAAATGAAAGGGACTATTTCGATATCATAAAAACAATTTGTTTCGATATCCTTAAACAAATCATGATAGCAACAATGTATTTATTGTGACGACACTGTCGTCGATATCCCGTATTCGAATATCTCATAACTTGCGACCATACACATCCTAAACGATAAAAATGTTGCTGAATTAGGAAAGTTTGCAAAACATGGCTTACCGCGGCAACAAATTTTGACCCTGTAGTCACGACAAGTTTCATCATTTTGGTCTGCATTGACACAGATAAACCCATTGACTGTGTCATATGACTCAAACACTTCCCCGGTAAGCTCAGCAGGTATTCCAGTGACAGTTTCTGCATACACAGCTACCGGGTTGTCGCAGATTTGGCCGGGGTTTTCGGATCGCAAACTATTTAAATCTTCCCAATCTCCCATCGTTAGTGGATCGTCGCGATCGTAAAAAGACGTCCAGGTGCCACTACATTCTATTTAAGATAAAGGACTTCATATGATTCTCTTAAGCATGACAAAGTAAAATTTTGGCTTATACTACACTTGACACGAACACAAAAGCAAGATCTTGGACTACGGCGCGACGATTGTTTAAAAATTGTTTAAATATTTGTGAGGATCCAGAAATAATCGCTGGGAAAAACGTTTTTCCTCTATCTATCTATCTACCACAGTACCCTCTCTTTTTTTATTTACCCCTAGCGATTTGTATTTAATCTCGGATGACACCCCCCTTTCGTTTTGTCAACCCCAGCGATTTTTTTTATGGTCCTCACAAATATTCAAAATAATTTTGAAACAATCGCCTTACCGTACTTGGACGCATCTGCACAGCAAATAAAGATTCTCTGCGATAAAATCTTTCATGATGTTTGCAGACGTACGCGTGTCACATGCTATCCACTCACATATTTGCTATTACGCAGAAAGACGACTCAAAATCTCTCAAGGGCAGAGAATTGTGAAAAAGACATGGGTAACTCTAGAGTGACCAAAACATCTAATTTCCCTATTTGAAAAGACAAAGTAGATTGCTTACGTGCAAATGGGCAAATCTCTCGTGGAATGGCATGCCGTGAGAAATATAATATGTTGTGAAACTATTCATAATGAAAAATGAACTTTTCTAACAAATTCTCAAGCGCATAACAATAAACACCTTCTGACTGACAGTAGACAGATAGTGAAGCTACGCTATCAGTCTTGACGTCTATCCTTAAATGCTCTGTTAAATCGTTGGTAAACGTTGAATCAAGAAATATAATCAGAACTTTTCTTGTGCAGTTGTCACAGTCCCTTTGTTGACTGAACACATAATAATATCAGGTGACATTCAGTAAATTGTCGATGGGATTCGAACACACAATGTACGGCAACCACTTACCTAGCTAAGACATCACAGTCAAAACCACTCTGCTAAATCCCCACACGTATAGCTTCCAATACCGAACCCGTAAATTAAAGTTTAGTTAGACAATTGTTAATTTGATATACGTCACTGTCTTTATAATATCGTAATATGACATTTTCAATGTAGAGAAAACCTTAACCTCTAGAAACCGAAATAAAATAGCAATACTTTGGTGTCCATTTTGGCACTTTGCAAATGTTGATCTTGGTACTTAAATTTCATTCGGCAATCGGTGATGTAATGCACTCATCCAATTCAGAACAAATCTGTAAATTACTTTGCACAGCAACTACTACAGATGAACGAAAACCATTTTATGTATGATGCAGGCAATGCTAATGTGGAATTGCTCATCTCATTGACCGAGTATTTCCTACTGGAATTCATGACAATTGAAACCACTTAATTAAGTGCATTTACTGCGTGCTTTCTCATATTTTTAATGTAATAAGCTTGTAGGGTTGATGGCGTTGCATGATGCCGATACGCGTTTTCCAATCGCTATTTCCAATCAGAGATGCCTGTTCCCCCCAACTATATATTTAAAAAAAGGGAACCGCAAGTTTTGTATCGTAGCAAGTTGACTCAAACCATAGAGAGGTACATATTAGGGGTAACCAGCCCTCGATTATGGTGCCAATAATTGAAAGAAGGTTAGGTAAAAACTCGACACTACTATCGCACCTGCAAATTGACTTTGCGCTGTAAGAACTGTAATTTCACTTTCTATTATTAATCTCAGTCTTTAATGGCAGTAAACGAAAGGCTGACATTCAAAAGGTTATTAAAATCATAAGGTACATAATAAATAACTTCCATTACTACCATAAACGCTTGAATTTCATACGACAATTAATGTTCGTTTTTTTGAGATAATAAGAATAAAATTAATTTCACACAATTTAGTGATGAATGTTCAAAACGGGTTGGAAAGCACCCAAGAAATCGAATGATTTGCATACATCCTACAAAAAATCATTTTTCTCACCAGCCTTACAACTGCCTGTAATACAAAATCCAAAATATATCAATCTTACGTTAACAAACTGCTGGAAATTAAATGAATTGTTGCAAACAAGTGACATTAGGCAAAATGTTGTGTACGTCATTAATGTAGCACTACGTATATATTAAACTTGGGTATACGAAAAGGGACATACAAACCAATTTTATGCCCTTTCAATATTTATTATGATATAAGTTTTCAAAACAAACCAGAAAGGATCGTATTGTGACGTAGCCATACAAATGCTTAGAATTTAACCTTTGAATTTGACTGTAATGACCGACAGTAACCCTGCACGTTATCTCCCGTGTTCGTTTTCGTGACCTTTTATTGTTTCAACTCCCGAAGTTATCATCAATGCCTGGACGACCTTTACCCCTGTTTGACATTGTACTTAACCAAGAGCGATTTGACTTTGCCGATTGTTCTTAGTTAATTCACAGTCCCTCCTGTGGTTAATTATAGACGCATGACTTTGCAGATCCTGAGACCCGATTGTTTTTTAGTTAATTATAGACCCATGACTTTGCAGTTTCTGAAAGCCAATATAAACTGTGCATTTTTACTTGTTAGACGCACTTTACCGATGACACCCCGAGACGACGTTCAACCGTGACCCTGACGACTAGTGTAGGTCATAGAAGTTTACCGTGTAACTAGTGTTACTCAGCTGTATAAAGTACTACGACTTAGAGTATACCTGTGTACCGTTGCCGTCTCTTACACGTATGTCACGTAGCGTGGTTGTGATATAGCTATCGTCGGATACGTACACTCTGTGGCGTGGGAACGTCGGGCAGTAGACGTATAAGAGACGGCAACGGTACACAGGAATACTCTAAGTCGTAGTACTTTATTCAGCTGAGTAACACTAGTTACACGGTAAACTTCTATGACCTACACTAGTCGTCAGGGTCACGGTTGAACGTCGTCTCGGGGCGTCGTCGGTAAAGTGCGTCTAACAAGTCAAAATGCACAGTTTATATTGGCTTTCAGAAACTGCAAAGTCATGGGTCTATAATTAACTAAAAACAATCGGGTCTCAGGATCTGCAAAGTCATGCGTCTATAATTAACTAAGAACAATCGGCAAAGTCAAATCGCTCTTGGTTAAGTACAATGTCAAACAGGGGTAAAGGTCGTCCAGGCATTGATGATAACTTCGGGAGTTGAAACAATAAAAGGTCACGAAAACGAACACGGGAGATAACGTGCAGGGTTACTGTCGGTCATTACAGTCAAATTCAAAGGTTAAATTCTAAGCATTTGTATGGCTACATCTCCGCCATTTGCGTGAGGTCTTCGATCGGTTTCGAAAAGCCAGACTGAAACTGAAACGTAGGAAATGTCACTTCTGTAAGACTGAATTCGAGTACTTGGGACATGTTGTAACCCGAGAGGGAATTAAACCGAATCCTAAGAAGATTGATGCAGTAAAGAACTATCCGCACCAAAAGGATGTTCGTCAACTACGAAGTTTCCTTGGATTAGCATCATATTATCAACGATTTGTGCCAAACTTTGTCAAAGTGACGTCACCGCTAAACAAACTGTTGATGAAGGACAATGTGTTTAATTGGAGTACCGAATGTGAAGACGCTTTCTGCACCTTGAAGTTAGCGCTGATTTCAACACCAATACTCGGATACCCTGATTTTGATGAACCCTTATAGGCGAGCGGCAGACTCACCTATTTTTCACACTTAATGTACCCACCTTACATACGGCCACATCATACGTCATTTGAAAGCTTATTATCTCTACTTCAATAAAATTGACGATGTGGAGTTGTCAAGTAGGGCCATAACCCCCTAATTTGCATAATTCACACGGGTATCCAATTTGCATAAATGCAACATAAAATTAGAAATTTCATTGTTAACTACTGTAAACATACATTTAAACTATCGAGTGATATATCAAATGAAAGGTATTTGCATGTAAAATACAATATGGATATTCAAAGAGATATTTAAATTGATTTCACTGAATATATTTCCATATCTATTGTAAAAAATTTATTTTCCCCTTTTGAATAACAATATTTTAAAAAAATTAACAAATGTAGCCACATCACAAAGCCACATCATACATCATTTGAAAGCTTATTATCTCTACTTAATGAAAATGGACACGTTTGAGCTGTCAAGTAGGGCCATACCCCCTCATTTGCATAATTTACACGTGTATCCAATTTGCATAAATGCGATGTAAAATCAGAAATTAATTGTTAATACTCTAAACATACTTTTAAACTATCGAGTGATATATCAAATGAAAGGTATTTGCATGTAGAATACAACTTTGATATCCGAAGAGATATTTAAATTGATTTCACTGAAATATTTTCATATTTATATTGAAAAAATATTTTCCCCTTTTGAATAACAATATTTTAAAAAATTCAATACATACAAACACATCATACAGCAACATCATACGTCATTTGAAAGCTGATTATCTGTACTTCAAGAAAATTGACAATGTTGAGCTGTCAAGTACGGCCGTATCTCCTAATTTGCATAATTCACATGGGTACGCAAAATACAAAAATGTGATATAAAATTAGGACTTTATTAACTACTCTAAGCATACTTTAAACTATCGAGTGATATATCAAATGAAAGCCATTTGCATGTAGAATACAAAACAGATACCCAAAGAGATATTAAAATGATTTTATTGAATTTTTTCCATAATTATATCGAAAAATATTTTTCCCCTTTTGAATAACGATATTTTAATAATTGTAACACATACAACTACATCATACAGCCACATTATAGGTCACCTGAAAGCCTATTACCTCTGCTTCACGAAAATTGACGATATGCCGCTGCAAAATAGAGCCGTGATTCTTTAATTTGCATAATGCACGTGGGTACCTAATTTGCATGAGTCAGATATAAAATTATAAAAACCCATTGTTATGTACTCTTCACTTGCTTTTAAACTATCGAGTGATATATCGAATGAAAGGTATTGGCATGTAGAATAGAGCTATGAATTCCAAACACGTATCTAAAATATTCTTATTGAATATTTTTATTTAAATCGCGAATATCTTGACTTATTTTTAATATTCATAAATTGTGCAGTAAATACGAATAATGCCCACATTATGCAAAATAAGAATAAAATATACACAAAATAAGAATAATTCAGCAACACACAAAACAAATATCGCTCTGACTGTGATTTAGAGACAATGTGTGATTTTTATTGGAACCCAACTCGAGCTTAATAAATGCATCCTACTCTGAAATTTTCGAAAGCTCTTCTCAAACAATCACATCTTTAGACCTGATTATCTGTGAAGGTCGTCGATGCAACAAATTAACATTCTCGACTTAAGAACACACACACAAAACCAACAGATACCAGATTCCAGTTCATGAAATCAAACAGCAATATTCAAGGATTTGTTAAAGGCAAAACATTACGATGCATTAGAACAATGTGCCACAACAATACGATACAAAATACAAGATTTTTTCGAAAGAAAAGTAATGAAGTAAAAATAAAAAGTAAAAGTAATTCTAGATCTTGTTTGATTATTACTAACTTTAGAACAATGGGATGACATTTAATTGTTATTCGATTTTCATTGAATTGCCTTCGAAACCTTGGAATCGCAAAAAGTAAAAGGGAACCAAAATATTTTCAGGTCCCCTATAGGCAGATCGAAACTTTCAAGTGCTCCTCTACTATCCCTAAAATTTTCGATTCCAGCCCGAATTCCTCCGCCCCTCATCACCATTATTTGTGAACGCAGCCTAATCACATACATATGAAATAGAAATATAAGCGTTACAACTATGCCAAACAACACCTACAACAGCTCGATCTCCGAATCACATGAGCATCCACAAACACAACCAGACCGAAACGGTAGACATTCTAGCTTCCTTACTTGAACAAACTTAACTTCAGCGAAACAACGTGCTCCAGCAGTGCACATGTTTCACCAACGAAAATGAATTTTAAGTGACTGATGAAGACAACTCTATTCTCGAAAGGTAGCATCAAAGGATCGCAGTGTCACAGTAGTCTTTCAACTCCAGTGCGGCGTCAGGGCAGGATACGTAGATTTGGGGTACGTCTCGCCATGGCAAATCAACACTTTACACAAAACAGCCAAACATAACACACACAAAATTCAAACAACCTTAAAATATGAACGATGTGTGGAGTTTGCTTTCTCTTATTACCTGTCACCAGTTGTGTCTGCTGCCAAATTAATCTTCCAAGCACAAGGCAGCTATAACTGTGGCAACCCTTTGACTCATGACAAAACTGTTTAAGAAGAGGATGAATTTGTAGAATTACTGGATGTAATGGAAATGCATGACACTGTATCGCCATGAATGACTTGGATCATGAATTATGCCATAACTTTGACTACAGCTTACTCTCACACATTGTTTCGGCAACATAGTTACTTTTCAACAACTATATAACATTAAAAGGTATTCATATGCTGTGAATGAGTATATTATACTCCATACATAGGGCATGTTTGGAGAAACACTCTCTGACCTATAAAAACTGGACATCGGTATCGGATAATAATGCAGACAAGAAGAGCTATTCATATGTTTTGAAACATACATTAAACAAACAAAATATTCATTTCCAGACCTCATTTCAGCTGTTTGTTCTCCGTGTTCTATGCACTTTTTGCACATCATAATGCATGTGGTTGCATTGATACTGCTGTTAAAATTTTTAAAATACCGTTATTCAAAAGGGGAAATATAACTTTTTTCACTACAAATATGAAAATATTTTTGTAAAACCACTTTGTATATCTCTTTGAATGTCAATTTTTTTTACATGCAAATACTTTTCATTTCATATATCACTCGATAGCTTAGAAGTATGTTTAGAATAGTTAATGAATTTTCTAATTTTATATTGCATTTATGCAAATTGCTTACTGTGTAAATCATGCAAATTTAGGGATACGGTCTTACTTGATAGTTCAACATTGTCTATTTTCTTGAATTAGAGATAATAAGCTTTAAAATGACGTACCGGTATGATGTGTCTGTATGATGTGGCTGTATGTGATGAAATATTTATAATATTGTTATTGAAAAGGGGAAAATATTTTTCCAATATGAATATGAAAATATTTCAGTGAAATCAATTTAAATATCTCTTTCGATATCCATTTTGTATCCTACATGCAAAGACCTTTCATGTGATATATCACTCGCTGGTTTAAAAGTATGTTTAGAGTAGTTAACAATGAATTTCTAAATTTATATTGCATTTATGCAAATTGGATACCCTTGTAAATTATGCAAATTACGGGCTAGGGCCGTACTTGACAGTTCAACATTGTCAATTTTCTTGTAGTAGAGATAATAAGCTTTCAAATGATGTATGATGTAGCTGTATGTTGTAGCTGTATTTTTTAACATTTTTAAAATATTGTTATTCAAGAGAGGAAAATATTATGTTCAATATAAATATGAAAATATTTCAGTGAAATCAATTTCAATATGTCTGTGGATATCAAAGTTGTATTCAACATGGAAATACCTTTAATTTGATATATCACTCGATAGTTTAAAAGTATGTTTACAGTAGTTAAAAGTGAATTTTCTAATTTTATATCGCACTTATGCAAATTTGGTACCCGTGTGAATTATGCAAATTAGGGGGTTATGGCCCTACTTGGCAGCTCCACATCGTCAATATTCTTAAAGTAGAGATAATAAGCTTTCAAATGACGTATGATGTTGCCGTATGTAAGGTGGGTACATTAAACTCCTAAAATAAGACCCTTTTTGTGGATTCGCCGCTCGCCTATTTGTTCTGCATACAGATGCGTGTGACACTGGCATTGGATCTTGCTTAGTACAGGTACGTGATAAGAAAGAAGTTGTTATTTCTTATGCTAGCCGAACTTTGACAACACATGAGAAAAAATATTCGACGATTGAGAAAGAAGCTCTAGCCATAATTTGGTCGATTAGGCATTTCCGACCATACCTATATGGTAGACGCTTCTCTTTTATAACAGACCACAACCCACTGAAACGGTTAATGACTATGAAGGAGCCTACAGGAGGACTCGCCCACTGGTCATTGACTTTGCAAGAATATGACTTTGAAATTCAACACCGCCCAGGGACAAAACATGGAAATGCAGATGGGCTTTCCAGACGACTGCAAGACGATGATGAAGACAAAAGTGCATGTGACTTCATCATTGCAGCGACAGACAGCCCTGGACTTCAATTAGACCGAGTTAGAGAATTCCAACGACGTGATTTGACTTTGCAACCGCTTATATCGTACTTGATCGATGATGAACTTCCCACTGATACGAAGACAGCTAGGAAAGTTGTTTTATATGCTGACCAGTATGTTATCGACGATGGTGTACTGTATCATCTGTGGATGCCCGCCCCAGGGAGACGGCGAAGAGACGTGCGTAAACAGCTTGTCATTCCTCGCGCCCTGCAGGAGGAAGTGATGACGTCATGCTATGACGAGGTCACCTCAGGTCATCTAGGGTTCCACAAGATGTACAGTAAGATACAAGAACGATTCTATTGGTTTGGAATGTTTAAAGATATTGAACACTGGTGTAAATTGTGTGTTGACTGCTCAACGAAAAAGACTCCAAAGAATTTACCAGTTGCACCGTTACAGCCTATACCTGTTGATGGCCCCTTTGATCGTGTTGCTGTTGACGTATTAGGACCACTTCCAACTACTGAACGAGGTAATCGCTTTATTATTGTGTTTTCGGATTATCTTACACGTTGGCCTGAAGCGTTTGCTGTTGAAAGACAACTGCGGATGTTGTTGCTCGACTGTTAGTTAATGAGATTATTGCCCGACATTCTGCGCCTTGGACATTGTTGTCTGATCGTGGTAGAAACTTCCTGCCGACATTAGTGCAAAAGACTTGTGAATTATGAGTACGAGAAAATTAAATACAACCAGTTATCACCTATATGCCAGACGGATTGGTTGAAAAGTTTAACGGGACAATAATGACAATATTAAGTATGTACGTCAATCATAATCAGACTGACTAGGATCTATATTTGCCAATGGCATTGTTTTCGTACCGGACATGTAAGCAGGAATCGACTAAGGAGTCGCCGTTCTATACATTGTACGGAAGAGAACCGAGATTACCAATTGATGTTACCCTCACTAAGCCGACAATGACCTTCACTGACCCTAAGGACTATGGTGAGACAGTGGTTCAAAGATTGTGTGAAATTCAGCCACTTGTCCACGATAATATTCAGTTAGCGCAGCAAAAGCAGAAGATGCAGTATGACAAGCGCGCTAGGGACATAAACTATGACATTGGAGATAAAATATGGTTGTATACCCCTGTTAGGAAACAAGGATTATCACCGAAGTTGCTTCACCCATGGCATGGTCCCTATCGTGTTGTGGAAAAAGTAACACCTGTGAACTATCGCCTCCCCACGTGTGATCCGCGACGCAAGCAACAAGTTGTGCATGTGAATCGAATGAAACCGTATACGGACCCTAACAATAGACCACATGAATTTGCCGGACACTGACAATGGAAATACCGATACTGATTCTGTACTAGACCCTACGGAAAATAATGACACTGTAACAGACACTATTGACATTAGTGACCGCAATAATGTTAATGAGAATCCCATACTTGATACCACCGGAAGTATGTGGCGATGACAACGAAACTGATGATGTGTATCAGGCCTTGAGAATTGTCGATCACTGAACTGTAACTAATTCGGACGGTCGTCATGAAACCCGCTATCGTCTCAGATGGAAAGGTTACCGCCCTAAAGATGACACGTGGGAACCGCCTCATAATATACTGGACAAAGGACTGATTACTGATTATGAATCTCGGACATAACGAACTCTAGACTAGTGAACTTGGAACTTTGCATCATTTTCCATAAGAACTTTTATTATGATATATGATTTGATTTTATTTGATTTTGGTTGGGAGATTGACGTAGCCATACAAATGCTTAGACTTTAACCTTTGAATTTGACTGTAATGACCGACAGTAACCCTGCACGTTATCTCCCGTGTTCGTTTTCGTGACCTTTTATTGTTTCAACTCCTGAAGTTATCATCAATGCCTGGACGACCTTTACCCCTGTTTGACATTGTACTTAACCAAGAACGATTTGACTTTGCCAATTGTTCTTAGTTAATTATAGACGCATGACTTTGCAGATCCTGAGACCTGATTGTTTTTAGTTAATTATAGACCATGACTTTGCAGTTTTTGAAAGTCAATATAAACTGTGCATTTTGACTTGTTAGACACACTTTACCGACGACGCCCCGAGACGACATTCAACCGTGACCCAGACGACTAGTGTAGGTCATAGAAGTTTACCGTGTAACTAGTGTTACTCAGCTGAATAAAGTACTACAACTTAGAGTATTCCTGTGTACCGTTGCCGTGTCTTATACGTCTACTGCCCGACGTTCCCACACCACAGAGTGTACGTATCCGACGATAGCTACATCACAACCATGCTACATGACAGTATGTAGGAAGCCAAACTTTATCACCACGGTCCCTAAAAATTAAACTGTACATCCCTTAAAGGAAAGAAGTCCCCTTTTTTGATCCTTTTGTGATCATGAAAACATGGAATATCTTATTAAGTCACTCTGCGTATAAGTAGATGCCTGTGAAAGAGTAAAAATTACCCTTTTATTGACTGAAAACATGATTTCGTTTGTGATCTCTAAATTAAATGTCTCCCTCTTCCTACTTGCTTTCCAAAGACAAATAAACATTGCCACGATGTAAGGGAAAGCGGCTATTCTTATCTATATAAAAGGCACCGCTAATTCAGATTTCATTAGAAAAATTTGCATGAGGTCCAACCTTTATATATTGGTGTATATTCGGCTATGCATGGTGATTTTTTTTCAGGGCACTTGATGTTTTTAAAAAACGAACCGTAAAATGTTTAACTCAATGTTCAATCTTGTCTGCCTGCAAGCATAGTTGAGGTTGTTCACAGTTGACCAGTATTTCTGCATGTTTCGAAAAATCAAACAACACAAGCTACTTTTCGCATCAAACAAAATGCATGAAAAAACTCAAAAATGAGCAACTTTGTCCCGTTAAGTGACAGTTGACGTACTTAAGGAAATGCAGGCCGGGGGAGCAAACATTCGGGGAACTAAAGATTTTTAAAATCAGCGCAGGGGATAGGCCATTTTCTGTCAGCGCTGAGTCTACAAATTAGTGATTGAATTAAGAAAACTCGACGGAATATTTTCACACCACACAATGGGTGATTGTTCAGTAACTGTGTTTGTGTAAGACAATGGAAAAGGACTAAGTCAAGGGCTAACATTTTGGGTTCGACACTATTATGGTACAGAACTTGACTTTTATTCTAAACCAGTTATGAAAAACTTATCTTCAAGTGTCAGAATTACCCTTCGTATGCTTTTACCTACCTTATACAGCAGAAGCTATTGCCTTCTGGTGTTATTCTCCCCTTACATCATCATAAGTTTTGTAAGTGTAACCATATACAGTAGAGAAACTACTGTCTATGGAGTAACATGGTTAGCTTTCTGCTGTTGCCCTTCCACTAATTCCGAATAAGGTTTCTGATCGCTAATTTACATTCCAAAAGAAAAGATCGTGAATCTTCATAGAGGTAAAGAAAATAATAGAGACGAATGGTATCATAGAATTTCGATGTTGTCATTGATTAGGATGCGTTCTCTGCATATCGAAGTGATGCAAATTTTTATGCAGAGTATTCATTACGCTCAGTTGTCCGAGCTCTGAAGTTCAGGAGCCTGCCAAAGGTAGAAAGCTTATGGAATGATAGGTGGAGTGCTCGCAAATAAATAGGGTGTTGCATTGTCATCACAGCCAAAAAACTTCTAAATGTGACACAAAATGCCATTGTGAAGATGAATTATGTTTTTTGGGGTTTTTTTTTGTCAAAACAAGTCTTGCTGGATTGTGTCCGGTATGTTGGCATAATCTGACTGATTATAAAAGTATGGCATGAGGTGTCACAGAATGGAGTACACACCTCGTTCAATAAATTCAGATCCGAACGCGATGTGAAATGTTCCGTATACACATAGCTACAGCAGAATCCCTATCGACAGATTCTTACAATATACTGTAGAATCCATGTTAGCATTCATCATCATCACCCAGCACTTGGAATCCAGCACTAAAACACATAATGGGTTCCTGTGGAAGTATTCTGGCAGAATCTAAGATATAATCAAGTATAATCCTTTGTGGATTCAGCTTTTTTCTTACAATTAACCCCTAAGAAACTTGACAAACGTGCCTGAGTGTACAATGAAGAGCATTGTAGCTAACTGCTGATGACAGACAGGGAGTCTAGCCTTAAGTATCAGGGTGGTTGCAAAATCGCTTATCATAATCTCAATTTAAAAATAAAAAGCTTACCTGGTTCATTGTCCCCGTGTTCCTGGCTGCAATCAGATCTGTTGGGTAATGAAGATAGTGAAGGACATAGGTAAGAAGTAGCGCCACTCGTTTAAAGAAAATAGGTGTCAGACCTAGCTTATTTGCTGACATCGATTTTTATTACTTATTTGTAAGCACACACCGCTACGCAGGATACGGCGTTCAAGGAATTTTAATATGCACAGTCGACAAATACAAAGCAGTGATAACCTAACTACAGAAAAGCACAATGTCCACAAAAACTAAGAGAGTGAAAACTAGGCAAAATACCATGTCACAACTGAGCACGAAACAACTCAAAGATTGGATGAGGGGTCTCCACCAGTCTGTTTCTTGGGCAAAGGTTTGAGTTGTAAAGTTGGGTTTGCAGACCTTTGGAAAGCCGAAAGTGACAGTGGTTCCACCGGGCTGGTGGAGACCACCTTCTGAGTGGGGGTACATGCAATGGACGGCCCACAATGGGAAGAAGACTAGTGGAGCCAAGGAGGAGATATGGGGTTGGTGGAGGGATAGCATGGCAGGCAGTCTGATGGCCTAGAATGAATGAACCTGGACCAGGAGTTTGAAACAACGCTGGGGTCAAGTGCCGTGTGCAAGAAAGATGGGTAGCTAGATAACGGGTACTAAGATGTCTACGTCAGCAATGCAAAGTGACTTCGGGACAGGTTTGTTCTGCGGGCGGCCTAGCTCTGTGGACTTACAAACTAGATTGGTGTTAACACACAATTCCTTATTTTGTAAGCACACACCGCTATGTAGGATATGGCGTTCAAGGAATTTTAATATGCACAGTCAACAAATAGAAAGCAGTGATAACCTAACTAAAGAAAAGCACAATGTCAAGAAACACTAAGAGAGTAAAAACTAGGCAAAATACTATGTTGCAACTAGGCACGAAAAGACTCAAAGATTGGATGAAGGGTCTCCACCAGTCTACTTCCGAGGCAAAGGTTTGAGTTGCAAAGTTGGGTTTGCAGACCTTTGGAAAGCCGAAAATGAAAGTGGTTCTGCTGGGCTGGTGAAGACCACCTTCTTGAGTGGGGATACATGCAATTGGCGGCCCAAGCGGAGGACAGTCAGACAGACTGGACGGAGAGACCCATATGAAAGTGTATGTATGTGTGTATATGTGTATGAAAGTATGGATTGGTGACGCTAAAAAACAAACAAAATGACTCGCTTGGTTCGAGATGAAAGGTTGGGATTCACGGCCCGAGGGGCAGCAGCACGGCTTTGGGGGGGGGGGGAGTTATAGGTCACGGCATGAGGGGCTGCAGCATGGCTCAGGGGGGAGTTATGATCTGGGGGACAGGTGCCCCTGTGCGGCCCTAGCATGAGGGTGCAATGCTGTTTGGTGCTTGTGCAATGGGGGTGACGCTCAACAGACGGAGTTGACTCGCTCCGCTGGAGATGAAAGAATGGGACTCACGGCCCGAGGGGTGGGCAGCATGGCTCGGGGGGAGTTATGATCTGGGGGGACAGGTGCCCCTGTATGGCCCCAGCATGAGGGGTGCAATGGCGGCTGGTGCTTGTGCAATGGGGGTGATGCTCAACAGACAGAGTTGACTCGCTCCGCTGAAGATGAAAGAATGGGACTCATGGCCCGAGGAGTCAGCAGGAAGGCTCGGGGGGAAGTTATGATCTGGGGGGACAGGTGCCCCTGTGGCCCCAGCATGGAATGCTTCGGAATGGTGTGTGGGTGGCAGGTGGCCCTGCATGGTATGTTGGTTGCAGGTCCCGCGCAGTCCCAACAGGTCGGAAAGGTGCGTGTAAGGTGCAAGAGCAAAAAGAAAGTGGCTATCAAGTGGCTAATGTCTCTACAAAATAGCTTTATAGCATAGTCATAGCTTAAGATGCGTGATGAAGCAGGCTTTCTGGTGTACGAATATAAGTATGGTAGCAGTCACTGGACCACCTGCCCAGAGTTTTGCTTGGGTGGTCTGGAAGGTGGACATGTGCAGCCATGGTGGCTGCCCTAATGCAAAACGAGTGCCTTGCATGCAAATGAGGCTGAAACCTGAGTCACAAAAGCAAAGAAGGGAGCAGAGCGGTAAATGTCATGCGGCTTAGTGGTAGTCTTTCTGGAGGACAAAGAGGGGTTCCTGAGGCAAAGAACACGTTTTGAGGCGGAATTCAAGGAAACGGTAGATTGTTGTGACTTGGCACAGTGTAGACTTGGTGGCGAATAGACGGAGCTTGAAGCGACGATGGGTTTGATCCATTTTGGATGCCTTAATGTTCAAAGAAAGGGCATCTGGATGGCCGTGAGTGTAGGTTAGAACTTGGAGGTCAAGAACACACAGGTTATAAGCGGGATTAAAGGACCATCCAGAGCAAGTGAATTCGCTACAGTGGAGGAAACCAAATAAGGCTAAAAGGAACGCAGATTCCAGCAGGAGGTCTAGATATGGTCAATACATGGTCGAGCGGAGACGCAGGCACAGTTGTCGCAGAAGATCAAATGTAATGGGTAGCCAAGAGCATGACGATGGTCCTTGCAGCCGTTGAATTCCCCATAACGCAGATTCTTGGACGAGGTCTACATATGGTCCATACACTGTCGAGCGGAGCAGCAGGTACGGTTGGCGCAGAAGATCAAATGTAACGGGTAGCGGTGGGTGTGACAATGGTGCTACAGCCATAAAATTCCCTGTAAGGTGCACTGGAGATGAAGATGGGGCTGGTTGTTAGTTGAGGCGAGTGGATTTGGCAGACCAGCCATTATGTAGTGATGACGGGTGACAGCCAGATAAACCTTGATGGTGGAGTACTTTAGGTGAAAGTAAGTGCACAGTGGATGACGAAATAGAATAGCAGGTCTTCAGAGATGGGCGGATAATGAGGTGTCTTTACGTGTGCTGTACACTGCAGAGAATTGTAACCAGGATCGTAATCCGGTTACATAAGACTCAATTGTCCGGGTGCCCAGTGCAGCCGAGGAAGCTGCTTGGCGAAAGCGTGTCATGCTAAGGTATATGGTGTAGATGTGAAAGGAGCTGCAGTGAGTTGTAGGGCTTGCTGAACGGTGCATGTGTAGTTCTAGCTGAAAGGAGTAATGTTGCCTGTTGTATGTAGACGTAAAAGCTCAGCTGCAATGGGCTGTAGGGCTTCATGACATGGCACATCTGTAAATGAAACAACAACAGAAACAAAATAAGATTTATTAATGTATGTGCCCTGTGAGGGTGCAAATACACCGGGTCACGTCTAAGGTGTGTGAAAAACAAATGCTCGGAAGGACACTGTTTGCAAGGTGGCCGTATCATCAGCGAAGCCAGGTAACATGAGCAGTAAACTAAGGCATCAAAGAATGGATAGCCACTACACAGATGCTGGCAGTTTTAAACTCCCATTTCAAGATATTTTGAGTGCAACGATGTGGACTGTTGACATGTAAGCATGAGGAAAATGATGGTTTCGAATGACACCCTAATAGACAAAAAACATGTCACCAAGGTGTGAAACGACAGCACATAGGGGACAGAGAACAATTGGCTGTTCTCGATCTCTTGCTGTAGATCATCTCTATACTCCACTGAAACCACAACACCTGGAGTTTGGCAGCGAGGGAAATTCGTATGGTGGCATCCAATTGGTCCACCATTTGCTGGCAACCTAAGTTACGTCCACAGAATGGTGAAGAAAGTTAATGATGTATGCCGCTGTTAATCCTTCAGAGAGGCCTGTGATCCAGTATCGACAAATTTCTTGTCAGGATGGTTTGACAGTTCGGCTCCTTGCCCAGCACAGGACATGGTAAGTCGACGATTAGACGCTTTTTGCTGAGTATTTCTTCTCTGCAATACCTAATGGGCTGCAGCAATAGTTGACAGCCTTTTGTAGTTTGGAATCAATTGTTGTGACATGAAATCAGGATCCTGTTGGGCCAAAATACGGTTACGACAGATGAGCAGTGAAGAAGGTTGATGACGTATGCAGGTGTTAAATCCTTCAGAGAGGCCTGTGAGCAGGTATTCAACAAATCCTTGTCGGGATGGTTTGAAAGTCCAGCAACAAGAAGGTGTTGATGGAGCTAGAGCGTCAATATAACTTGGCGTTGATGGGGTATCTTGCAGTCAGGCTCTGTTAGCTTGGTCTTTCGGTTGGTTTCGGTTTCGGATGAGTGTCACGTTAGACACCAATGGGAAAAGCTGCAGTCTTTTCTTTTGCAAATTGCAGCCCGTCTGGGAATTAACGCTGTTGCACATTTCTTTACCCTGGTAGATTACGCGTTTTCCCCGCTTCTGTCGACGATCGATGAAGGTGATCGAAATCTAAGAAGTTGCTGTTAGGTTTCTTACTCTCGTGATGAGGGCAGACTTCAGTAGTGTGGGTTATGCTATTGCATATGTTGCATATGTTGGCTTTGAGATCAGAGGATGATGAAGTGAGATCGGAGAATGATGAAGTGTATATGAGCGTATCGCGAACCGACAAGTTCACTTTGATGCTATGATTTAGCAAGAGTGCAGCTGCCTTGGCAGAAAATTGCGATGGTTTTCATAGAGGGCGAAACTGCTGAAGCGTTTTGACATGTAGACAATGTCCATAATGTATGCATCCAGTTCTACTCGACGATTAGGGAATGACACACATACGACGTTTTATAAATGGAGATAGCTTGAATAAATTCGGAAATATTGAGAGGTCTATTTACCCTGCTGTCTTGGAGGGGTTTTGCGACAGAGTTTTGTTGTGGATGATAATATAATCGTAGCCGGGTGTAAGTAAGCAGGCAAGATCCCGTACGAAACTTGCTACATATTAGTACATATATGTTACAAATTTGATACACACTTTAATTGAACATGTGAAATATGCACCAAGCTTGTACTAGTTTGGTACACACTATGGGATTTTCACCATGGTAGTTGTGACATTTGTACCAAGCTTGTAGATATATGTGAAATACAAATCAAGTTTGGTACGAACTTCAGATTTTTTTAGCTGTCCCACGTGGCACTGTTTTGTCACAGAATTGAAACAATGATCGAACTACCCTGTGTTCATTGTACAAAATGACAAATTAATTCTTTTTTATTCAAAAAAAAATTTAAATACTCTCGGTTGTTAAACACATATGAATTAGGTTACGCGTGGAATGCACAAATTTATCAAACCATGGAGGTAGCTACCTCCATATCAAACCATTGCAACATCATGAATGAAAAACATCAAAAGTCAACTAAAACGTAGTTCAGCTGCCATTTTTTCAAACAATTTCCTTGGACATATTTTAAATGATTAGGATCCAAAAATGGTACTCGAATTCCATTTAAAGACTTTTTTGTTCCGTTCACTAGTCGTAACTACTGAAAGTACCTGTCATGTGTCCGCCAAAACACATTCACACTGTCATACCAGTACGCTCAGAGCAGGGAAAAGTCATTGCCACGGCTATAAATCATGATCGTTACTTGCATTATTACACATGTCCAAAGACCATGGATCCCATTTGACACCAAATGTCTTCAAATGATTGATTTCAAGTGCATAAAATGTGGTCAAAAAGTAATATACTCTCCCATTTCTCGAGAAACTGACGTTTCAGATAAATGAGAGCATCGAGGTCACAGGTCACACAGACTATTATGTATTCGAACTTCGACCTTACAAGATCACATGTCGTGAAGAGAGACACTTGATTGGCTAATTTTGCCAACACCAGCATTTGAACTCCACTGCACCATAGCAAGTCATGCATTGCTTCAGCTGTCAAATTTACAACGTTTTTACCCGCCGTTTTGGGGAGAAATTGTAGATTATTTCTGTCATCGGACGATTAAGGGAACAAAGAAGAGATTTGGGAGTACAATAGTTGTTTGAAGGACATTGCCTGCGTTCGACACCGAGAGTTCATGTAAGTTAAACACATTCAGTGGATCATGGATGTCCGTTATACACTCAAATGGCCTTGGACAATTCCGCGGGTTTTCAGTGAGGTGGTTTCAAGCTAGAGTTGCTGCTTTGACACTTTCCATGCCACAGAGGACTATTTCAAACCAACCACTGTTCATTGAGAACATCATGATGACAAGAAGTGAGACTGTCCCTATCGATCATTGCATTGGTTCTTATGATAGAAACTCCACTGCATGCTGTGCATTGGACAATATGGCAGAGTTATTTTCGTCACAGTTGTCGGTATCTTACGGTGGAAGCAATATTTTGGACTCGGCGGAACTAATCTATCATCCAAGTGATGTGGAATTTGGTTGTGTTTAGTTGTTTGCTTTTTGAAGTTGGACTGAGCACTAAGTGTCTGTTCAAATATCGCTGTTAAGTCAAGGTCATCACATACTCCATGGAAGTTTTTATTTTTATTTGTAGCTATGGACATTGTTTTTCCATGATTTTTGTGTTTTGATTTGAATATGTAATAATACAACATTAAGTTAAAACTTTCATGTTTTCCACGTACTGGTATATTCCATCGCAAAGGTATTTTGAAATGTTTAAAGTGAATTTTATTCGTCAACAAAAGTATATGTCACAAAAATTACAAAATTTTTTGAATAAGTTTTTCATAGTTAACTATCTATGAGACTTTAATATTTTTTCACCATTCAGTTTCTATTTGGTACACATTTAAAAAAATTGTGATCTGTATGATCTTCTTTAAAGAGACAGAATTTACCATTTTTCAATCTAAATTCCATTGTCAGGGAATGTTTTGAATTATAGTGTACTGTACATATATGCCAAAAAGAATATATTTTACAGCTCATTTTATGTATAAAGTACAAAGATTGTATGTTTATTATAGTAGAGATACTGTTTTATTCTACAGTAATATATTGTGTTTTTTAGTTAACAAAATTTATTGTGTGAGAAGTTTTTTCTTTTTACAGTGTAGTATAGTTGAATGTGTCGTAGGGTGAGTGCGTGTTGGATGTAGTAATATCCTCTCAACTTTTTCATAGATGTTCAACCTAGCATCTGGATACATGACTCTAAGGTGAATTTTAGAATCTGCTGCTCACAAGGTAAACATATCTAAAGAGTGTACATTTATAAGCCAGTTTAGAAAGAATCATTTGTATACAATACAATGGGGAGTAGCAGCACGATGATGTCATGTACCACATGTTGTGTGAGCATTACTTTGAAAAAGACGCTGTCAGGAATTACAATCATCTAAATCCCCTGAAATGTTACCAGGGCAACAGTATGTCTGCTGTTGCTAAGGCAACAGATACCATGCCCCAGATATTGAATTCCCCCCCCCCCCCGCATCTACAAGCTTGATGCACACTCAATACAAACAAAAACCAAATGACCTCTACATTCTCTGTACAAACACTGGTGCAATGTTCATCACACTTTCCACACATACTTGCTGCAAACTTAGCCTATGTTTGAATCAAAGTGTATATAACTGACTAGCAAGATTTGTGCTTGTTTGGGTGTCAGAATTGTATTAAGTTTGTAACAAATAAGGAATGCAAACTTGTGGCAAATTTTGATCTTTCCTAAGAGATCTCAGAGTGACGTCCTTGCCTGCAAGAAGATCCCAGCGAATGGCAGGAGAAACCCGTTCGACGATGGGCAGCTTTCAGAGGGTATGCTGCGGCCATGAAGGAGGTTGCTACTAGTAAAGTTCGAGGCAGGTAGAACCGTGTTCACCCCTCGAAGCGTCGTTTGGACGGGAGGATTGTACGTTGCGTGGGCGCCGCCATCTTGGCTCTGCTTGGCTGTTGTTGCCGAAAGTTTGGGCTTGTCCAATCAGGTCAGTGAGAGGGCGCTGCTGTAGTAGATTTCTATGTTAGTGTTATGTGCTGGCGGCCATGTCGGCCATTGAGGTCTGCAGGGCGGAGAACATTTCCCAACATCACGGCTCCAGTTTGAGGGAATGCTTCGTTCGTTGATATTGCAGTGCCGTCCCATGGCGTTGTAATGGTGACGTCGCCTGAAAGAGGGTGTGATAGACCGAGGGCAGGCGTCACTATGGTGGCCAGTGAAGACGGGGTAGTCTGACGTTTTTCGGCGGCGAGACGGTCAACTGTGGTAGATGCCCCTTTGCGTCCCTGATCTTGAATGGGTCACTGGGCCCTGGGCGGATGTACAGTGTTACGCGTGGTGCAGACTTCTTGTGCGTTTTTCGAGGAGGCATTGTCAATGTTGGCACATAGTAAGATAGAATAAAGCAGTGAATGGAGGGCTGGATAATGGAAAAGACGAGTGGCAGGGAGTATTGTAATAGCGTGGCAGGCAGTCTATGGCCTAAAATGAGTGAACCTGGACCAGGAGCTTGAAACAAGGCTGGGGTCAAGTGCCATGTGCAAAATGGGTAGCTAGATAGCGGGTACCAAGATGTCTACATCAGCAATGCATATTGACTTCGGGATAGGTTTGTTCTCCCGGCGGCCTAGCTCCGTGGACTTACAAACTAGATTTGTGTTAACACACAATTCCTTATTTTGTTCAGAAAAAAATATTTACATACTAGCATGTACTGTAGAATGTGACCAATCACGTACAATTCGGGGCTTTGTCAACCGAAATATAATTAGTTAAGATCATTTAGCTCTCGGTTTTTTTGTGAAATGCGAGTAGTTTTGTTAACATTACCGAGTCCCACATCTGCTTCCAAAGGTTCAATACTAGAATGCTGAGAATTGGACAGGATTCCAGCGGCTGGGAGACATGGACTGCCTTGACATCTACGGAGATTCCTGAAAGCTTTTACAGGATGTTCCATTATAATGAATGCTTTATGAAGTCCTAATTGACAGAATGTCGCAATGAAATGTAAGTTTCATGTGATAACTTTTAAGTTTCATAATTATCCGACTGTCCTGACAACGTAAGGGCGATCCTATTGTCTCTGCCTGCAGCCTCCTGGTAGGACAAACCTTTGCATTTAGGAATTGAAGCTGTGCTTTTAGGCTATTTATCGTTCACCGTTGACTTATTGTCGAAAGGGAAAGGGAAAGAATGATATTAAAGAGAAGTCAAGACAATAAAATGCATTGAAATTGAAAAGCAAATCTTACATTACTTTTGAGAAGAGTCTGCCATTATATTGAATATTATGTTAAATCTTTCCGTTTCATGAAGGTATCTTGGGTTTGGCCATATGCACGGCAGTCGTCAATGGCGAAGTAGCTTGATATGATAATCCGAAGCATATATGGACATCCAAGCCACACATTGCTGCCATGCGTTTGACACAGACAAATAATCCCTCCTATTTAACAGCTAAAATCTGACATACAAATGATGCGGTGACTAAGGTCAGCGCGATTCTAAGCCAAAGACACAAGTTTTCGATTCATGACAACTTAACTTATGAAATATTCTCATCATTCTTATCAAATGCGAGTAGCATTTCTTCAACAATATTCCCTTGAAGTAACGTTGTGTATGATACTTGTTTGCTTAAGCTAAAGACGATAATGAGAGGGGGCGGTGTTCAAGTAGACGTAAGTAGCTCAAGTAGACGCAGATTGAGTCAACGACTTTTCAAACTAAGGCTCAGTGGTCATAGTGAAAGTCATTTTGATGGTAACAGCGAAACTATACTTAAATGACTATTGTTTGGTACCAGTTCATTTTCTAAACATTGAGATAATAATATGAGGAATTCAAATTCTCAAAGAAGGCTTTATTGTTCAACTTCTGTAGGACAGAAATAGCGAGAAAAACGGAAACAAATGATATATTTTGATACGGGTAACCACGTATTTTTGATAAAAACTAGTATAATCGCATTCATGAACGAGAAATGTACTACTGATTTTTATACTTTGGATGCAATGAAAAACAACATTTTAGCCGTACTTTCCACTTTTAAACGTAGCCTTAATAATCAATAATGCCTATAGCTGCAGTTAATAGAAAGTTATTGAATGGATATGTATACCTTGTGAGCTGCAACAGCCAGCAACATGCCAAAATTACACCAAGAAGATATTTCATCCTTTGAAGTAACGTGAAGACAGTTATTGAATTAGTCTTGTCGAGCGCTGAACGCAAAATGCTGCAGGGACCTTGTACTGGGCTTTTTAGCACATACTTTTAGTCAACCTAGATATATGCACCTGCCAATACAATATAGCCATTGTCTAGAATTCCTTTGTAAGACCAACGGATCGAATGATATCAATCATGTTGTCAGTAAAGGTTCTTGTTGGGTAGTCATTTTTTACAGAATGTAAAGGGTTTACAAGACAGTGACAGAGACACTCTTTGTAGGTGAAAAGACAGCCAAAAGATTTACAGTTGTTTACCACAGTCGAGACACCTAATTAAGGAAGTGATTTACGGGCATAAAATGTACCTGAAAGGTTTAGTTGTTTACTATCACTATTGGGACACCTGGAAGAGTGATATATTTAAGGCACAAAAGTATTCATAGGATTTACGGGTATTTACCACGAGAGGTAAAGTATGGTGATTTCCAAACAGACATCTGAACGCCGACCTTAATTGCAAGAACAGCAATCTGGATAATTAGATTTTGATTGAAAATCAGGGGATGGGGATCTTTTGAGCGAACGTCGGTCGTGCATTGTTCACATGGGTCTGTTTACCTCGTCCGGTGCATCAATAGTTAACAAGAATTGTACCAACACTGAACTTGACTTTGACGGCATGAGAGTTCACTTCAGAAAAGGTACAGCGTCATTCTTTGAGAGTGAGAATTTTTGCAATATACAGAGTTTTCAATATGGTTCGAACTCACGACATACGGTATCCAGCAACCCAGCGGAGAAGCAACAGACAGCACCACTCTGGCACTCGGCCATATCCCCCTCTAAAAAAGAGCGGTTCAATAACCGGCTAAATTGTTACATTTTTCTGACTGCGACCTCTGAACACATCGTCAAATTCAATGACTCTCAAGCTCGCATACTTAATATCACCCATCTTACTCTCAAACTTTATCAGTTCGATGAATACATCGCTTTACCGGGAAAGACAGCCTCAGGGATAATTCTGTCCAGCAGCAGAGCTATCAACCCAGGGTAGAAAATACGGTGGTTTCAATATGGTTCGAACTCACAACATACGGTATCCAGTCACCCAGCTGGGAAGCAACAGACAGAACCGCTAGGCCAAATCCCCACTCTAGAATAAAGACTGGTTCAAAAACCGGCTAAGTTGTTACATTTTTCTGACTGCGACCCCTCTTAACTTTGTAAAATTTAGAAACACTCACGCTCCCACACTAACTATTACCCATCGCACACTCAAAATTTATCAGATCAATGAATACACGAATCAAGGTTTAACCCTTTTGAAACCTGTGACACTGACACGGTTGTGATATTTCGTCAGCCACGAATTCGTCTCACTTGTAACATTGCGTGAAAGCTGTTCAGTATTAACGCATCATTTCTAGATTTCTAATTTTTACGTAACATTCAACAGCCGCTCATTTATTTTGGGTTTAGCTCATTTACTCCTTTCCAACTTTTAACGGCTAAAAAAATGAGAAAACAAGGGAATCCTACAGGATTACATTTTTTATAGTGTTTAAATTCCAAATGTGTATTTCCTGTGATCCTGGGCATGAAGAATCCATTTTCGTCCCTTTAGATTGACAATTTGAGCAGTTAAGGTTACCTTTGTAAAATGCGTCTTGAAATTTTGCAAACGTCATCGCCATTTATTGCATTAACAAATAACTTTAAAAATCTTTTTGGGAAAATATACTTTTTTGCATACTGCATCACAATACTGCCTTCACCATCATTAAATAAATTATTTCGTATCATATCCATTATTCTGGGCTTTACTTTCATATTATTTTCATGAGATCCTGACTTAAGGTGATTTTAGTCAGATATTTTCAAGCCAAAGCAACCGACTGAAGCAAAGGTAGAAGTAATTTTTATATTCTATCATGCTAACTTCAGGTGATTTTAGTCAGGTGTTTTCTGGCGAAAACAACCGACTACAGCCAAAGTCTATAAGTCTCTGTTTACTAGGGTTTAGATTCTGGTGACACCAGCTCCTTCAAATGTCATGTTGAAAACACTGGTCTCTAGTTAAATGAATGTCTATTGCAAAAGAGTAACTAAAACTGAGGCACCTTCATGGTTCATGAAAAATTATGTTTTATATTTTTTTAATTTCAATGATTAATTTTGGCTGAAAATAAGTATAAGCATGTTTCAATATCTTGTAGGGAGAAGAAACTTAATTTTTATCGATAAGTTATCTTTATGTGTATTTGAAAGTTAAAATCAAACTGTTGAAGGCTTATCAGATGTAGAAGGGTAGGTGCTTGGTCAGTTTGGTTAAATTTTTAATTGTATGCATTTCAATTTGAACGTATGGATATTAGTTTGACTGGAATAACAAAACTGAAAACACTGTTACCTTTTATGAACATTTTATTTTGAATAAAAACATGATAATACTTACCGTATTAGCATGGATTAATGTCTGTATTATAGCTGAAGAGTGCATATACAGATGAATACAGTCAAGAATCCATTTTTGTATTCAGCAAGCCTGTATTCATGTGGATTCATGTGAATTCACGTGTATTATACTATAATACAGACAACTCATTAATGTGTATTTATCTGTATTATTGCGTTTTCATGCAGTGTTATTTTGAAAAATACAATTACAGTTTCATTGCAGGGACAATAGCAAATGGTAAAAAGTTACAGCTACTGTAGCTTTAAAAGCTAATTTATGAAAATAGATAGGAAAGTTAAAAATTACCACTGAAAATAAATGTTACCAGGGTCCCTAATCATTTACCAGTATTCTTAATACATTGTACTTAGCATAAATACTGCTAGTGGTCAGATACAAAGATAACGTACAGACAGCCAACCAACTCTTTCTATGGAAAGCGAAGCAAAGGACCAGTCAATTATTGGATGAAATAAAAAAAAAATACTTCATTAACACTGAGAACACATTTTAATTTTTTGTTTTATCCAATGAAAATACAACAATATTAACAATAAACTTGAAGTTGTTACTTGTTATTAAGTTTTTGGAAATCATTCGAAGGGATTTTATACATTTTGTACGGAGGACTTCGCCAGAAATATGTCAGAACAAGTCATTTACAATGACACAGTCCCCACTTGTCAATGGGTACTTAATTACAAGTCCTCTGAGAGGATCTTATTCATTGATTAGGTCTGTGATGAAAAATACTGCGATACAGATGGGGCTTAGGTGCTAGAAATGAGTTCCATGGTGGTGAAAACATAAAACCATTTTAAGCTGCCATACTAATTACAAAAGGTCATTAAAATGAATCAATTAGTACTTAATCGACAGGATGCTGCCAAACATTTTTGCATCCTATCCTAACACTGACAGACTATCACCGGTACCATATTTCATAAAGTTTGATGCAGTACCTTGGACATTCACTCTAAAAACAAAAATCCATCATGCAAATGCAAACTAGCAATTAATTTATATGATACCACTAAGTGTCATTAATTTGTATTTACAACACTATGAGATCAACATCTGTACCAAGTTTCATCAAATTTAACGCAGTATTTGTGGATATATCACTCTAATTAGGAAAGTTCATTACATATGCAATTACAAATAAATTAACCCGACACTGATAAATGTCTTTTTTAAAGTAATGTGAGCTTAACATCTGTACCAAGTTTCATGAAATTTGATGCAGTATTTCTTCACATATCAGACTAATAACGAAAATTCAAGAATTGACATGATACTGCTACATGCCGTTAAATAAATTGATGTGCATATATGACATAGGTCAATGTCCTTGTGCCAACTTTGAATGATACTGGTGGAAATATGTCTGAGTACTTATAGCTCCGTATATGAAACATGGGGCCCGGGGGCACCAACGTCCTTTGTACCTCCTTACTGTTTATTATTTGCCATAAAAGTGAAATTTGGCAAAAAGTCAAATTGTTTGGACATAAATGAAAGTTATTTGAATCGGTTGGTTACTGCTCCAGCATAAGTTCAAGTGTGGATTCTAAGTATCAACAGCCTTGATATGTGTGAAAGTGAATTAAGAATAAGAGATGGGACTCAATAGGATCAACAATTACGGTGAACTTATACAATACAGAAGGGGAGAAAATTTAGCCACAAAATATTGTAATATAATGGACAATGGCTAATCTATAAATCAAATTACTTAAAGTGGATTGTTGGCATTGATTACACATGTATTTATTGTCCATCAAATAGAAAATAAATTTGGGATATTGACTAAAACACATTTGCTTGTTACACTCACCACACTTGTACTTAGTATTTGGAGTGTACACCTATCTACAATACAATGATAAAAGGTTTGGACTCTGTAGGTCAATAGTGCATCTTTGATGTATGATACTAAATAAGCTTACCCCTCAAGTATGTATAGGCCAAAAACAATATTTAATTTTGAATTACAAAGTGCAGGGAAGGACATACAATACGGTGAAAATCAAACTAAATATAAAAACTGAATATACAAATTATATGGAAATGTTGTTTTACAGTCATGAGTATCTGGTGTGTGCCAAGAGACAAATATTAAAATTGGACAGTATCATCCTGACCACAGTTTGTCGGTACAAAATATTATGCTATTCACGATAGTTATAGCTTGCATTTTGTTTACAGTAGAACTGAGTTTTACATGTAAAATAATCGCAATCATACCAATCCAAGATAACTTTCTCGTAAACTGTAAATTCTGGCTTCTGGCAGCTCAAACGTCGCAATACTACATTTTTTGATCTGATACGGAGTGACTTGCACACATATGCAATATGCAGTGACAGTCGATATATTCATAGTAAGAGTCTACTACATTCAAGCATAGTGATGTTGACAACTACATGCATGCCAGTGCACGATTTCAAGTAGCCACGAGGAAATTCTAATGGTCTTTTAGTGGAAATATAGGTATTAAACAACAGTGAAACAAACAATATTAGTTATCGTGACCGTGCTAAAGTGCAATCTCGGATCATGTATGATCTGATGATCCTGCCAAATTGCCACGTCGGATTATGTGATTCTGAAGTGCGCGTACTTCCTTAGTAAATCGGTCAACATAAGCACGCACTGTCTTTAGCGATCGATATCAACAATGATGTCAAAATCAATGCACAACTGACGAAATTACCGAAAATAAGCAACAGAAAACTAAACATTATCGCTGTGTCAAAAGGACAGTACATCAACATAAAACGACGCTAGTTTGTTATGACATGGACGTAGAAGGAGAGAGCGTTCCCTCGCTCTCACCCAGCTATTAGTACGGGCCGCCGGTGGGATTGCCTCGCTAAAGCAATGGCTTCGCTGGTACCGGGTGAGTACCGAGTACGGAGGCCATCATTCTTCAGTCTATCGAAGGAGCGTTTCGTGCCAAAAAATACATGACAGCAACAAAAGTACCATCACTGTGAACTTCATATTTACAAAACATCATCAAATACACGCTAAAAACTTCAAAACGTCAAAATTCGCACCATACCGAGAAACAAGATGGCGTCGGTTTGATTTTTCAAAGTCCTTGCAAAACAACGCTAAGTTGTTATGAGCGCATGCGCATATTAAGGGGAGACCCATTTGATTTCGGGGGGTATGTAGGAAGTGGGTATGGGAACTTATGTTTTTGTCAGAGAGACAACATTTTTTTATTTCTACTGCCAGACCTGCATCAATTTTGTTTAATCAAATGGAGTAGCAGTACAATTTTTCAAATTTAAGCCAGTGTTTCACATATCACAGGATGGTTTTATGTATTCATTTTACATTCCAACAAATGAAAACAAAATGGAAAGTCTCATATCAAATATATACCACTTTAAATTATAGAACACTTTTTTGGCAAATCAACTGTGATCAGTACTATACGAATACGCTGTCAGTCAGCGGTCACATCGCTGTGTCTTGTTCTCGTCAAGAAAGAGATTTTCTCATGGTTTTATAGCTTCTAATTACTCACGATATGCAATGCGTGGACTGTGGAACATCTCAGGGTGTCCGTATATGTCAAGGCGACTTGGACCTCTGCTCGAAGTGCAATAGAGAAAGGTTTCATTCTGGTCAACCCCAAGATGAGTCAGTGCCCTCTGACAATGGCGGCGACAATGGCGACAACAACGGCTGTTACGTCAATCTGTCCGGTGGACTCCCATCAAGTGGATCTGTAAATTCTCCTCATTCGAGAAGTTCTGGAACCCGACCTTCCCCACATACGAAGGCTTCTTCTACCGGTAACATTATAATTAATGAAATCTTATGTTACATGGTGAACAAGATGGATATTTTGCCCTTTGATGTAATTGTTAAGTTGTGTACTGAAACTTACACTGATCATGACATTGAGACGGCCAAGTCGCTTCTTTTCGAGTTGTGTGGCGAGTTTAGTTCGCGTCGCCTTAGAAGACGACAAGGACAAAACAAAACGATAGCGAATGTTCGAGATATACTAACTCTCTTACTTGAAATAGACCCGGAAAATATTCCGTGTTTTGTAGCAAAAGACTTGTGTAAGTTGCCTCCTGTTGACTACAATAGTATTGATATTTCTTCGCTACTGACTCAAATTAATCGTATGAAGATTGACTTTGAAGGACTCAGAGGCGATGTTAACAATATGTCAAAGCTTTATTTGGAAACCAGTCAGGATATTCGACAAATTAAAAATGCTGTGTCTGTACTGGCTTCAAAGGACAGCAAGGTTGATGGGGCTTCTTGCCTGCGTGAAGACAGCAGCCCCGTGGAAAGTGAATGCATTCCTCGAGGTGTTAATAAGCAGAATGACAATGAATCTTCTTTCCGCAATGACCCAACTGTTGCTTCTGGCGTGTCCAATTCAAATGAGTCTGGTGACAATGGTGCAAATCACCACGTCAGTGAATCAGTACCAGCTGCAACACCGATTTTTGACAAGACAGTGAGTGATAAGTCAGACTCAGATGGTTTCACAACTGTAATTTATCGTCACCGCAATCGGCGGCCTTCCAGCTATGCGGAAGTGGTTTCGAATGGAAAACAACAACTGTCATCTCAACCAGTAAAAGCTGATGATGTTCGTGCCGCTCCTTTGCTACAGATCGATCATACTTCTGCTAAGGCAAGACCGATTCAGCCAGCTAGTCGTCGCAAATACGTTCTTGGTAAGAAAAAACACGATGGTCTTATTCCAGTTGTCTCGCAAGAAAATTCATGTTTGTCAGCAGACTTGGGCCCAATACTGAGCCAGCACATCTTGTAAAGTACATTCGTGAAGTTAGTCATATGGATGTCATCGATTGTGAACGACTGCAATCCAAATACGACTCATATGCTTCTTTTCGAGTTTCTGTCAACGCCATGCATTTTGATTCTCTGATGAATCCTGATTTCTGGCCTGAAGGTGTCCTAGTTCGGAAGTTCTATCAACCCCGTAAACAAAATGAAGGAACTTCGTATCGCGTCATATAACTGTCGATCAGTTAAGAACTCGGTCATTGCTGTCAGAGACCTCTGTGAATCGCACGATATTTGTCTATTGCAAGAACACTGGTTGACTAAAGACAATATTTCTTTTTATCATCGATTCACAAAGACTTCGACTACTATGGTGAATCTGCAGTAGACACAAGTGAAAAGCTGCTCATCGGGAGGCCGTTTGGTGGTGTTGCCATTCTGTGGCGCAAATCTATAGGTCATGCCATCAAAGTCAAATCTTTTGGGGACAGTAGGATTGTTGGTATTGAACTTCACAGTGTAAACGGTAAAATTTGTATTTTGTGTGTGTATATGCCTACGTGTTGTAGGGAAAATTATGATGATTTTTTAGACTACTTGGCGAATGTTCACTCAATTGTTCAATCCAATGATGGTTACAATACGATGATCATTGGAGACTGGAATGCTGATCGTCACTCATTGTTTGGTTCTTCTTTTCATAATTTTTGCAACGAATACAATTATTACATCTCTGATGAGTTCTTTCTGTCAGATGACACCTTCACGTACGTCAGTGATGCTCATGGATCTACCTCTTGGATAGATCACTGTGTTTCTACTCATGGTGCTCATAATTGTATTAATTCTATATCAGTATTATATGACACAATATCCTCCGATCATTTGCCACTTAGCATTAATTGTGATTTTGAAATTTTACCAGTATGTCATCGTAATAATGAGAAGGCTGGTGCAAACAAGAAACCCACATTGAATTGGGATAAGATCAATATTCAGCAACGTAATGCTTATCATGCACTTTCTGACAGGTTTTTGAGTGATATAAAAATCCCATCTAGCGTCCTTTGTTGTAAAGATATGCATTGTACAGATAAAAACCATACAGAGTGTATTTCGCAATTTTATGACAGCATTATTAACAGTTTATATTCAGCCGGTATGCAGGCAATGCCTGGTGTACATAGCAATCACCACTCAATGGTGGCAGGGTGGAATGATCATGTGAAAGATCTTCATGCTATTGCTCGTGATACGTTTAAACTCTGGGTTAATTGTGGAAAACCTAAGTGTGGTCCACTTTTTGATTTAAAGCGCCGCTCTCATGCGAGGTTTAAATATGCTCTGTGTGCTTGCCAACGTCATGAAAATCAAATTAAAGCAGACAATGCAGCAAAAAACCTGTATTGTGGAAATCAACGTGGTTTTTGGCGGTCAGTCGGTAAGATTAATGCTAAAACACCACAAAGACCCAGCAGTGTTAATGGTTGCAATGGCGATGCTAATATTGTTGAAATGTGGCGTCAACATTACAGTGGTTTGTTTAATGACGTCCATAACAATAATGATCAAAAGTTTGTTGAAGACATGATAAACAGTTGTAATGGTGTAAATGACTTCATTGTTTCACCAGTGACATTCGATGTGCAATAAGAAAATTACAGATGGGCAAATCAGCTGGTTCAGATTTACTTTCAGCAGAGCATTATATCTATGCCGCTGACAAAGTGTTTGTACTGCTTAGTATGTGCTTTACTGCAATGTTAGTTCATGGAGTTTGTCCAAACAAAATCTCAGAAACTGTCCTTGTGCCAATTATCAAAGATAAGAATGGTGATATCAGTAATAAGAACAACTATCGTCCTATTGCACTGTCGACTATTGCTTCAAAAATTCTAGAATTTGTTCTTTTGAACAGTATGGAGTTGTATCTTGACACGTCTCACTACCAGTTTGGTTTTAAGAAGGGTCACTCTACTGACATGTGCCTGTTTGTTTTAAAGGAAATTGTCAATTATTACAGAAAAAATGGTAGTAATGTCATAATTACTTTTTTGGATGCTTCAAAAGCATTCGATCCCGTGAACCATTGGACATTGTTTAAGAAGTTGATTTCTCGCAAGGTTCCAATTTATATTGTAAGATTTTTACTCATTTGGTATCGGACGCAATCTATTATTATTCGTTGGGGTGATTGCATTTCATCTGGATTTACTGTTACTAATGGTGTAAGACAGGGCGGTGTCCTATCCCCAAACTGTTTAATGTATATAATGATAACTTGAGTGCTTTGCTTGTAAAATCTCAAGTAGGCTGTAATATCGGTGGAACGTTTATAAACCATTTAATGTATGCCGACGACATTTGCTTGATATGTCCTTCTGTCAAAGGGACGCAGAAATTGATAGATATTTGTAGTTCTTATGGTACCACTCATGACATTGTTTTCAATACAAAGAAAACCGAATGCCTGTGTGTCATCTCTAACAAATCTAGAGTTGTACATTTTCCTAAAGTTTACATAAATGGTATACAAATCGCATTTGTAGAAACTAAGAAGTATTTGGGCTGTCTTCTAACGTCTCACTTTTTAGACGATGCAGATATTGATCGTCAAAAGAGATCATTCTATGTTTCAGCTAATATGCTTCTGAGGAAATTTTCGCTATGTTCTTTAAGGGTAAAATGTATGATTTTTAAAGCCTATTGTTACCAATTGTACGGATCTCACCTTTGGTTTAGATATTCCCTTGGGGCTATGATGAAACTGAGAGTTGCTTATAATAATGCTGCCCGTATTTTTCTGGGATACAGAAAGTTCAGTAGTGCAAGTTCCATGTTTGTTTCAAACGATCTGTATAATTTTGACAGTTTACTCAGAAAACAAATGTATGGCTTTATGGTACGAATATCTATATGTGATAATGTAATTATTCAGCAAGTGAATCAGTGCTTGAATTTCTCATCTGAATTACGCAAGTTTTGGATTGATTCTCTTTTCTAGTGAGATAATGTTGGCTGTCAGCACCCTCTCCGGTGCTTTATTCCAAGTGTCTTTAAGTTTATTCTTTCATTCTGTAATAGTGTTTCTATGGACAATTGATGTCCGATTTAAAGAGAAATAATAATAATAAATACTATACCTGCTTTTCTTTAAAACAGTCAATTCCATTTAAGTTCTCAGGGGAGATGTTATCTTTTGTGGTCAGAGAAACAAGGCTCACACATTGTATTTCATTATATTTGTTGTTCCTCAATTTTTCATTGACAACTTGTAATCTTTCTAACATATTTATGTTGAGAGAATAATACATTGGTTTTAACACTAGTTTATTGACTCCTGTCTTGTGTTTTAAATTTTCACAATGTAGAGAAGTCAAATAGTCCCATCTAGATATTGCCTATGCCATTGAGATATTGCAACAGAAATCCTGAAATATGATTTCTTGGGTCAGGAAAGGGAAGGAAAACATCGAGTGCACTGAGGTGTAAAGTAGTGAATGCTTACACATAAGAATTGCTCGTGGTAAAAACATTCGCGCTGCCTATGGCAGCATGCCAGCAAAGAATACATGAGAATGAAGTTTCCAAAATTTTGCTCATTTCAAACGCATTGTGACACTTCCTTTTTTATTTCTGTCTATTATGAGAATTTTTGTTTCTCAAGCCATTACAGGCTTAATTTTTTTCTTTTATTTCACCTGGTGACAATTTTTTTCTCAAAATCCTCCATACCCCCCAGAAATCAAGTGGTTCTCCCCTATGTGAGCCCCTGACCTATACGGGCCATTGGATAACTTCCTCAGTACCGGTGTTTATCGCCTACGGAGGCCATCATTCTTCAGTCAATCAAAGGCGCATTTCGTACCCAAAAATACACGACAGCCGCAAAAGTGCATCACTGTCAACTTCATAACTATAGAACATATTGAAATACACAGTGAAACGTTTAACAACGTAAAAAATATGCCCAGACCGAGAAACAAGATGGCGTCCGTTTTGATTCTTCAACTCAGATTTTGTCCTACAGTTGTGCGCATGCACAGACGGTAGCTTTAGCGAAAGTGAGTCAAAATCAAGTAAATATAAAATAAAAATGGATAAAAATATTGTTTAAAAATAATACAAGGCATGTATCACCTCATTTTGAACATTTCTGACGGCATTTCAACTATACGAACACCCATGCCAAATATCACAATAATCAAATCAGTGGTTTTGAGGAAAAATTGAAAATAGTGGTTTTCACAAAAAAGCTAAAAAAGTGACTTTAAAGTGATTCAATCAAAATAACAAAAAAGACCGTTTGAGATACATGCCCAAGTGACCACTAGACCAAATTTCAGAAAAAGTTACTGAAGCGTTTCTGAGATACCTGCGTCCACAGCATACGGCCCACTGTATGCGACAACAGAGGCCGTGTCATCACATTAGTACTTTGGGCCAAAGGCCCAAAGGACTAAAAATCGTAACAAAATGGCCACCAGGCTGCCATTACATTGCATTAGACTGTGAAACCAATAGACATGCATATTTATGATATGATAGGTCAATGTCCTTGTACCAACTTTGAAAAACATCAGCTGATACATATCCAATTTATGGGCTCAGGACATGACAAAATCATAACAAAATGGCCACAAGGTAGCAATATGCATCGGATTGTGAAACCAACTGACATACATATTTGTGACATAGGTCAATGAGCTTGTACCAACTTTGAATAAAATCCGATGATACATGTTTGAGTTATGGCTAAGGACATGGGGAAAATTGTAACAAAATGGCCGCCATGCGGCCATATTGGATCGTATCGTAAAACAAATTGACGTACATATGTTTGATATAGATCAATGTCCTTGTACCAACTTTGAATATAATCGGTTGAGATGTGCCCAAGTTATGGCTCTGTACATGAAAATATTATAACAAAATGGCTGTACGGCGGCCATATTTGATTGTATCACAAAACAAATCAATGTGGATATGCATGACATAGGTCAATGTCCTTTTACCAACTTTGAATAAAATCGGTTGAAACATGCCTGATTTATGGGTCCGAAAATGAAAAAAATGTAACACAATGGCCGCCATGCGGCCATATTGGATCATATCGTGAAACAAATTGACATGTATATGTATGATATAGGTTAATGTCCTTATACCAACTTTGAATAAAATTGGTTGAGATGTGCCTGAGTAATGGCTCCGTACATGAAAAACTTGGAACAAAATGGCCGCACGGCAGCCATATTGGATTGTATCACAAAAAAAATTGTGCCATATGTATGACATATGAAGTAATCCTTGTACAAAGCTTGAATGAAATCACTCTAGGCATCTCTGAGATATCTGTGTGAACAGACGGACGGACGCACAGACATGACTCTGCAGCTCCTAGCTGCTGGCACCATTGGTGCTTCTCTAGTCTCCCTACGACCCTCTGTTGCCACCCCTCCGTTTTGGCCGTGTCCTCTAAATCCTGCCGTCGTTTTTCGACTTTTTTGTATTCAAGAGCATAAACACCTCCAGGCTCCTGGGTTTTTTTAGGATTTTATTAGAGGGGGTCTAGCATTTGATTTGAAATTAAGACCGCCAGAAGTGTAGATAGTTTTAAGCGCAGTTTGAAAACCTACCTTCTTACTCAGTTTTATGTGTAATTTTCTGTTTTAATTTTTTAGTGTGGTTGTATTTTTAAATTATTTTATACAGCTATGTACAATGTGCTGAGACGTATGTGTCGAGCATTTTAAACAAATTTTAATAATAATAATAATATAGCATTTGCATATGCAGAATGTTAGAAGGAGAGCTACCCTTTGCATGCGCAGGGCATTAGAGGGGGGTCTAGCATTCCCATTCGCAGGACATTAGAGTAGGCTCTAGTCTTTACAATGAAGGACATTAGAGGGGTCTAACCTTTGCATAGGCAATATGACGGGGTTTGGGGAGAGCCTTTGCGCAGCAAACCACTGGATACCCAGGAGAGGTGCTAATTGTGGAATTGCCAAGCCAGCCACTGGATGACCAGGGGAGGTGAAAATCAGTCAGCAGGTCTGCCAGCTAGTGATTACCTGCGGTTGCCTCTGGGGTTTGGAATTGAACAAGAAATATGTCCACGGTGTATAGAGAATACACCTGTGGGGTTACCGAGGCGAGCGTGACTATTTTTCTGGCTTCAGGGGGGTGCTCTTCTGTTTTTCCACAGGGACGATAGTGGCTTTCTAGCTTGCAATGCTATAGTGCTCTAATAGCTTGCAATGTCGATGGTGCTATAGAAGCAACTTTCGATGCTGATGACACTCTAGTGGCTTGCAATGTTGATGTTGACTGGGGACGCTATGGTTGTAGTCTCTTTTGCCAGATACAATCGTCTTCTCTGCCACACGGACATGCTACCCTGAGGTTCACAATTTCGTAGCAGCTCGAATACACCAGTACAAACACATCCTGTCTTTGTTTTCATGTTCTGCACTGCTTTGATGGACAGAATCCGTCTTGGCAGCTGCAACAGGTCGTCGGCTCTTGTGTGCCTGCTTAGTTTCTTGCTATAGGTGTTTGGTTCTCCGATCTCTTGCCTGCATTCCTTTCAGAGTTTACACTCGTTGCTACGGGTTCTATGGTGTTTGGATCAAAAGCGGCAAGCAGTATCGAGGTGCTCGACTGACAATGTATGTTCTCTGCCATCCTCTTGCCTCCGCTCTTGCTGCCTCACATTGAATTCAAGTTGTAGAAACCGTTTACAGTCGATATGCAGACCAACACCACAATGACTTTACAGCAGTAAGTGTAAGTACCATGAGCTTCGATTATACAATAGAAATCTGCCAATATTACGTTTTGAATGGTAAAGTCGGCACTTTTTGTGGTATATAAATTATTGGTTCACCGTTATCAAATTACACAAGTAAGAAAGTTCTATTTGAATGTTAGAGATATTTAGAAATTGCTACTGATTGAATTTTAATCTTATAATTAGAGACAACAATTTGAAAAGGTTAATGTGAAGATGCCTATTAAATATGACAGAAAGAGGGAGAAAGGAAGGAGAAAAAATATGCCAGAGACAATTTTATTATAAAATGTTCTGTTCTGATTCATCATTCTTTTATCTTCATATCATAGTATCTCTTGTGCCATTCTCATTTTCGGATCACGGCGACATACCTTTTACCATACTGCTTACCTTTTTTGTTCTCTGTAAAGATACACCTATGTGTAGGAAAACTGAAAATGTCAAAAATCTCTTCAGGAAATGGTTAAGGTCTTGCTGATGTTGACTTTAGTCATTATAAATTTTTGTGAACATGTAGCTGCTGAACGTCTATCATTAATGTGCGACAATCGGGACAAGTACCTTCATGGTTGTGCTTGAGCTTTAATTTTGCAATGATAGATTCCGTATGATATTTATGGTAGATTGGTTTGTAGAAACTCAACAGAAACCATATCATATTGAAAGACGTGGCGTGACGTCAACAAACACAGTGAGTAAATTTTCGTACAAAAACATGCTCATTCATATCATTTATAACTTTAATGGTAAAATGTTGTACATAGAGCATACAATATGTGGGACATACCATTAAATTGTCGAGGTACTTTTCAAGAAAGATATATTACTTGAAACAAAACTCAAGGAAATAAAAATAACCCCGCAGCTAAGAGAAACATTAACAAACTTCAGATTCAGTAACCATATAGTACTACACATAGAAACCCGAAGACAATCTAAAACCCCCGTCAATGAAAGAATTTGCAAAAGATGTTAATATAATCACATTGAAGACGAGATACATTTCCTATTTAATTGTGAATACTATAAATCAGAACGAAATATATTATACAATACAATTCAATCAGTACATCCAACATCCAAATCATTATCACATAACTGTCAATTAGAATTCATGATGAATAACAAGAAACTATACATTCCCATGTCAATGTACATTAGCAAATGCCTACAACTGAGAGATCAATAACAAACAACAACAATGAACAAACATATTATACAATACAAACAATGAACAAACAAATTTTCTTTCCAGATTGTCTTCTATTTATGTATGTACTTTTATTTTTCCCTTTTTGCTGGTTTTGTTCTTTGGGGGGCCTACTCATTGTATTGCTTCTTTGAGGTCTTTATGTATGACGATGTTTACCCTTTCCCTAGGGTAACGAGTGTCAAGAGTTAAGAGCATTTATTTAATATGAATTTACATTGAAAATAATTCAAAAACGACGATAATAATTTGAATACATTGTTTATGTTTTATCTGACTACCTATAAATAGATTACTGATAAGAATGGTCATCAACAGGGTGTTGTATACATCTATGCTGTATATCTAGATAAACCATTGGCATTATTTTCTGTTTATGAAAATATTGTGTAAAACTCAAAACATCTCCCTAGGGACAACAAAACCTGACCTCGTAATCCATGCAGTTTTCGTCTTCGTTTCGGCATACGAAACCGACAGTGGTGTCAAAGTGTAGGAAGTTACCATCGTTAGGGGACACGATTTCTCCACTTTGCTTCACTCGTACCTGTATACCAGACGGTTCGCTGCATATCTGGTTAGGATATTCACTACGGAGGTTGCTCAGAAGTTCCCAGTCCCCGTAGCCACTAGGATTGTCTCGATCGTACCAGTTTGTCCATTTAGAGCAGGTATTGGCTGTGACGGAATTTTAATTGAGACGTTAGATTGTATAATGGCCAGCAGGGTCAAACATCTACTTTAATATAGGTAGCTCTCCCTCGGAGATTGCATACTATACTCACTTAATTCGATTCAGCTTAGGAACCTACATCATATGTTTTCCTAACAAATCACGTAGATTGTTGAAATTCAACTTTGAATGCAGCGAACTGTTATAAATTGAAAGCGATAAGTACTGATTATTCATTCCTTTGACAGTGCTTCTTTCAAAAAATTTGGGTATTGCGCGGTTCGAAAGTGAAAGATTTAAACTTTCGATAAAAGATATCTCAATGAGAATATTTCAACCATTCTCGTACCAAATCAGAACAAAAAACAGGGGTCACAGTGCTAAATTTGTTACAAGAGAAACCGTTATGAAATTTAAAATGGCAACACTCGGTGTTAACTGGATAGGGTTAAATGAAATTTTCGAATTCCGAACATCTAAGATAATGACACACTTTCTTACACCAAAGGCTTTGAAATGAGTCCCTACAAGATGTAGATTGAAAAAGAAAGATTATCATGAAAAATTGATCAGTTTTAATATCAATGCTCGAGGCGCATTTTCTCTTAATACTAGCGGTAAACTAAACTAGCCGTATTTTCTACCCTGGGTTGGTAGCTCTGCTGGTGGACAGAATTGTCCCCGAGGTTATCATTTGCCCAGTTAAAGCGATGAATTCGTTTCTTTGCTTCGATAAAGTTTGTATGTGCGATGTGTGATAGTGAGCATGCGTGCGTGAGTGCTTCACGAACTCTACAACGTGTGGAGCGGTCTCAGTCAGAAAAATGTAACAACTTAGCTGGCTATTGAACCACTCTTTTTTTGGGAGTGGAGATTTAGCCGAGCGGTTCTCTCTGTGGCCTCTCTGATGCCGTATGTTGTGGGTTCGAACCCGATGAGAAAAAAACAAACAAAAAAAACTAGCCGTATTAATACCAAACATATCGACTGACATGTGCTTACCTGCACAACAAAACCTGACTCTGTAGTCCATACACTCCCGATCACTTTGTGAATCCTTTTTACAGGCAAACCCTTGTGTTGGATTGTAATACGCGAAATCCTCCCCAGTAGACTCAGCAGGGATCCCTTCCAGTGTTTCTGCGTATATTGCTGACGGAGATGCACAAATTTCGCCAGGATTCTCAGATGTCAATGAACTGATATTTTCCCAGTCTCCAGTTGCAGTAGGATCATCGCGATCGTAGAATTTGGTGATCATCCCATCACAATCTGATTCAGGTGAGAAAGCGGGAAAGAAGCGATTAGACATACGTATAGTCCTCATGAAGAATGTGCTGAAATGAAATAGATTGTTTCAATATCCATACAAACACTTCATGATAGCAAACGTGTATGTATTGGGACGACATCTTCGTCAATTATCCCCTATCCCCTTATTTGCGATTATACACATTTCTCTTTAATGATAAAAATGTTGCTGAATCAGGAAAGTTTGCGATAAACGGCTTACCACGGCAACAAAATTTGACCCTGTAGTCATGGCAAGTTTTATCCGTTTGGTCTGCTTTGACACAGATAAACCCATTGACTATGTCATATGACTGGAACACTTCCCCGGTAAGCTCAGCAGGTATTCCAGTGACAGTTTCTGCATACACAGCCGTCGGGTTGTCACAGATTTCACCGGGGTTTTCGGATTGCAAATTACTTAAATTCTCCCAATCTCCGGTTCCTGATGGATTGTCGCGATCGTAAAAAGACGTCCAGGACCACTACATTCTGTTTAAGATAAATGTCTACATAATATGATTCTCTTTAAGGATTGTAAAGTAAACTTTTGATTAATACTACACATGTCACGGACACAAAAGCAAAATCTTTGATGCATCTACAAAGCAATAAATAATGGTTTGCCGCGCTAAAAACTTTCATGATGTTTGCAGACGTACGCATGACACATGCCTTTCACTCACGAAATTGCTATCTGGAAGAAAGACGGCTCAAAATCTCTAGGGAAGAGAGTTGTTAAAAGGTAACTGTACAGCTACAAGAACATCTAATTTATCTGTTTGAATTGACAAAGTAGATGCCTACATGCAAAAGAGCAAATGTGTCGTCTAGTGGCAAGCCATGAAAACTATTCATAATGAAAGGTGAACGTCTCTAAAAAATCCTCAAACGCATGAGGATAAACAACACCTTCTAGCTGACAGTATACAATTAGTGAAGCTACAGGTCTTTCAGGATGACCATCTTCACTTTCATGTTCTTCACACACATTTTCTTCTCGATTACACAGAGTGTTTATAAGCCGTACATTTAAGTTGCCGACTCATTTAATCACTGGTTAGAAAAACATGAAAGTCTCTGGGGTCTTACGAAAGAGGTATCTCCAAGTTGCAAGAAAAACATACCCGGGATTATATGGTCTTGGCAGAGACGGAACACTAATTTCCAGAACACAGGGTGCCAGTTTATGATCTCTTTCACGTAAACAGAAAGGCAATTGACTGCACATTCACATACAAATTGACCACTCGCACACAATAATTAAATGAGTTGGCAATGTTAATGTCTGGCTTATCAACAAATTCTGTGTGTACTTTAGAAGAAAACGTGTGTGATGAACATGCCAGTGTAAATGGTCAACCTAAAAGACCTGTAAGCTATCAGCCTAGAACTCTATTAAATCGTTGATAAACATTGATTCAACAATCAGGCAATACAATCACAGCTTTGCTGGTGCAGTTGTAACATCCCTTTGTTGACTGAACACATAATCATATCAGGTTACATTCAGTAAGTTCTTGCTGGGAGTCGAGCTCACAATGTACGGCAACCAGTTAGCGAAGACACTACAGTCAAAACCGCTCTTCTAAATCCCCACATGTAAAGCTACCGATACTTAACTCGTAAACTGACCTTCTAGTTTGACAGTTGTTAATTTATATACGTAGCTGTCTTTATAATATCGTAATTTGACTTTTTCAATGTAGAGAAAACCACTATAGACTGAAAGGTTCCGTCGCATGCGGGCGCTCTGGCGCACTGCGACCTACGACCCTTTAACACGATCTTTTCGAAAACGACCTATATCGCGGAGAAACTGAAGCAACTCTACAGTGGAACTGACATCTGGACATCACAGCGGAGCCTGCCTTTGTAAAAAATAAACACAGTGTACTTCGTCGATGGCAATTCCAACAAGATTTTCTTGATAGACATCGCAACTGAGTAATCTCCGCCACTCTCTCGTCATGATAGCATCTGGTGAACTGAACACAACCTGGAATTTACCACGCACAATTTGTTCCTTGGTACGTACGTCGTTTCGGAGATCTGGATCAAAGCCGCCTTCACACCCATTTCGCCGCAATTCTGCACTTGATCTTTCATGAGTGAAATCAGGGGCGAAATCCCCAGAACGATCGATCCTGAACAGTTCTTAAGTGTGTCCATAACTTTGGTGCCAGCGTGTACATCATAGATTTCCCATACCGTGGGGCCCTGTTGGTAAAATAGCGAACACATCCTCTGCCGCCGCAAAAACTCTTTGAGTGCGTCTCTTTGCTCTGTTTTGAACGTAATATTATATAGATCAGAACATTTACTGACTGCCTCGGCAATGCGAGTCGGCGATTGTTCGGATCGGCCATAATGATCAAATCGGAACGCTAGACACAGACGTCAACGTGAGTATAGCTTCGGCCGTTTGATTTTCAATACTTTGAGTTTGAGAAAACACGTTGTGTTTGTTGACAAACGAGACATGATATAAGCTTAGGCGGGACAAAAGCCGGGCGACAGTTTTGAATATGCTAATCACGATCACGCACTGAGTGAGCGATGTGGGCGGTCTTGTTACCCTACATACTGTCAATTAACTCGTTTCTGTAATACGATTGGTTCCAACAAAATTTTATTGGAGAACAGGATTTCAACAGTGTGCCTTCAGTCGTGGTAAAGGGTCGTAGGTTGCAGTGCGCCGGAGCGCCCGCACGCGATGGAATCTTTCAGTCTACAACTACTACACATGAACGAAAAAAATTCGGGCTAATGTGCAGCACTGAATAAGATCTGACCCAATTGGGTAGCTGAATCTTAGCAGTATAATGAAAACAATACAAATAGACTCCCTAAGTGGCTGTGAATAGTGAAAATGGACCAATCAGAGAAAGAGCTTATTCAAGCTGCACATCAGCAGAAAAATTCAGGCAGTGCAAATGTGGAATTGCTCATCTCATTGACCGACACACTTTTTTCGAATCATTATTTGTAATCAAATATGCCTGCTCCCACTTTATATGTATTCAAAAACCAGGAAACCGAAAGTTTAGCATGGTAGCAAATTTACTCAAACCATGGAGAGGTACATGTCATGGGTAAATCCTCGAGTTTGGTACCTACAATTGCATGAAATGCGTCATACCAGGTATGACGAACCATTTGAGCGCCTAAATTCAATATATCAGGGATATATATCAGATACATCTGAATGCTTGCAATTTTAAAATCCGTTTTGCAAAGTGTAAACCTGCAATTTATAAACACCACATGACAGAAGACTTGTCCTGTCCTCTATGAGAGCTATTTATAAGTAAGCCATATGCTTCCAGAACATTGGACGATCCAGTCCTAGCTGACACATTTGGAAATAAACCTGAGCGGAGTATATTTCCGGTTTGTTGGGGTACTCAGACTATTTATGAAAGACTTGCGTGAATCTGTTTATGGAATCGAAAAACGGTTTATTCTGTAAAGTCTGACCAGAAATCTCGTACAGTTAGAATCCTTGAAACTTGCCAGGACGGCGAGCATTGTAGTTTGGTGGTGTACCGACAGGAAGAAAATAATTTTACTTCATTATATGTATATTAATTATAATTATGAATTCCATAAAAATACGGCATACCTGGTATGCAGTTCACGTATTCCAGTCTGTAAGCAATCCTGTGAGACGTAGCAACAGAGAACAATATTGGTAAAAAAAGAAGTTTCGTAGTTTGTTCAACGAATGTTGAAGGAAGAGTGATCTTGTACTGTTGTTTTTAGAGATACACACTTAATAACGATAGAAGAGGCAATGGAAACAGGAGAGACTGTCAGCAAGAGGTCTACTCTTAGACTAACGAACAACTCACCGATAACGAACACATCTGCCCCATCCAAACCAGCCGCAACGAGCTCTATACCTTTCTTTGTAGCTTTCTCTTCGTGATTGACAAGGTCCAGAACTTTTGTGGAAAGGAAAAGAAGGATATTACAGTGTAGGCAAAACAGCAAAATACATTTTAGTTAAAAACACCAGAAAAAAATTAGATCACTCGTAAGCGGCGTCTGGTATAACATTCTGTGATTATTATGTTATATCTTCTAACGGCGTCTTGTATTAACTAGATGCCCGGCAGTAAGCAACGGAGAAGCATCTCAGTATAATTGAGGAATTCTACCCTTCCCATCGCTGCCATGCATATTTCACCCACTAACAACCACCTCACATTGCATGACACAAGGAAAATAAATATGCAGTGACTGTAACGAACGATTCCTCGAGACTAAACATACGATGACAGTTCAGCTTTAAAAGCAAACCATACTAGTGCCACTAATGTAAGCTACAGTGCAGGCAGACTGACATTTTAATGCACATTTACTTTCGTCAATTACCTTTTCCATCTGAGGATCTGGCACCACAAGGGAAGTGGAAAATAGAAGCGGTACATGGCGGAAAATTTTCATATATTTTTTTCCAGCAACAGTTCATCTTTCATAGGGAATATTTAACTACAGTTGAAGCCATACAGACACGATTACGAACCCAAATTGTCGCCGGAATAAAACGAATTCACCTACACTATGATTGCATCTACCAATTCTTCACGGTCGCGGATAATTTAACCAGAGTGCCTATATAATGCGATTCTTTGTTAGCCTACTTTGGATATTAGCAGTATGGGCAGTATTTACGTTAAGAAAGTTGAAAGAAAGAGGTATCGTCTGACAAACCAAATATGTCAGTCGTACACCTTTATGCAGACAGCAGAGACAGACGGTTATACTTACCTTACAAGCTGCAACAGGCAGCAACAAACCAAAATAACGGCTATGTAAACTTTCATACTTAAAAGGCTAAAAAACACTGTATAGACAGCCTTGGGATAAGAAACGCTCGTGTCGACAGTTGAACGCAATCTGATCTTAGAGACGGATGTAGTTCTATCATAAGTATTTCCTTGTATGTAAATTGTATTGCTCCTCTTGCATGTTATTGCAAACGCCTTTACATTCACTGCTTTGCATAAAAAATGGATTCTCCGAAAGCAGTGAACAAATGAAATGAGCATTCACCTTTTGGGAGGGGTTTTGTTGAAGACATGAAAGAAGTTAGATACCGACGGTAAATCTAAGGGGTTTTCCCACATAGAGATTAACGCCAGTCTTTCTGTAGGTCGTCTGTGCAACAGTCCGAATGTACAATTTACAATGGTCCATAGTAGAAGTAAACGGCAACGCCCTGACCATAACGTTTATATATGGGCTTTAATTAATTTTTACTTTTCTCGCCCGCGCCCGTAAATAAACGTTAATGGTCTGGGCGGAATCTGTTATTTTCATTATATCGTCAACGAACCCGAGAAACTGTCAACATTTTAATACGGACATTTCCCACGCGAAAGACAACGGGCCCTGTTACAACCGATAACATAGTAACTAACCGATAATGTATCAAAACCGATAACGTAGCAAAAATTTATCGATCACGTAGTAATTTTTCCCAAACGATAAAGTATCAACCAATGTACCGATAACGTATGATCAAATCAACTGATAACATAGCAAAGTCAACAAATACCGTAACACATTCATTGATAAAGTAACAATGAACCAATAATAAACGTATTTAATCAACTGATAACGTTTAGGATCAAGTGATTCATGGGGAGAGATCTATTCTCGATCGATCGATCGATCGATAGATCGACTGATTGATCGATCGATCGATGCATTGATCTATCCATCAATCGATCCATCGATTGAATGGTCGGATCGATTGCATGATCAAATGATCTAGATCGATTGACAGATCTATATATATCAGTCCGGGTATGATTGACCAATCAGCGAACCACAATCGCAAATGTCATGAATAATTAACCGTGTAAACCTAGGGCTATATATTGCAACGAGTCCGGAATTTTTCGGCTTGATATCACGCTTTATTTTTTGCACTCGGTCATTTTGAGATGTAGACGTTACGCACTTTTTTCAGTATGGTCGAGACGGTGACCGACACAAGTGGTTAATACATCGAAAATTACTTATTTTAATGGTTTTCCTGGCCAGGTAACTCTCCTAGAAATCAGGATGTGACCCTTTTAATTTTACAGTAAGTTATCTGTCGCAAAATAAAGCTTTTTTTCGCCTTTCCATCCGTAGTATGGATAATGTTTTAAGCTTTGCAACGATAGGTCAACTGTTCTTGTCAGTCATCGGAGCACGATTTTTTGATCACCATGCATTTCCCGGTACGATTGACCTTTCGCTCAAAAAAACGCGCGCGCCTGATCAATGGCCGAAAAGTTAACCAAAAGCTGGAAAAGAGAACGAAAAACGTCCAATAACTCTTTGTCGAATATGGTCAAGGGGAAAGAAAATCAGAAAACTATTCCTGAAGAAATCCTTACAGTTTTTAAAACGGGAGAACGTCGCAAATCGACATAGCATGAGACAGCAGTCTCGCTCAATCTGTTGATCTGTCAGGTCAGATCGTGATCTCAGCTTTAAAAGCAATCCAAACTAATGCCACTAATGTAAGCTAGAGTGCAGGCAGACTGATATTTTAATGCACACTTACTTTAGTCAATGACCTTACCCACCCGAGGATCTGACACCACAAGAAAATTGGAAAATAGAAGCGGTACATGGCGGAAAATTTTCAGATATATTTTTCAAACAACAGTTCATCTTTCGTAGGGAATATTTAACTATGGGTGAAGCCATGCAGACATGATTACGAACCCAACTTGTCGCCGGAATAAAAGCAATTCATCTACACTATGATTGCATCTACCAATTCTTCACGGTCGCGGATAACTTAACCAGAGTGCCCATATAATGCGATTCTTTGTTAGCCTACTTTGGATATTAGCAGTATAGGCACTATTTACATTAAGAAGGTGAAAGAGAGGCGTATTGTCTGACAAACCAAAAATGTCAGTCGTACACCTTTATGCAGACAGACGGTTATACTTACCTTACAAGCTGCAACAGGCAGCAACAAACCAAAATTACGGCTATGTAAACTTTCATACTCAAAAGCACTGCATAGACAGCCTTGGGATAAGAAACGCTCGTGTCGACAGTTGAACGCAATCTGATCCTGGAGACGGGTGTTGTTCTATCATAAGTATTTTCTTGTATGTAAATTGTATTGCTCCTCTTGCATGTTATTGCAAACGCCTTTACATTCACTGCTTTGCATAAAAAATGGATTCTCCGAAAGCAGTGAACAAATGAAATGAGCATTCACCTTTTGGGAGGGGTTTTGTTGAAGACATGAAAGAAGTTAGATACCGACGGTAAATCTAAGGGGTTTTCCCACATAGAGATTAACGCCAGTCTTTCTATAGGTCGTCTGTGCAACAGTCTGAATGTACAATTTACAATGGTCCATTGTAGAAGTAAAGGGCAACGCCCTGACCATTGACGTTTATTTATGGGCTTTAATTAATTTTTATTTTTCTCGCCCGCGCCCATAAATAAACGTTAATGGTCAGGGCGGAATCTGTTATTTTCATTATATCGTCAACGAACCCGAGAAACTGTCAACATTTTAATACGGACATTTCCCACGCGAAAGACAACGGGCCCTGTTACAACCGATAACATAGTAACTAACCGATAATGTATCAAAACCGATAACGTAGCAAAAATTTATCGATCACGTGGTAATTTTTCCCAAACGATAAAGTATCAACCAATGTACCGATAACGTATGATCAAATCAACTGATAACATAGCAAAGTCAACAAATACCGTAACACATTCATTGATAAAGTAACAATAAACCAATAATAAACATATCAAATCAACTGATAACGTTTAGGATCAAGTGATTAATGGAGATAGATCTATTCTCGATTCATCGATCGATCGATAGATCGACTGATTGATCGATCGATCTATGCATTGATGTATCCATCTGTCCATCTATATATATCAGTCCGGGTACGATTGACCAATCAGCGAACCACAATCGCAAATGTCATGAATAATTAACCGTGTAAACCTAGGGCTATATATTGCAACGAGTCCGGAATTTTTCGGCTTGATATCACGCTTTATTTTTTGCACTCGGTCATTTTGAGACGTAGACATTACGCACTTTTTTCAGTATGGTCGAGACGGTGACCGACACAAGTGGTTAATACATCGAAAATTACTTATTTTAATGGTTTTCCTGGCCAGGTAACTCTCCTAGAAATCAGGATGTGACCCTTTTAATTTTACAGTAAGTTATCTGTCGCAAAATATCGCTTTTTTCGCCTTTCCATCCGTAGTATGGATAATGTTTCAAGCTTTGCAACGATGGGTCAACTGTTCTTGTCAGTCATCGGAGCACGATTTTTGATCACCATGCATTTCCCGGTACGATTGAGCCTTCGCTCAAAAAACCCGCGCAGGATCAATGGCCGAAAAGTTGACCAAAAGCTGGAAAAGAGAACGTAAAACGTCCAATAACTCTTTGTCGAATATGGTCAAGGGGAAAGAAAATCAGAAAACTATTCCTGAAGAAATCCTTACAGTTTTTAAAACGGGAGAACGTCGCAAATCGACATGGGCTGAGACAACAGTCGCGCTCAATCTGTTGATCTGTCAGGTCAGATCGTGATCTCAGCATAACCTTTCAAAGCGAATGCACGTAACCCTCATTACATATACGGTACGCCATTGGCTCTTCCCAACTATCCTCTATATGGACATTACCCGGACTGATATATGTATATATATATATATATATATATATATATATATATATATATATATATATATATATATATATATATATATATATATATATATATATATATATATATATATATATATATATATATATATATATATATATATAATAATCAACCAATAACGTAGCCAAGTCGAGGAATAAAAATTTAAATCAACGGAAATGCATATTATCTCATGTACAAGCCAAATTTGTCGCCTCCGAACGAAATTATGGGATTTATTTTTACGTCACGACAACCCGCGTCTATGTCATCAATTTTGGTGCATCGGACCTTTTTTGCGTTGATCTTCCGTGTGTTCGTCAATTACACAAACAACGACTGAGGGCGCTTCAGCGAGAAGGGTTTCGTGAACATCGTGTCAACATTTTCTTGTTTGTAAAGATCTTCATAAAATTCTGCTTGTATGTCTAATTGATTCTATATTAGACATACAAGCAGAATTTTATGAAGATCTTTACAAACAAGGAAATGTTTACACCCTACTACAGAGGGAATTAATAGATAAAGCTAACATTGCTTTAAGTAATCAAGATAAACAGAGTTGTGAAGGTCAAATTACACCGGGAGAAGCTCTCAACGCTTTAAAGTCAATGGCCAACAATAAGTCATCAGGTTCTGTTGGCCTTTCAGTGGAATTCTATAAATGCTTCTGGCATATTTTAGGGTCTGACCTAATTGAAACATTTAACGCTTGCTTTAATTCAGGGGAATTGACGAACAGCCAGAAACTTGGTTTAGTTTCTTTGTTCTATAACAAGGGAGATAAGGCAGACTTAAACAATCGGAGACCAATAAGTCTCCTCAATGTAGACTATAAGATTCTCCCAAAAGTAATTGCTAATAGGGTGCGGAAGGTAATTGGCAAAATATGTAGCCCAGATCAGTGTGGATACATCCCCGGGCGGGAGATAGGTGATAATATTGTCTACTAGAGATATTGTTACGTGCAGAGAAAACGAACAAAAGGGTGAACTCAGCAGTTAACGTTTAAACAAAATTTATTACAAAAAAAAACTAATTGCTAAGTCAGGGATAGAGTACAAGCTTTAAAAGTGTACAGACTACTTATCTCAGCTGGGACGGCAAAGCTCCAGTCTCAGAGTTGTAACAGTCAGTGAATGAATGAACAGTCCTTGCAGGCTTGCAGCTGCACAAAGTCCACAGTATAAATCCAGCGTTGACAGTGAAGGTCTTGAAAAGTCTTGAGAATGACTACTGCTGGAGTTTATAGTAACACACAAGAGACACGATCCCAAAGTCTGACTGGAAGCTGAGCGCGTCCCTTTTATAAAGGCATATAAGAACAATCTAGAACTTTTATTGACATGCTAATTACAGTTCTAAAATTATCTCCCCTACACAACTAATCAACTTTCCAGAACATTCCAAACATGACTAATTGAATTCAAGGTTGTGAGGTCATCAAGGGCAGTGACCTTGGGAATGTTCTAGACTAATTGAACTCAGGTCATGATGAGTGTGGGGGAAATGACCTACATAACACACCCCCTCTTCAAAAAAGAAAATTTTCAATGAAAATCTTTCTTTTACAAATGTAATCTTAAAAGTGTGAACAACAATAAGTTCTAAATACGAGAGAGACAGTCTGCAATTAAATTGTCTCTGCCTTTGATATGTCTAATGTCAAGATTAAACTCCTGTAACATTAAACTCCATCTTAGCAATCTCTGATTTTTGCCTTTAAATTTCTGCAGAAAAACAAGAGGGTTGTGATCAATATAAACCACTATTGGCTGATTTGAAGAAGTAACATAAACTTCAAAATGCTGTAAAGCTAATATCAAAGATAAACACTCTTTTTCAATTGTAGAGTAGTTTCTCTGGGATTTGTTAATTTGCGTGAAAAATAGCAAACAGGATGATCTACCCCATGACTATCCTCTTGCAATAAAACAGCACCAGCAGCCGTATCACTAGCATCTACAGCTAATTTGAATGGCAAAGTGAAATCTGGTGCAGACAACACTGGGGCACTTTGCAGTATGGCTTTAAGTGTATCAAATGCCTGTTGGCATTGCTCTGACCAAACAAACTTTACTTTCTTTTAAGTAAGTTAGTCAAAGGCTCAGTAATTGTGGAGAAATTTGGACAGAATTTTCTGTAGTAACCAGCCATACCGAGAAAGCGCATCAGTTGTCGTTTGCAGTTTGGTATGGGAAAACTTGAAATGGCACTGATTTTGGCATCAACAGGTTTTACCTCACCCTGTCCTACAGTATGTCCGAGGTAAGTTACCCTTGCCCATACAAACTCAGATTTGGCAAGGTTGACAGTCAACATTGCTTTACTCAGTCTCTCAAAGAACTTCCGCATGAGCTTGATGTGTTCCTCCCAGGTGTCACTATACAGAATGACGTCGTCAACGTAAGCTGCACACCCGTCTAGCCGGATATGACGTCGTTGATCATCCGTTGGAACGTTGCCGGAGAGTTCTTCATTCCAATGGCATCACCTTGTACTGGAACAATCCGTCTGGCGTAACAAAGGCGGATATTTCACGAGCACGATCTGTCAGAGGGACTTGCCAAAATCCCTTCAGTAGGTCAAATTTCGTCACATACTTGGCTTTTCCCACTCGGTCGATGCAGTCATCAATCCTCGGGATTGGGAAAGTGTCTGTCTTTGTTAAAGTGTTGACCTTCCTAAAGTCCGTGCACATACGATAACTGTGATCTGGTTTGGGAACAAGTATGCACGGCGAACTCCAGTTACTTTTACTGGGTTCAATAAAGTCATTGTCCAGCAGGTATTTGACTTCTTCCTGGAGATATTTTGCTTTTGTTGGATTCAGTCTGTATGGATGTTGTTTTACAGGCTTACTGTCCCCAACATCAACGTCGTGATAGATGACGTTTGTCCTCGTTGGAACATCTTGAAACAGGTGTTTATATTCGTGGAGCAGTTCTTTCACCTGTGTTGTTGTTCTGGCTGGAGGTGTGCCAACTTTGTAGACTCCAGCTTCTCCAGGATTTCTGAGTTCTGAAGCTTGACCGAGCCCAGCTTTGAGTTTAGAGTATTTTCACTCAAGTCAGTTTCAGTATCACTATCTTCATAATGGCCAGAACTGACGGTACTGACAGGCTGAGTTATAGTAGGATTATCCCTATCCAAATATGGCTTAAGCATATTTATGTGACATAGCTGCTTTTGTTTTCGCCTGTCAGGTGTTATTATGATGTAATTTAATCACTCAATTTCTTATCGATTAGATATGGCCCAAAGTAACGAGCATGGAGTGGTTTGCCAGGAATTGGAAGTAGAACAAGAACTTTTTGACCTGGTTCAAACTTCCGTTTTGAGGTGTTTTTATCGTATTTGGTTTTCATTGACTGCTGAGATGACTCAAGATTTTCTCTGGCTAATTCACATGCTTTAGAGAGTTTTGTACGAAAATCTGACACATATTGCAAAATATTCAGACAATCATCATCGTCTGATAGGAATTTCTCTTTAACGAGCTTAAGTGGGCCACGGACTGTATGTCCAAATACAAGCTCAAATGGGCTAAAACGAAGAGACTCTTGAATTGACTCTCTAACAGCAAAGAGCAGAAAATGAATTCCTTCATCCCACTGCTTCTCTGTGTCAAAACAGTAGGTCCTAATCATGTTTTTCAAAGTTTGATGAAATCGCTCAAGAGCACCCTGACTTTCTGGATGATAGGCGGATGACCTATACTGTTTAATGCCTAGCTGATCCATTACTTGTTGAAAAATACCAGACATAAAGTTGGAGCCTTGATCGGACTGGACACATTTAGGGAGGCCGAATAAAGTGAAAAATTTGACTAAAGCTCTCACTATAGTCTTTGTCTTTATATTTCTCAGTGGTATGGCTTCTGGGAACCGAGTTGATGTACACATAATTGTCAGCATGTACTCATTTCCTGATCTTGTTTTGGTAGGGGCCCAACACAGTCTATTAGTATCCTACTAAATGGTTCTTGAAATGCAGGAATTGGCTGTAAAGGGGCCTTGGAATGGTCTGATTTGGCTTTCCTACCATTTGACATGTGTGACAGGTTTTACAGAAATGTGCTACATCCTGCCTGAGATTAGGCCAATAAAAGTGACTGAGAATTTTGTGATAAGTTTTCCTTACTCCCAAATGACCAGCCCAGGGGGTTTCATGGGCTAGGCGCAATATTTCAGCACGATAGGGCTTTGGAACAACAATTTGATGTTTTATAGCCCAATCGTCATCAACCAAGACATCTGGAGGTCTCCATTTACGCATGAGAATACCAGATTTTGTATAATAGGAAACAGAGCTATCTGAAGTTTTACCTTCATCATCTACCCTGTCAAACAAAGACAAAATATCTGGGTCTTTGTGTTGTTCTGCAATGAGATTTGATCTAGAAAATGTCTGACTTTGGTCAGCAGAAGTTTTACTGGAAGTTTCAAATCCACGAGGGATAACGGAATGATCCGTGTCAAACACCTGACTGAGAAAGGTGTCATTTAAGTCAACATCTGTGACATTATTTTTGAGAGTATTTTGATTCTCGGAAGTTTTCTTTGACATGGCTCGAGTAATGGCACATGAAGGAAATAAATCGGGTATCTCTTGTTCAATTGGCTCTGGATCCTGATCTAAAGTAGGATTATCAGTCACAAGTGGATTAGTAATGACCTTGTCCCCAGCAAGGTCGTTTCCAAGAAGAAGGTGAATCCCTTCAAAAGGCAAAAAAAGGCCTAATACCTAAAGCCACAGGTCCAGAAACAAAGTCCGAAGACAAATAGACATTATGGAGAGGAACAGGAATGTAGTCATTACAATCTACCCCCTTAATAAGAACTTTAGAACCTGAAAATGACTTTTCAGAAAACGGCAGGGTATCTGCCAACAAAGAGACTGGGAAGCCCCGGTATCTCTTAAAATTTTGACAGGGGTAGCGGAAGAGAAATCACTAGAAAGTGATATAAAACCATTATGAATAAATGGCTCGAAAATACCCATAATGCTATCTTGAGAAGAATTGACCTTGACCTCATTAATTGGGGATGAGAGGGGTTTAACCTCAGAAAATGTGTTGCACACATTATTAGACTCTAATTGAGTTGATGAAGAAATAAAGCCGGTGGGCTTAGATCCACTTTGACCACTTGACCTTCACGTTTTCTTTTCAATTTGAAACACTCTGACATTAAATGGCCGTCTTTCTTACAATAATTACAAGAAGTGTACCAAACTGTTTGTCAGAAGGAGGTTGAGACTTGGGATCTGATGATGTGGGAGTGTTACTTGAACTCTGTGAACTGTTGTCATTTGATTTTCTACTGTCCTTTGAAAATTCTTGGATGAAAAGGACGAGTTAAATTTACCTGCATTGTTTCTGTATGAAAAGGACTGGGATGGTTTGCTGAGAAAGGAAGATTTGTGGGTCAATGAATAATCATCGGCCAAACGTGCAGCAACCTCCAATGTATCTGCCTTTTGTTCACTGATAAATGTCTTGATGTCACTCCGGATGCACCTTTTAAATTCCTCAATCAAAACAAGCTGTCGTAATTTGTCATAATCTGACTGACCTTTTCAGAAGAACACCAGCGATCAAACAGTTGTTCTTTGTTCGAGCAAATTCAACATAAGTTTGATCCTTCACCTTCTCACAATCCCTAAATTTCTGACGGTAAGCTTCAGGCACCAACTCATAGCCCTTGAGAATTAATTCCTTCACAGAATCATAATTTGAAGCCTGCTCTACTGACAACTGAATGTAAATTTCTCTGGCTTTACCCACCAAAGCACTCTGCAAAAGCATAGACCAGGACTCCTTAGGCCAATTCAGACTCTGAGCAATTTTCTCAAATGAAGGAAATATTTATCAACATCCTTTTCTTGGAAAGGGGGAACTAACCTGAAATGCTTAGTGATGTCAAACTTGTCTGAAGGGAAGAATTTTCCTGATTGTCCAAGCTCTAAACGTCTCATTTCTAACTGTAGTCGATGTTCTTCCAATTCTCTCTCCTTTCTCTCTGTCTTTCTTCCATTTGTAATTCTTTGTCTTCATTTGTAATTCTTTGTCTTTCATTTGTAATTTTTCCTGCCTTTCCCTTTCTTCCATTTGCAATTTTTCCTTTCTAATTCCAATTTCTAAGCTCCAAATCTGCCTGTATTTCTAATTCTAATTTTTTGAGTTCGAAGGAAGACTCAGGCTCATAATCTTTTAAGGCAGACTCCTCAAAATGGCCAGAATTAACTAAATGTTTTGCAATCTTGAACTGAATTTCTCGCTTGCGCATAGATCTTTTGACATCTACTTAAGGAAATTTGCCAGTGCTATGAGGTTGTCTTTTTTGAGGGAATTAAATGTGTCCTGATCAAGGTCATCCATAAATTCGTCTGGCTGAATTCCGCCATGATTGAATTTCGCTGAGTTCACAGTATACAGTAGTTTTGAAAAGGCTGTCAAAATGTTGTCAAACGGCTCAAAATATTCGTATCCCGGACAAGCCCCCAATTTGTTACGTGCAGAGAAAACGAACAAAAGGGTGAACTCAGCAGTTAACGTTTAAACAAAATTTATTACAAAAAAAAACTAATTGCTAAGTCAGGGATAGAGTACAAGCTTTAAAAGTGTACAGACTACTTATCTCAGCTGGGACGGCAAAGCTCCAGTCTCAGAGTTGTAACAGTCAGTTGAATGAATGAACAGTCCTTGCAGGCTTGCAGCTGCACAAAGTCCACAGTATAAATCCAGCGTTGACAGTGAAGGTCTTGAAAAGTCTTGAGAATGACTACTGCTGGAGTTTATGTAACACACAAGAGACACGATCCCAAAAGTCTGACTGGAAGCTGAGCGCGTCCCTTTTATAAAGGCATATAAGAACAATCTAGAACTTTTATTGACATGCTAATTACAGTTCTAAAATTATCTCCCTACACAACTAATCAACTTTCCAGAACATTCCAAACATGACTAATTGAATTCAAGGTTGTGAGGTCATCAAGGGCAGTGACCTTGGGAATGTTCTAGACTAATTGAACTCAGGTCATGATGAGTGTGGGGGAAATGACCTACATAACAATATTATTGAATCTGATAATTTTACTGATAAACCTCTTATTGTCATAAATTTTGACCAAACAAAAGCTTTTGACAGGTTAAACAGTGGATAAAAATGCTTTATAATAATACTACATGCAAAATTAAGTGCAATGGCTTTCTTTCTCGCAGTATTCAACTTCATAAGGGTGTGAGACTAATAGAATCTCACACCCCCAGGGCCTGGGATCAGATTTCTCACACTCGTTGGGGATATTTTGTCTCGCTCGTGTGAGACAAAATATCCCCAACGAGTGTGAGAAATCTGATCCCAGGTCCTTGGTGTGTGAGATTCTTTTTCTCACATGACCACAAAATGCGTTAAATTCACATTGGACATGTACAACATTATCCAAAATCGTGACAAATCTGTCGTCCGCCACTGTACTTTGACCTGCTTACTTTGTAGTTCTGGTCTGTGTGTTACTCATCTTGCCATTGGATAACATTTTGCGCGTGGAACAAACAGACTGTTTATCATCCAATCAGAGCTCGTGCAATATTTACTGCAGAGTGTGGGACGGTTTCTGAGAGTGTGGGATCGATTTTTTCCCACACCGTCGATCCCGCACTCCCAGCGACCAGGAATGTGAGAAAAGGGTGCCCCTTATCACCGTTACTGTATATTATGGCAGCAGAAGTGCTAGCCGAAAATATTCGTAAAGATGACAGCATATCGGGATTCATACTACCAGACAAACAAGAGGAAAACATTAAGAGTTTTGCAGATGATACGACTCTTTACTTGAGAAATTTGAAAAGCATTACTCGGTCGTTGAAAATGTTCAACAATTATAAAAAAGCAACAGGTCCAAAGCTGAACATAAGAAATCCAAAGTTTTATGGCTGGGAGTTTTAAAAACCGCACTGATTCAGTGGAAGGGATCAGTTTTTTAAACAAGGTTTTACAGATCTTGGGAGTTGGGTTTGGAAACAGTAACACATCTGGAGAAAACTGGAAAACAGTGATGGAAAAATTTACGAATTGCCTTAAGGTCAGGAATACTAGAAATCTGTCGTTTAAACACTGTAAAGTTAAGTGTTAAAGGATAGAACACCAATTAAACGCCTTTTTGTAACACTTTTTGAACGCGTCTAGACGTTCAGAAATTTAACACTACGTGTTCAACGAACGTTCAATTTTTGAACACACGTGTGCAGATTTTGAACACTATGTGTTCATCAGACATTATATTGAACACATGGTGTTCTATATCTGAACACACGTTGCACATGAAATGTGTTCAAAACATTTAACGCATTTACGCGTTCAAAGGGCTGTAACACTTTTTGAACGCATGGACGCCCTTCAACGATAAGTGTGTTAAAGGATAGAACACATGATATGCACTTGTTTAACACATTGATTTTTGGCGTTCAGGGGGTGTCCAAGCCTGGGCCGGAAATAACAAAACGGACCACTGATATAATTTTATTCTAAAAATTCACAAAAATTAGTTGAGTAAAATACAATTATTTAGTGTAAAATGAGAAAATAAACATGGCCACTTTGCAAAGTTTGTCAGAGGAAAACACTAACGGTGTAAACACCTTTCAATTAAAACATAAACAAAAGAAAATCTTTGTAAACACTGTCGATCGTTTTCAAAATATATGAACAAAGTAATGACAAAACAGGTTTAACTTCAATATTGGATTACGTTATATGTTCATACTTGTAAAAACGTACAAAAATATCTGTTTTGAAAAAGCTCAAAATTTAGCTTACTTATTGTGTTGAAAACACTTATTCGTATGAAATGTTTACTCCGTTTTTGTAAGATAGTTCAAGACATTTCCACTTGTATAGACAATTGTAAACTTGGAAAAAGGTGAGTCAAGGCTTCTCTGATGTACATTGTACATAGTTGTCCACACTAAAGTAAACACAACATGTCAAGTTGTCACAGATGTCACAGTAAGACACAACATGCAGAAAGTGGGTAAAGGGGTCCTTGGAGGTGTAAAACCCATTTCCTTGTCCAACAAAGTCCTTCATGAAGGAAAAGATTTCTTTGTTTGTAATACCTTTAAATAAACTCTTAAATAAATCAGTGACATTTAAAAACTCTACTTCTCAGAAATTAAAAACACATTAACTAATTTTGACTTCGTTTCATAAGTTTTGTTCTGTATGTCAATAAGCATTTGCTGTTGAACCTGGAAACTTCAGTCCTTACTAAAATTCACTTGTAGGAAACTGCAGTCTAAAACCAATGGCAAGAACCTAAATGTTAGCCATTTCAACACCAATATAGCAATACAACAAGCGACTTAGACGTTGAAAGAGCTCGCAGTATTATGTAAAGGATCTCTGACAGCTCACTTCGGGATGGCCTCACCAAATATGGGGAAAAAGCTGCAAAAAATACACAATTGAAGATTTCGCCATGATTTGGACATATCAAATTGAGATCATCCTAAAAAACATGTGTAGCAAATATCAAAGCTATCAGACACGTAATTTTTAAGATACAAATTTTTTGACCAAAAATGGTAAAAATTGACCCCAAAATAAAAACTTGCAGATTTCATCATAACTTGAATATATCATATTCTGATAATTCCCTATGTCTTAAAAATGTCTGAAATGTCTTTTATGTCTCTTAAATACAAATTTGCATATTTCTGCGTAATTTTAACAATCTGAAAAAGCTATCCGTAGAGACTTATGTTAAAAATATCAAAGCTGTTCATTAAGTAGTTTTGAAGAAGATTTTTAAAGAATTTTTGACCAAAAACGAAAAATAATTGCCATGAAAAATAAAGATTTGAATATTTCATCACAACTAGCACAAATTTTACGAAGGTCATTCTTAGGGACATGTTTACCAAATATTGAAGACGTCGAACCAACAGTAAGAGAGAAGAAGATTTTTGCCAAAAAAAAGCAAAATTCACCTCAAAAATACAAATTTGCGTATTTCACCATAACTTGAACATATATGATTGGGGTAATCTCTGGAAAAATGTACTCCAAATATTAAAGGAATCGTACCGGCCGTTTTGCAGAAAAAGCTTTGGATGTAAAAATTTGAGGACGATGCCTCACATTCACCTATTAGATAAACTCAACGTCGCTAAAAGCAAAGCTAAAAACAGTAACAAATCGAGAACAAAAGACGTGTTGAACTACAATACAAAATGATCTAAGATTTGGTAGCAGGCTATGATCAACTAAATGTTACTGGAGCTTAAGCCTTCAAAGCAGAAAGCGACAGAAAATTCAGAGTGAAAATTTCAGAAAATTCAGAAATTCAGAGTGTACATTTTTCGCTCTGAATTTTCTGTCGCACTCTGCTTTAATTGTTCATTCCATTCTTGCATCTGATAAGGGAGACTACACGTATTTGAAAACTTATTCTCCAGTAACATTTAGATGATCATAGCATTCTACCAAAGCTTAGATAAATTCAGAACAAAAATACAGAAACTTATCAAAATTCAGTTACTGACCCTCGGAAGTTTAAATCTACATTAGAGATGAACTGAGGTTTTCAAGCTTGTTTCCAGACAGCTACCTCTACACTCATCTTCTTCAATTTCTGCACCATCAGCTTCTGTAATAACTCTTCGATTACTAGGTAAATCCAACTTTTCACATCCTGAAAATAATGTAACAATAGGTATTATGGCGACATGAGACTGGGTGGCCTTATGAAAGACAGGGTGGCCTTATTAGCTTAAGGAAGAGGGGTGACTTTGGTATACAGTGCCTCTTTTCGATACTGTTACAAAATATTGGCTTCTTCTTGTTATCAACTGATGAAAAGTAAAAGAAAGGCCAACTCTCATATGCTGAAACAATAGAGTGTACACTCTGCGATGTTTAACTAATGTTTTATATGCAATTGTGATTACTAAAAGACATGTGTTAGCTGTGATTACGCAGCGGTGTGTGGCATATCGATCGCGCTCGGGTCAAGGATCATCGCCACAGTTTTGCGGTAATGACCCTTGACCCGACTGCGATCGATACCCCATGGCCCAAAACACCGCTGCGTATTTACAGCTAGTGTATGGTATACAAGCCACTGAAAGAAAAAAAGGTTTCTTCACGTATTTAGCTATTCCAAAGTACTACACAAATAATTTCAAAGGATAATAATACAGATGCTTCAAAATCAGCACCTTTTACTATTTTGGAGAGAAAACTTACCCTTTTTGGTCTTGCTTCCGCACGATCACGACTTCAGCGTGCGTTTACAAGAAAAATGTCGCAACTTCCGTTTTGATGCATGACGGGATAAGAAGAGGCACCAAACTTGAACACCAAGTGTTAAGGAGTAGAACGCCTCTTGCACGCCGATGTTAAAATTAAAACGTTCATGGTGGTTGTCTGATTTTCTTTTCCAAATTTCAAAATTTCAGCTCGTAATAAACGTGTAAAATTATTTTGTATACTTTCTTTTTTAGAAAAAACATGCTTTCAGTAATTTTAGACCGGAGATATTTTTCACTTAGTGGGAAATTCGTTACATCAAAATCAGCGTACGTTTGCTGGACAGCGAGGCAGCAGTAAATTTAATATAGCCATAGCAAAGTAAAAAACACTAAAGATTGTTTATTGTTTTACAGTATTGCAAAATTTCTGTAATGCTGAGATTTTGAACACTTGAAGGAGATGGTTGTTAACACTACGTATTCAGGTTTAGAACATCATCGTTAATAATATGAACACTAGTGTTAACAATATGAACACTAGCCGTTCGAATTTGAACACCGACATGTACATTTTGAACGCGTAAAGACGCGTCTGGCGTCCGCTATTTTTACAGTGAAGGCAGGGCTATAGCAGCTAATATGCTGGCTGCGTCAAAATTATGGCACCTGGCATCATTTGATCACGTACCTAAGGAAATTATTAATGAAGCAAATAGTAAATTATGGAATTTATTTGGAGAGGCAAACGAGAAGTTATAAAAAGGGGCATTTTCATTCAAGGATATGATGACTGTGGCAAAAAAGTTGTCGACATTGAAGAAAAAAAATAATGCACTCCAATTAAAGTGGCTTATGAAATTATTTGAGAAAAATCCAGATAAAGGGACCCCTAAATGGGCCAGCTTATCAGAATATTTCATAGCGAATTATGACAATAAACTGAATAGTGATTATCACTACCTCCATCTCAATTTCAAAGTCAACAACAAACGAACCCCGGTGGTGTATGGGTATATGTTAAATACCTTGAAGTCACTTAGACTTACAAGAGTGAATCTACCAACATCAAAACGGAATCTTCTTAGAGAAGTTCTATGGTATAATGACAATATTAAGAATGAAGGAAGTGTCCTCTTTTATGAAAAATGGTCAAAGAGTGGAATTTTAAGGCTTAAGGACATGAGGAATGATGACAGAAATGACTGGCTTCAACAATGGGAAATAATTGCAAAAATTAGAGGAGGTACAAATAGACATGTGCAAGAGGAAATCAAGACAGAGTATGAAACACTTCTCAATGGTATTCCAGATTCCTGTAAACAAATCATCTCTCCAAACATCCAAAATGAATAAAACTATGATATTTTAGACTTAGATAATTATGGTCTGACAAAAAGTGATGTCAAAACCAAGTCACTTTATTTGAAATTAGCTGATAAGAAATGGCATGCAGTCAAAGGTCAGATTGGTCCAAAATGGGCTGAGAATCTAAGTCTCACTGACAATTACAAAGCTACTTTATTCAGCCGTCTTAATTCAACAGGTATTGTCAGCAATTCAGTAAATGGTTTAAATTGGAAGATTTTACATCGAGACCTAGTCACAGGAAGCTTGGCCAAAACTTTCAATTTAAGTGATGGGAAATGCCATATTTGTAGCCAAGAAGAAACACTGGAACACATCTTATTTGAGTGTAAATATGTTAAAGAAATCTGGCAGAAATGTATTTCTTTCTTTGTCAGAAAACACAACTTTGATAATAATATCAACATCAAAAGATTAGCAATTGCAGGAATCGAAAATGATAATAATGCAACATCTGACATTATTTGCTGTATTACTTCCTTTGTAAAATATACAGTTTGGAATATTCGAAATTCGGTTACTCTTGCTTGGATTAAATCCTATGTTTTGCAATTGAAATATTATCTTTCCTCATGGATAAATACATTATATTTCACTTATAAGATGATGAACGAAACTGAAGATTTTATCACAAAGTTTCCAAGCCTTGTAAGACTTGAAGGAGAAGAATGCATCCTGAATGCATTCATATGATGATCTTTGTAATCAAACAGCTAAGTATTTTTTTCCAGACAAGACGCATTTTAATTTTAATGCATTCTCAATTATGTAGATTTTTTTTATTTGTGACGATGTTGAAATAAATTTATCTTTTTCAAAAAAAAAACCAACATCGTGTGTCCGATCTCGTCACATGTCGGCCGGTGTTTCTTCCACAATCAAAATGTGTCTGAGGTGAAACTTTCGTAAAAATTAGTCATAATTAATGAAGTCTGACAAAATACATCGACTTGGCAGATTTCGAGTCCTTGTGTTTTAGTTTTATCGCGAATATGCGGCTCCGTATTCGTATAGACCCCGCCGACGCCTGAACTTTCGACGCACTGTGTACTTTCATGAGGTAGACATACGGTTTCCACTGCAACAAATGGGTCAAGTGCGGTGTCCAGGCCTCCAAAAGTCATGTAATTAAATCGACAATAATAATCCGAACAATGAAAACATAAGAGTGTACCCCCTGTATAGTCCGAAGGAATTACGTGAATAATTTGCGGAAACAACGAACTCGAAGCTGGTGGTGTTACCATGGGTTCCGTAAGCATTCTAACCTGGGTCAGGTACTAGGTGCAACGTTACAGTGTTCGCGCCGCCGAGATTTAGTCGATTTTGTTCCCGAAATATAGGGTAACTTTTTCTGGGGTAAATTTCCAGGCCTAAGCTATCTCTGAAATAAACTAAAGTGTAAAACTTTTGCGTTTAGAAGAACCTAAACGCGGCGTTCCTGGCTCACACGACGAATGACTAGAAATGATTGACAGAAAGTTGATTAGTGAAATCATTTAAGACGTTCTACGGTAGATACGGATATGTTGTACCACATATGACCTTCTGTTTCTCGAATGATGAGTGACAGCATACCAAATTTTGACTCACAAAAGTAATTTGGTGAATTCACCAAATACCAATAGATTTGTCGCTTTGGGTCAATCTTAACGGGTGCAGCTGGCTGGCAGGGTAGGCTTACCCATTCCGGACACCTAGTACCACCACTATTTCATGGTTCAAGATGACCGATTGCCTTTGTCATTTTCGATATATTCCTTGGACCTGGTAAATTTAATAGTTACCTTGAATGATAATGATTATTGGACCTGATTTGATGTCTATTGCCCACGGCGTATTGATATTATTCCTAGAGTAGTTCAAAAGTTTAAACGCGGAATCGTTATGCAAAGCTTCTTGTACTTTGCAATAAAATGACGAATTCTTGGCTTGTGCATGTGATGATACGAGTGACGTAATGACCGTGTCACCACGAGTCGAATAGGAAATAATATGTACAAGTCAACCAATAAAGTATCTATCAACCGGTAATGTATAAATCAATGGAAAGTAACTGAATATAAACGAGTGTTGTATCTTTCGTTGTTTCATTATCAATCAGTCACACCTGTCTGTCTGTCTGTCTATCTATCTATCTATCTATCTATCTATCTATCTATCTATCTATCTATCTATCTACATGAATCGTTTGATCAGATACGTTATCAGTTAACTGATACGTTATTTGTTGCTTTGTTACAGTATTTGTTGACTTTGCTACGTTATCAGTAGGTTTGATACGTCATTGGTTCTTTGATATGTTTTCGGTTGATTTGATACGTTATCGGTATCGGTATGAGATATCAGTTTGGAAAAATTATTACGTTATCAGTAAACTTTTGCTACGTCATCGGTTAGAAAAAAACTACTTCGTTATCGGTTTATTTGATACGTTATCGGTAAATTTTTACTATGTTATCGGTTTTGGTACGTTATCAGTTAGTTACTATGTTTTCTGTCTATGATTCACTGAACAGTGATGTGCTGCGCTATATGCAAGCTCAGATCAATGTGACACGCACTATCAAGTGCGCTGGAAAAAAATGTCTAAACCTGGCCCACAAGTGTTCCATTTTACGTTGTGATTGATTATGAACTGTGTGCAAATTACAATTTACGTTTTAGCTGTAAAGATGCGATGTTTACGATATTCTGAGTTGTTAATACTATTATTCATATTCACGGGCACTTAAATATACTATTACTGTGTTTTCTGTAGTCAGTCATATGGTGCAGCTCGCCCAATTAAAATGCGACGAACAGCATGCCTTTGAAAAATGTGAGACATAATATAACAGCCATCTTTGGCAAAATCATGCGTGGTGTTTAAAAATGGGGAAATATTGTGGTCGGGGGTTTGAAAGAGGGGTTGGTCAGGTTATTTGAAGCGTACTTGCTGACTCTTCCGTAACTCTAACGAATCATTCAGGGTTTCTATGTAACAAAACATTGATATCATATAAGGTTCAACCCTTGGTGTCGCACCAGAGGTTAAGAGTACAACTTTTATTTCAGTCTAGAAATAAACAGTTAAAGCTTACATGGTCAATATCAGTATTGATTCATGATAAGTAATAAGAAAGAATAAAACAGAATAAATTGTTCCTTGCTATTTCCATTAGTAAAACCACTGCGCATTGCTTGGTCACCCACTGATACACAGTTCCCAAACGCGTTGTCAGACCCGGCAGGTATAAGCTTAGATTTTCAAAAAGCTGGATTTTATTAATTTAGTTTAATTTCGAGTTAAAAAGTAATATATTGCATGTTTCGTTTTTGTTTCTTTACAAGCACTCACAATAAATGGTGGCGTTCATGAATTTAGTCGGGGACACATCCCGTTACTCGCAAAGAATATTGAACATGCGCATGCGTAGTCAAGATATCTCATGAAATCTCGTGTATCATTTATCTCACAATAACGTGGTAAGATGTGCACTTGGTGATGCTGTTAAACGTGTTGAAAAAGCTGCAATCTAGTGTTATATGCATATGGAATATTGTACAGGTCGACTGTCTTTGGCTCAGCGTAGGTTTCTTCTTGCTATGGTCCATTTTATTTTAATACGTTTAACTATGATATGTATTGCCAATAAAGATTTATTCTGCCAATTTTTTGTTGTCTTTTTCTAATGTGAGAACTGGCTTTGTAAGGATTTCTTTTTCTCTGTCCGCATCGCTGTGTCACGTATTTGCCCTTTGACAATCGTATGAAAACTTCTATCACTGTGCTGCGTCAATTATCTCCAGAGGAGACATCATGGGCCAGTGGCTAGAGCAGTGGACTCGCGATCAAAGGATGGCGATTTCGAGCCCCGGCATGGCTGTGGTGTTGTGTCCTCAGGCAAGGCACTTTATTCCTCATTGCTTCTCCCCACCCAGGAGTGATGGGTACCTGGTAGGACAGTGGTTGTAATGTGTGTGTTTAGCTCTGCTGCGCTTATTGGCTGCACATGTGAGCTGTTGTTTGCTCCCCAGGGAGTTGAGTGGTATCATATTAGGTCCAGTGACCAGGGGTAATAATAATAATTGTAAAAGCGCCTTGATCACATGTACTTGTGGATATGTGCGCTATATAAAAACCCAATATTATTATCTGATGCATTTGATTGCCTATTTCGCCAAAGCAAGCAAGGGTAAATTACTAATCTGTGGACGCTGTCACAAGCTTATCACAGATTAACTTTGACAAAGTCAACAACGAACGCACCAGCAAGGTATAACAGGAGGTTCTGAATGTTTTGTGTGAGCCCATGGCCAGTTGAAAACCCGGATCGCGTGTTTTTTGAATGATTCTGTTGCTCACCTCGTGAGTATTTAGGTTGCAGAGGCTGGCATATCGACTACGGCATCAATAGATCGATCCGAAAATCGATCTACTTAGCAGACTGCCCGGAGCGCATGTTGCGGGTTTCAGATACAATGTAAGATACGGAGAAAGTCAAACTTTCGCTTAGGTTGTTGAAGGAAGTTTAGTTCTATCTAAGCAAGTCAGGAACGAAAATATACGAGCAGACGACGGAAATACCTTTGAAATGTTTTATTCGTACAGCAACAAAATCACGAACGAGTTACGACACTACAGCTTACAGTGTACTCACTTCATGTTTTCCCTAATCCGCTTACTAAGATGGTAAATTCGGCATATTTGACGTCTGGGGACATGTATAATTCTTCGAGATAAACTGACTGTTACGGGTATTATATCCACTGTGCATTCATAGATGTCGCAGACCTGCTTGTTCTATGCACGGTCCCTCCACTATGCTCTTAGCTGTTCATACTCGATCGAGTTTTAAATCGAACGCTGGCGTGGCGCATTTTGACCCGATTTTGGCAGCCTCATAACTTTCACGCAGGGATGAGGTCATGTATCAAAACACGAAAACACACCCATTTTACAAACTCACGCCTATGTTTTACATCCACCGTCATTTTAAACTAAAAATTAATCTTCTTCAAATTGTGAAAACCTGTGTCGACATCGTAATATTTAAATTGTTCGCTTTAAAAGTGCTCCATAAACCCTCCTTTGAAGTGGAATGGCCCAATAGCGGAATAATATCAAGAAGTGATACGGTCGTCATCACTCCTTAGCAACCAACGTTTTATAAGTACAGCCTGGAGGAAGCAAGGTCGATTTCAAGTTGATTTCGTCGCTAATTTCGGAGCGTCTGTAGGAAAACAGTCATAACCAAAGCATGCATGTATGATAAGCAGCAACTCGTAAAATTACGGACACATCACTCGAATACGACGCGGCATCGCCCAAAACTTCGTGTAATAACCCCTTATTATAACATTCTATGATCACTGTTTCTAATCTACTCACTTTATTAAAGCATCTTGTGTCAGATGCACGGCAGTAAGCAGCGGAGAAGCATCCTGGTACCTTTCAGAAGCCCTTCCTCCGCTGCCATGCACATTTCCCCCAATAACAACAACCTCGCATTGCATAACAGGAAGAAATATCTGACAAAAGGAAAACACGCGGCGACTTTTCACTACGATTCCTCGAGGTGCAAACACACAAAAGCTCACATTCATGGCTGCTCGGCTTTGAAAACACTTCGAACTAAAGCTAGCTGGTTGCATTTCTTTAACGAGTTGAACGTTTCTTTGAAGTATTCAGTATTATATGCCACATGAAAGCTCACGTGCATGTAGATTCATAGTTTACCTTATCCACCTGAGGATCTGAAATCGTAAGGAGATTGATTAATTGGAAAACAGAAATGGTGCGTCTTGGGACATTTTCAGTTATTTTACCCAGTAACAGTTCATCTTTCATTGGAAAATATTAATATATAGATGTTAGACATGATTACGACCATGATTTTTCAAGGAAGGCCTTCCATGTTTTTCTTTTTATTAATCACTGGAGACTCAGAAGCGGGTAACCACTTAATTTTAGACCAAAGCAGACACTCTTAAACGCCGGAATGAAAACAAATGCATATACCAAATGTTCAAGATGACTGATAACTTAAAAGAGAGTACCCGTATTATGACATTCATGGACCAAATATTGACGATTCCTGTAAGCCTACTTTGGATGTTGAGCATTATTGGCAGTATCTTCAATTTAAACATACGGTTGAAAGAAAGAAGTACGTTTATTGTATTGTCTAACAAACCAACATAGTCAGTCATACACCTTTATGTAGACAGACGTTTATACTTACCTTGCAAGCTGTGACAGCCAGCAACATACCAAAATTACTGCAATACAAACGTTCATCGCTAGAAACACTGTATAGACAGTCTTGGGATAAATAACGTTTGTGTCGACTGTTGAACGCAAACTGATCCGGGAGACGGGCGCTGTCCTATTATAATTCTTTTCTTGAGCGTATTGTTACTCTACCCGGATGCACATTACTGCAAATGCCTTGACACCTTCGTAGAGTAAATGGATTTTCCGAAATATTTCAACCGATGAAACTGATTGAAATTGAAATCGACTGAAACATTCACCGTTTTGTTGAAGACAAGGAAGTTACGCAAGATACACAATAAACAATTGCTATTGGGATACAGACGGTAAATCTAAGGGGTTTTCCCTACATAGAGTGTCACGCTAGACTTTCAAGGTTGTCTGCGAAACAGTTCGAATGTACAACTTACTTTCAATTTTAAAACACTAGCAATCAATATAGCTATGCTATTTCTCGGCAAAAGCTTCGGAGTACTAGTGAGGCAAAACATACTCAGTGTTTCCGTTAGCACGTCTTCGTAAAACAGGGTAGGTCGTTAGGGATTTTTTTTCACAATTCTGCATTGAGTGTAAGCCATAAAGTAACAGCCAACCTTGGCAAAATCATTCGTCGCTCTTGAAAACATGAGAAAATATTACGGTCGGGGGGGGGGGGGTTGAAAAGGGGGGGGGGTCAGGTTGGCTTACTTGAAGCGTATTTCCTATACTCGATAGTAAATATTTTTTAGAGCTGGCTAATATTTACGAATCATTATGTGATAGAATGTAAAACATTATCAAATCTTTCCTGTTGTAGCTCTGTATCATCCTGTTCCCGCTTTTCGCCAAGGGTTTCCGGGTTTTCCTTACAAAAGTTTACCGGCAATTTGTCCTTAATCGTTCAAGTCTCAAAGGTATCGAATTGTCAAGGACTAGCGGTAGTTAACGGCCCTTAACGTTTCTATTGACTCTAGGCAAATCGTCACGACTTATGTAACTGGGCACTTTGTATTCGGAAAACGATGACTTTGTGTAGGGTTGCTACTGGTACCACCAATACATTTTTGTGCCTGTATTTTGATGTAGCAGGCGCCTCGCAAGTGAAAGACTTAAACTTTCGCTCAATCTTTCCTCAATGAAACTTTCAACTATACTCTTACCAAATCAAGAGTAAAAATCAGTGGTTACCGTGCACAGTTTTGGTACTAGTGAAACAAATTACCAAAGATTTACCGACGTTAAAAATTAAAAACTTTAAATTTTCGATCTCCGAAAAATTAAGAGGATAAAAATGTTCTTGCTCCAAGACTTCCAAAATGATCCGTAACAAGAGGTAGACCAGAAAAGAATTATAATAATATTAGACTGAAAATAGCTGTCTCCGAGGCGCGTTGGATTACGAGTGCAATTCCAACAGAAATCACCCAGAACGAATTGTCCGCTACACATAAGAGTTCAGGTAAGTTGCCGCTTTCACCTTTGCCTTCTGTCATAAACAATTTGAAACTGTCGTAACCTACTTGAATGCAACTTTGTATTCACTGATCTCGTAGAGACATGAATAAACAAACAAAAAATTAAAATCGTAGTAGGCAACGCGATCTATCGAACTTCCATTTACAACTTAGTTCGCTTCACACCCATGTCTTCGTCTTCCCCAAATACTGAAATAAATCTATGTCCGTCATGTTGATATGCTGAGTAACAATGGCTATACTGCATGACCTGGATATGTCGTGTGCCTCGATCACACAGAGCAAAATGTCAGTACTACGATTAGCATGCGTTGTGCATTTTGTAGTCATTAAATTACCACTATATCGAAAATATCGCCACATGTTTGGGTATATTGTAGAAATGAATGTTATGAATATTAATGGTCAGGGCAGAGCCTGTTATTTCCATTACAATATCAACGAACCCAAGAAACTGTAAAAATTTTACAGTGAAAACCACTGAAGAACCACTTTAAAAAATAATACTGTACATTTTTCGTATTTGTTTCTTTACAAGCACTATAAGTATGTCGGCGTCCATGAATTTAGTACTCGGGGACATATCCAGTTACTTGCAAAGAATATTGAACCTGCGCATGCGTAGTCAAGACGTATCTCATGAAATCTCGTGTATCTTTTATCTTACAATAACGTGCTAAGATGCGCACTTCTTGCTTGTAAACAGCGTTGAAAAAAGTTGCAATCTAGTGTTGTATGCTTATCGAATATTGTACAGGCCGACTGTGCTTGTCAAAACATTACTTCTAAAGGGCGTGTTCAGAATGAAATTAGACGCAATTATAATTATCAATTATAACATAAGCTTATATTGCGCCTCAGAGGGGCCCTTAAAATAGAACGATAAGTTTTTTATGATACTGCCTCAGACGGATGCGTCGATGAAAATGATAGTGCAGTGATCACTTCCTCTTAACAATTCCATCGTAAACTAGATCACAAAGATATCATAAAGTGCACGACGATGCATTATTTTTCCCTTATATCTCAGTATCACCCCCTTTCCGCTCTTTGCCAATGGTTTTCGAGGTTTTTTTTTCTCACAGGAGCTTACCGGCAATCTGTTTTCCTAAATCGTTCAAGTTTCAAAGGTATCAAATTGTTCATGACCAATGGTGGGTAACGGCCTCTTCATGTGAACGTTTTCATATTGTTGTCTCTAATTATAGAATTAAAATTCAGTCAGTAGCAATTTCTGAATATCTCTAACATTCGAATAGGACTTTCCTACTTGTGCAATTGAATAGCTGCGATCTAATAATTTAAAGACCGCAAAATGTGCCAATCACGCCATTCAATACGTATGTGGCGTTCGCGTTCGACGCGTGCGTTCGACTGAAAGATTCAGTCGCGTGCGGGCGCTCCGGCGCACTGCGATCTACGACCCTTTACAAAGGGTCATATCTCAGTATATCTTCTTCTCAGTATATCTTCATACATACGCGAACTACGTTCAGGTGCAGCCAACGAACAATGCACTTTTAAGGGGTACTTACTATGATAAGATATATTGTACATGACAAGTAATGTGAACTGACTAATTTTAAGTCAAGAGGGTAATTAATTAGCTGTTCATAATTTGCCCTCCCACGAAAAATTTTTCGACCTACCCTCCCGCACTCAAACTTCATTTTTACCCACTCCCCACTTATTTTTGCCTGTTTCCCCTCCCCGCTGTGAAGTTTTAAAGCTCCCCTGCCCTGTTGCGAAAAAGATTTGCGATTTCCCTGCCCTTGAAAAAAATCCCCTCAAAATTTTGTCATTCCTTTTCCCCTGCAGACATGAAAAGTTATAAGTACTTGCCCTGTGTCCCAATCCCCGGAAACACCATAGCTGAAATTCCCGTTTTAAAAGTAGCGTCCTCTCTCCTCGTTTTTCGCCAAGCCCTGTCCCCAGGACAATCAACCGATATCTGCCCTGCCCTACAAAAATAACTAAAATTTGCTCCCCTGTCACTTAAAAACATGTCCCCTGCCCGAGCAAAAATAAAATTTCCCCTGCCCTCAAAACTTGCTCCTGGAACAGATTTTTCGATAAATAGCTCCGTTGGCTGCACCTGTACGTTCGCGTATGTATCGAAAAAAATTGTCTATCATCGTGTGGCAACTCGCTCGCCTAGTTTTGGGTCAAAACTTGGTTGTCCCAGCTCTCCCGATAACGTTGCAAGTGTCGGGATTGTACAAGAAGACTCCAGTGACGATCGTAATTGTTTCCTGAACACAAAGTGCGCATTCACTTAGTATGTCACGACAATTTTGTTTATCCGCCATCGGAAGGTTAATGACCGCAGCCCCGCTGAAAGGGTACTCTATTAAATACATGGAGGGGGAGGGCTTTAAAGAGTCGAAGTGAACTTCTTATCGGTAAAGTCTGTCAACAGTTGGCAAATAGGAGTGATAAGACGACAACATATGCAAGATCATGTACTAAATCACATCTCATCTCAGTTTTGACGTGTCCTGTGGACGTACAGTTTACTGTCATGAAATCTTAATATTATTTCAGCTTCTTGTTTTTTTCTTCATGAACCCTTCAGACGCAATGCCATAATGCATAGATTTCATTACTGAACATGTCCTCGAGAAGTAATGTTTTGACAAGTGCGATCTTGCATCACAACAGTGAACATGCATACAACAACATTTCAACGTTGTTGTTGTTTGTTAACTAAACTAGCAACATCAAGTGGGCATCATCTGACGTCAGTAGTATAAAACTATCCTTCAGTCAAAATTCACCCTTCCAAATATCCAGGCACAGACCTTGAATTGACTTTTCAAGGTCAATCTCGTCCTACCACAGGCGACCCAAGTATTACTGAGTTTTTCACACTGTTTTCTCTATCATTTTCTCTTCTTTCTTTATGCTCTGGAATGATCGGAATAAATAAAATAAATGGTTTATATAACCTAACCTAACCTAACCTAACCTGTGACTCTTTATTTATTTTACACTCCATTACAAGGACGTATATCTCTCATACACACATGCTGTAATTAATTAGTCAACACAACTAATTATGCTAATCCGTGGACTTATCAGGGATTTTACGGGTTGGTCAACATCGCGAAAGATAGGAATGGTTACTAAAATGCTCCTTTTTCATTAACATCACTATTTTTCCGATGTTGACAACCTCTGACAAGTCCACGGATTAGCATAATTAGTTGTGTTGACTAATTAATTACAGCATGTGTGTATGAGAGATATACGTCCTTGTCATGGAGTGTAAAATAAATAAAGAGTCACAGAGGCTAGGTTAGGTTATATAAACTATTTATTTTATTTATTCCGATCATTCAGAGCATAAAGAAAGAGGGGAAAATGATAGAGAAAACAGTGTGAAAAACTCAGTATACTTGGGTCGCCTGTGGGCTAACTCAGAGTGTCAGACAGATGATGGTTTCATTTGCATGTCGATGGGGGTAAAACACGTGACTTGGAGTTTATTAGTTCGTAGTTGTTTGTTCTTGAATAAATACCCCTACTGATGTACTGATCCAAGATACCTGTATCATGGAGGCTACCTCCATACTGTACCTGTGTGCTTGTTGTTTGAACAGTGATCCCCTCTTTATGCTATACTCGGCTTTGCCATACTTCATCCGGCGCAACTAGGATTTGAAACAGTTTAAAACTGTGAACTAAAAATTGTCGCGGCCAAATAGGCAAAGAAGAAATCGAGTAATCACACAGGCAAACATAAAACGAGCATCACATGTAGTGTTTATTCAACTGGTACATACAATCGATATGCAAATACGAACAGACTGGCCTGAACTTGGGGCGTGAGTGGACATACCCATCGGAAGATGGTCCCTGCCATATCACGTGATGAAAGCACCAAGCTTGGCGCTTTTTCCCATGATTTCAAAATACATGGAGTTGATGAAACCCTAAAATGCAACTTCCGGTGCTATTTTTACCCGTTTTTGTAAATAAAATCGAGCGAGTTATAGACGGCGAAAATTGTTTTTCCGGAATTAGCGACCACAAAGCTACTACTTTATGTAAAACTCATCCTTAATGAACTTCCCCTTTAAACGGGAAGTTACAGGACGTGGGCGCACCGATGACGCAGTCATTTGCATGCCCTGGGCGGGAGTTTTTGAATTCTCAAAGCATCTTTTGACCGTCTGGTAAATTTGAATAATCACGATGGGCACTTTCGTGACAAATGCAAAGAGGAGTCAAATGGTCGTACAGGGAACACATTTTGAAATATATGCGTTCTCCGAAGGACAAAAAGGAACATGTTTTTCAGTTTATTTTGACTTAACGTAAGTCACTTCATATTCACAGACATCATATGCAAGATTTAATGACACTGAACGCTTGAAACATGGCAAAATTGTGGGATTTTGGAACTAATCACGGCACGACCGACAAGTAGCGTGGCTTGCATAGATTTTCGATAATCCGGCTTTTATAGGGGAAGTTCCTGTTTAAAAGGAAACTGCAACTAGCCTCATGTAAACAATCAATGTCAGCAAGATGCAAGAACCAGAGATGAAAGACTGTCAGTTTTGGATGGCTATGCAACGCTCCAACGTCAAGTTTGCAATACACCACTACAGATGAATACAATTTGACTTTGTGAACGGGCACCAGCTGGTGATAAACTAGGACGTATAGTCCTCGCAGTTCGAGTTTCTGATTCATGCAAATATCGACACATCGTCAGTAGCTGACTGTGCTTATATGCTTTGGCCGACAACAGCAGCGGGACGACACTTCTCATTGCTTGTCAAACTTAGCTAGCTCGCTGATACCTTCAATTCAGTCGACTGTTTGTATTTTATTGTGACATTCATCATTAATTTGTTTGGAAGTAACTGGGAATAACCGGTTCCTTAGGAAATATAAGCTGAACATGCGTGTTAATATTTATTAACTTATAAAAAGATTTGTTTCCCATTAGAGCGTAGTCATCATTGATTAGCCCTCCATTTATAGATTACCATACTCATACCCACTGACGATCCCACAATTTTAAGCATTCCTAGTATATCCACTTTTCTGAAGCGCATCTATTCAGAAGACTTTGAAATTCAAGGAACAACTTAGTGTTGACTCAACGTCATGGACACCTTTTTCGAACGTATACAAAATGCATTGTATACCAAGTTGTATGACAACAGGTACTATTTGAACTTGGATATCATAAACTTGCCCGATTTGTCGGGTAATACACCATCAGCTCCAACTTGTGCAGTACGTGTTTCACAAATCTTCTGAGATATCGCACAACTTGTAACTCTTATAAAGACTTTTCAATATTGTACCTTGGCCTTATTATCTTTAAAGCTTCAATGATTCACAAATGAGAGAATACAACACACTAAAACACATAAAAGCAACAAACACATTACAATATCTTTCAAGAGCCTCGTGCAACGCCAAAAGTAGCTTTAAGGGCATCATGAGGTCCTCAGATTTGCGTGCACACATAACACCAGTCAGGATTTACAACCATAGTGCACTTCTTTGCACAAAATCTTCGAGAGCAAGGCTACGGAAACATAAATGACAGGACCCGTTAAAAAGGCGAGATACATAGCGAGAAACCTACTTTGAAAACAATAACAATATGATCGATAGTTCGTTTATTCAGTACTACTGGCCACCGGCTAAACTGTACACAGGTAAAGACATTACATGTATCGGTCCCTAGTACATAACAGAATAAGTAAACAGACAAGTATGTAAGATAATGTAAACAATCCACATACAAAGCTACGTTACAAAATTATTCAGGGATTCGTGTCTACGATTTGTCGCAATTAAAGACTAAAACAACAAATTTACACGGTCTGATACAGCCCCTCAATAAGACAGATACCAAGATAATAAAAAAGTGGAGATAATAAAAAAGTAAACAAACAGATCAAAATCTCAGGGAAAGAAAATGACTTATCAAAAATTTTTAGAATACTGGTAAAAGGCCATTCTTCATAAAATATTGAACGTGCAATTCCATTATTTCACGACGAATTATTTGAGTATACAATGACAGTACTGGTGTAGAAAATACAAAAGGTTGATGCTGATCATATTGTTTATAATCTGCTGTGAAAGTTTTTTAAAAAAACAAATGAAAAGAATGAAAAACCAGTCGGGACGCATGCAATTATTCCGCCTATGTTGGAAAACTATCATTATTATTTGGTGTTTAACAAAAATATATCCAAGTTAGAATACCTACAAGGGGCAATAAATTTTGTAAACTGTTATTATTGTTTGTTCTTTAAGATGAAATTACATCAACAATAGAATACCTCCCCAAGGACCACAAAATAGGAACTCGTAATTCTCACGGTTCCTGTTGCTGAAGGCAAAGGTATCTAGGAAAACTATTAGCGTTATTTTCTGTTTATGAAAGAATGTAAAAGTCAAAACATCTCCCTAGGGACAACAAAACCTGACCTCGTAATCCACGCAGCTTTCGTCTACGTTTTGGCAGACGAAACCGACAGTGGTGTCAAAGTGTAGGAAGTTACCGTCATCGGGGGATACGATTTCTTGACTGTTCTTGTCTCGCACCTGCATACCAGTCGGATTGCTGCAAATCTGGTTAGGATATTCACTACGAAGGTTGCTCAGAAGTTCCCAGTCCCCGACGCCACCAGGATTATCTCGATCGTACCAATTTGTCCATCCAGAGCAGGTGTCGGCTGCGAAGGAATTTTACAAAGACGTTGGATAGATAGCGGGCTTAGTTTAACACTTATGTTAAGATCGTCGAGTTTGAATGTCTTTACCTTGACGGTACGATATATCAGGTTATTTGATTAAATGGGCGAAAATACATCACAAACAAGGGAGTGGTTAGTTATGGAAGGCACGGGCCAATCAACTCCAGCTGGTTTGGGTTGGGTTGGGGGAGTCTTTCATCTGAAATGTAAAAACTGCAAAGTGATTCATGCTTTTATCATATAGCTACCTGGTTTTGGTTGGGTTGGGTTGGGTTGGGTTTATCAAATAGCTACAGTGGCCCCTACACGTCACACGGAACTCTATTTGTATATAAACTATAATTTTTCTTTACAATATCTTTAACATTGTTGAAAATAAACTCTAATTAAGTTTTCTTGACAAGATCTAAAATATTTGTAAGAGATTTTATTTCTTCAAAGCAAACTTTGATTCTGTACGGGAAACTCTATTTTAGGGAAAATGTTTTAAAACTTATAACATAAACAAACTTTCACTTTTAACAAAATAAACTTAACTTTAACTTTAAACAAATATCTGCCTATCGAAAATATTTTCATTTGTAAAACAGAAGTAAAAATTGTTCAAGAGTACCTCTTTTAAGATTTTTTGTGAGCACGAACTGTTTTTATTTGGATGATATAACCTTTATGTTCTCAGTGCAGCAAACTTTAGTTATTTAAAGAAAAGTTTTATTTCCTGAATAAAATTAATTCTTGACGATAAAACAGATTTTGTAAGAGTAAATATAAAATTGAAATACATTGAAGAAAACTTCTATGTTTCTTTAAAGAGCGAAATTATTTTCTGAAGACCACTAAATTTGTTCCTTTGAGAGACGTTTTCTACATTTGAGGATGATTAAACTATTTTGGTAAAACTGAACATTATTGTTTAAAAATATGAGTAAGCAGGAAAAAGAAAGAACGAAACAGTAAAACTCCTGTTCTTGAAGGCGCAATGTAGTCTCCCTGAGAAATATTTTGATGTGAGGGCGCAATTACCTATTATGCATAGAAAACTATTTCAAGTGCGACAGAGTAACATTTTGGGGAAGAGTGAAACATTTTTTCCGAAAAGTACAAAAATTTACATTAACGGCGGCAGAAGTTAAAATATCCCACCATGCAACACATATTTTCCTCCCAAACCGGCTGTTATTATTGAGCCAGTGTTTCCGAGACAACCATGCCTGACTTCATCGTTGTTCCGGACACACAAAACGGGTTAAAACGTTGAGTGACTACAGTGCTGTAGGCCTACCTCGAGGTTTTGCCTGGGTATTTCGCTCGGACAGAAAAACTAGAGTTTTGCCGTTCCACCTTAATACCCGGGCAAAACCTCGAGCTACAGCACTGCACATTCATGTTGAGTTACTCTTGAGGTGGGAATACTATAAAGGAAATGAAGGCATCTTCACATATCGTATATACCGTTGCCATGGCTCTGCGTACGATGCTGTGTTACCGGCGTTGTACAACGCCAGGAACACAGAGCATCGTAGGCAGGGCTACAGTTGTTAACTTTCAGATATAGTGAATTGAATAGATCACTGTGTTGTTTTGTGTTGAGTGCAGGGAGGTATAAGACGTTACTGTGAGATACCTTCACTTCCGCCGAGAAGAAAAAAGTATTTTGCTGTCTCGAAATATATTTTGTCATCTCAAGGAAAGTTTGCACGCTGAGTCGTGAAAGAGCGCCCTCGCACAAAAAAATCAGTCAGTACAATAGACAGAGCACCCTCACAGAAGTGCGGCTGGAAATTAGATTAAATTTTATTAGTTGAAAGGAAATTTTTCACTTAGAAAAAAAATAATGTTAATTTAAAATATGCAACAATCACTTAGTGAATTAATTTATTTCTTTTCTGAAAATAAAAGACTGCTATATAAATGGTTCTTCTCGAAAACCACGTATTTCTTCAGAATAAATAAAAAATTATTTATGGAAGAAAAACGCATGAAAAATAGTGAAATTTTAGTCTTGGAAAAACTAAACTTTGCTTGTAAAAATTATTTTTTCCTCTCTGAACTGAATGTGTCTGAATAAATCACACAGCTTTTAATATAGCTATCAAAAGTTGACTCTTCGAAAGACAAAAACCTTCTCATCACTGCCATATAAATGGGTCGGTCTTCAGAAATAGATTTTGTTATTGAGTATTTAAAATGTATTCTTTTGAAATACACAAAAGGTACGATTACTTTAAATATTAAGCACTGATCCTGTAAAACATAACTTTTTACAAAATATTTAAAATGTACTCACAAAAGAATAGAAGTTTTTTGAAGAATTAGAAGTGCTTACCTTAAAAAATAAAATTAGGCTAAGTAAGTAAGAGTTGTACCCACAAAAATTAGAGAGAGTTGTATGCCAAAATTAGAGTTTTGACCACCAGAATTTGAGTTTTGTTCTCGTAATACTAGCTATGCTCACGAAAGTTAAAGTTGTACTGTCAAAATAAAAAGAGTAGTTTGTAAAAAATATAATTTTGTCCCTCATAATGACAGTTACATCCAACAAAATTTAGTTTAATTCGGGGGAAATAAAATATCATTATTAAAGATAATGTCCAGAAAAATAAGAGTGTACATGTTAAAGTTATATAATTCCACTGACGTGAAGGGGCCACCATACATATGGTTGGTGAGGAATGGGGAATCTGATGGTTGTCATGTCCTTCCTGAAAAATGCCCTGTTTCGGAATATACAACCTTTATGCAACACGGCGACTTTACTTATATGTTGATTCTTTGAAGTCTATAGTATGGTCCGAATGAAAAAAATATGTGTTTTCAGTCTAATTAACATCTTTATCAGTAAGTTTATTATAAAGGCTTGTCTTATCATGGCGTTGGCCACCAGAGAATATGACAAGAATAACACAGGAAATGACAAGTTCCCTATATCCTGTTTGGCTGTTTTATGTAAATTGTTGCTTAGCCATGGCGAGACGTACCCGTAATCTACGTGTCTTGTGTTAATCCGAGTTGGAGCGGAGAGACTACTGTGACACTACGATCCTTTGGCGCTACGTTTCGTAAACAGAGTTTTCTTCATCAGTCGCTTAAAATTCATTTTTGTTCGGTGAGACGTGTTGAATGGTTGATTGTTTTTATTTTGTAATATGTTGTTCCACTTGAGTTTGTTGTTCAAATAAGGAAGCTAAAATATCTACTGTTTGATCTCGTTGCGTTTGTATAGGTTCTTGTGAACCTGAGTTTGAGCTATTGTAGTATTTGTGAAGTCTGGCACTTATAAGTGTGTCGCCTATATTTCTGTTCCTTCTATATGCGATTATTGTTTTCGCACAGCATTTTTCTGAATGTGAATTTATTGAGCATTTACCAGGCAGGGCCAGAGACATTTTGAAGGTGTAAAGGTATCCACAAGATTTACATTTGTTTTCCACAGTCGAGACACATAATAGAGGGAGTGATTTTACAGGCACAAAGGGTATTCGCAAGAATTATAGCTGTTGGTCAAATTTGCTGAAATTTTCACAGTATAAAATGCTATATAACAAAATTGTTATGTTGTTTGGCAATAAAATTCTTACATTTTGAATGAGAAGCATTTTAATTTTGCTAATCATGATTTTAATCGCTTTTTCGAATGTCAGTCTTTCAACCCTTGCTATTTTAGAATGAGGATAGATAATGCAATATAAAATAGTCGTTTTTTTTCTACACACACTCTTCTTTCAAGCGAAATATTACATTTCAGAGAATAGCACCAAGTTTTGGACTTAAATTGATTTGTATCATTAATTGCAAAATTGAGGTTTTTTACCCCAAGTATACACTCACTTCATCCTTTGAGTAAACTACTGCTACCATTCTAAACTTTAGGGTCTCTGCTTTTTGAAAATATATAGAATGAGGGGTTTTCTTGCCATCATTGATGAGAAATATTGCTTTAAAAAAACTGTGTTGGCAACATGAGGCTCAACCTTAATAAATTGCACTTACTGCATGCATCCTAATATTCTTTATGTGATAAGCTTGTAGGGGCGATGGCGTTGCACGGTGCCGACACATTTTTTCGAATCATTATTTGTAATCAAAGATGCATGCTCCCTCATTATGTGTATTCAAAAACCTGGAAACTGCAAGGTTAGTATGGTAGCAAATTTACTCAAACTATGGAGAGGTACATGTTATGGGTAAACAATTCTCGAGTTTGGTACCCACACTTGCATGAAGTGCGTCATACCAGGCAAGACGAACCATGTGAGCGCCTAAATATAATATATCCGGGATATATATCAGATATATCTGAATGCTTGCAATTTTTAAATCCGATTTGCAAAGTGTGAAACTGCAATTTATAAACACCACATGACAGAAGTGTTTTCCTGAATGTTTGCTCTATGCGAACTATTTATAACTAAGCCATATGAATAAATAACTTATAATGCATCGATACGGTCATCTTTAGTACATTGAAGACATGACACGATATTGTTCATTCTCATAGATATATCATTCACTTGTATGCATGGTCTCATTCATTGTAGCTGCCTTTACTCCCTAATGAATTTCGAAATAGTAAATGGGTTAGTTTCCCTCGAGGATTAACCACCCCTTAATTTATAATTGAAAATAACGGATCATGGATTTTCAAGGCAAAACGGGTGGGGAAGTAAGTAGATAAGTGACATTGCATAGAGTTTGGTTGTCAATAGTCACCGCGTGTTCTACACAGTTAAAAGGTGTAAATGCTCATCTATTAATGCACGGTTGATCCACATCAGAAAGTGCAATTGGGTTTCGGATTCCGGCAGCTTGCGCAAAGTAGTGAGCATACAGCGACACGAAAATGAGAAATATGCGCTTGAAAATATAAAGGTGTAGTCATAATTTATCGCATATGAATGACATTCGCAAAACTAACTATGAGTCAATGCATTATTATGTTTGCTGTACGTCTTCTCAGCCTTGCATTGTTTTCTCTTTTGCAACTGTGGCAGGACCTTTGTCCGAACAGACAACCGTGAATCTTTACAACCCGAGACCTTTTATCAATAACCGTGTAAACCTAGGCTTATAGATTGCAACGAGTTCGGAATTTTTCGGCTTGATTTCATGCTTTAATTTTAGCACTCGGTAATTTTTAGATGTAGACGTGACGCACATTTTCAGAACGGTTGAGATGGTGACCGACACAAGTGGTTAGTACATCGAAAATTACTTCGTTTGATGGTTTTCCTGGCCAGGTACCGCTCCTAGAAATCAGGATGTGACCCTTGTAAATTTACAGTACGTTATCTGTCGCCAAATATCGCTTTTTTCGCCTTGCCATATGTAGTATGGATAATGTTCCAAGCTTTGCACCGACGGGTCAACTGTTCTTGTCAGTCATCGGAGCACGATTTTCGATCACGATGCATTTCCCGGTACGATTGACGTCATAACAACCCGCGTCTATGTCATCAATTTTGGTGCGTCGGACCTTTTTTTTTTGCTTTGATATTCGGTGTGCTCGTCAATTAAACAAACAACATGGCGGCCGGTGTTTCTCCCACGATCAAAATGTGTCTGAAGTGAAAATTTCGTAAAAATTAGTCATGATTATTAGAGTCTAACGAAATACATCGACTTGGCAGATTTCGAGTCCTGTTGTTTTAGTTTTATCGCCAATATGCGGCTTCGTATTAGTATAGAGCCTGGTATTCGGCTTTTTATTTTTTCAATTCTTTGCTGATGTACCATTTGTGATTGCTCATTACAACTAATATCCCAATCGGGGCTCGAACCCAGCGCCTTCAATATGTGAAGCATCATCTATAACCTGTACTCAACGAGAACGAGTTGCAAGAAGGGGAAGCAATATTCCATACAAAGGTTGGGATGGTAGTGATACGCAATGTAATGTTATACTCTTCATTTGTATTGACTTGATGGGTCCGTTTTTATTCAAGTTTTGCCTTGCATTTCTTTCTTTCTTTCTTTATTTTATTTTTGTTCTTTATTTTGTTTCATTGCCGCGTTTGTTATGCAGGTTTATTATTGGTTCAATATACTTTCATGTCATTTGTCGCAATTGCACAGATACTCTAAAGTGTGATTGTTTGGGATGTTACATATGTTGAATATTTTGTGTTTTTGATATTTATTGTTGAATTTTACATATTGTTGCCTAATGCATGGCTTATGTGCCCAAGGTGACAATTTGCCCGACGCCAGGAGGGGCAGATTGTCTCCTGCTGCGAGGGCACATAAAACCATGAATTCACGCAATAATATTTTATTACATGCCTCTCAACAGTTAACGCTATAAGTCATTCAGTTACATACATGGTATTCTCAAACAATTTTACCATTATCGACCAGCATCAAATAGATTTAACGAAAGTGAAAGTAGAAGTGCGTGCATGGATATTTTACATCCGGCGTTAAGCGTCTACCTTTACGTCGAACATTTCGAAGGGCTGCACCGGACCGGGTATCCGATCAGCCATCGTTCACACGGCCCGCTAACTCCCCGGACGTTCCAATGCGCTGATTTGCACTCTCATCGAGGCATGCAATAATGTCGTTTGCTGCTTTTTACAATACCAAAGTTATCTCTTCACCTCTTGTCATAATACAGCTTAGGGAGCGTTTAGTTATTTCAGCCGGGGTTGGGCCGGCAAAATCCAGGGGGGTCACCTCAAATTTGAAAACTGCAAAGGGGGGAGGGGTCATGTATTTTTCAAACAGCTCAGGGGGGGGTCACTTAATTTTTATAAGTATCCATCCCGTCAAAAAGCAGTTTTTCAGTTTTCAGAAATATTCTGGGCGATAAAAATGATTCGCTGCATGATTTCATTCTCTGAAGTCATTCAACTGTAAATCTGCAAAATGTATAATTATCTGTCACATGAACATCTTGACTAGGCAACTCTGAGGCTTGTCTTATTGTAAATCGAGCTCACTGTGGGCAATGAACAATTCCTATTACCTACATGTTAGAGATATAGCAAGTTTTGTCAGGGAAATTATTTAACAGTTACCGGTAGACTACTAGTACCATGAAAAGTGAAATTATACTTTTAGGTGAAATTCCAATATCATAATTGTTGTCAACATCTGAACTTTCAAATACCCTATGTGAATCAAGTATTTGTATCAATTGTCAAACACCTATAAAAGCACAAATTAATTTAGTCTAGCATTGTAAAAAAAGTATTCATAGTTTTCTCATAGACTCCAATGTATTATGAATAAACATTTTGGTGAAATTCCAAAATCCAATTTCTTGCACACATATCCATTTGTAACCACCCCAGTCTAATCAAGTATTAATAATCGAGAGTACATAAACACACAGATTTACGTATTTTTGTATAGGAAAAAAAAATATTCATAGTTTCGTCATAGACTCCCGTGTATTGTGGATGGACATTTTCAGTGAAATTCCAAAATCAGATTTCTTGTACACATAATATGCACCTTTAACCATCATATTCTAATCAAGTACAATTATGTTAATTATTTAACGTCTATATATGCACATGTATAGCAAGTTTTTCATTGGAAAAAAAATATTCACAATTGTATCAGAGACTCTCATGTATAGTTGATGAACATTTTTGGTGAAAGTCAAATTTTTGTCCACATACCAGTTGTAACAACCCTATTCCGATCAAGTACTTTTATGTCAATTATCAAATATCTATAAATGCATAGATATAGTTTAGTATTGATAAAGTATTACATAGTTTTCTCATAGACTAGTATTTATAGTATTAAAGTATTCTCATAGACTAGTGTTTAGTGTATAGGAATTCCCATGGGCACTAACTGTGCTCCCTTACTTGCCGACTTATTTCTGTTCTCATACGAGGCAGAATTTATCCAGAACCTTATCAAGCAGAAAAAGGTCTCTGTAGCTCGTACTTTCAACCTTACATTTAGATACATAGACGATGTTATTTCATTGAATAACTCTAAATTCAGTAAATATCTCGCTATGATTTATCCTCCAGAATTGGAGATTTAAGAAACTACAGAAACGGCCTTTATCCAGAACCTTATCAAGCAGAAAAAGGTCTCTGTAGCTCGTACTTTCAACCTTACATTTACATACATAGACGATGTTATTTCATTGAATAACTCTGAATTCAGTAAATATCTCGCTATGATTTATCCTCCAGAATTGGAGATTTAAGAAACTACAGAAACGGCCTCTTCTGCTTCATATCTGGACATTTTACTTGAATTTGACTCTAATGGTCACCTTTCTACTAGGCTGTATGACAAGAGAGATGATTTCAACTTTAGTATAATCAATTTTCCACACCTCATCAGTAATATTCCACTCTCACCTGCTTATGGGGTATACATTTCCCAGCTTATTCGATATGCAAGAGCATGCAGTTCATATGGTGATTTTGTAGAGAGACATGGCCATCTCTCTTACAAACTGTTAAATCAAGGTTACACCAGAGCAAGACTTGTCTCTACATTCAAACGCGTTTTTGGCAGGTATCGCAAGCTGGTAGATAAATACAATATCTCTCTTCGACAAATGATCACTGATGGCATCGGTGACATGGGGCCTTAGTTAGTGACCACTACCTATCTGACTAACAGATTGATATATGGCGGGTGCCACATGTGGGGCAGGATGCGCTTACTATTTTCGAAACACCTGACATCACTTCTTGGTCTTTTGGCCAGAGGTCCATATATCTTTCTTTCATAAATTTGACTTTGTTTGTGTACCGTCTATTTACTGTTTGTTCTGTGCTGTTTTGTGTCTATGTTTACAACTATTGTCTTACAAATTTTGACCTAGTGTTATTGGATTATGGATTGGTATGATAGCGATTATTTATAGTGAATCAACATTATCAACAGCTAATTATCAATTAAATCCAAATATCAAAATTTTGTACACATACGCTTGTGCAAAAATATTGCGATTCACCAGTAATTTCTGTCCAATCCCTTTGAGGGGTAATTTCAAAATTATATAGCAAGTCAGAAGGGGAAATTAGATCATTAACACCTTGTGACTTTGTAAGGAGGGTCATTTGAAAAAATCTGAGAATCTTGTTTTTGAGAATATACCCCCCTCCAGAGGTGTATGTGTGTGCAACTTTACTCAAGCAATGTGGCGGGGGTCATGAAATTTTTGTCATCTTAAAAGGGGGGGCGGGTTCATCAATTTTTTGGTGCAATGGGTAGGGGGTTCACTTATTTTGACTGATGCGCAGAAAGAATTTGCCGGCCCACCCCCGGCCATAATAACTGAACGCTCCCTTATATGAAAGTTGTCCATCACTTGATATGTATGAAATGCAACATTATATTGCTATTGTAAATGAAAATGTAAACGACAATCGTTGAAGATGTCACAAAAATTACTTTTTGACAATTCCACCAAATGATACAGTGAATTAAATACAGAAGCGCACAAAATTGGCTGCCAATGTGTTATGTAAGGTCCATATACTGGCTCTAGCACAGAACGGAATCATTTCTTCGTCTGGTTTGTCACATCAGCGGCGGCGGCCTGGGCAGTAAACTGTAGCGTGTCTCATTAGTTGTTATACCGTCCACAAATTAGGCACAATATGCTATTATGCCAGCGTTGGGGATGATGAAGGGGGCCGTTAACCATAAGGATAAAGATCTGAAATATGTTGAACAAGTGACATCCACGCCTCGGCTTTATCGCTAAAATGCTTCCGCCACATGAACTAATAAAGGTAACCTTGCGGCACCGTTTTACAAGTAGTATAGTCACAAACTGATGATATCAAATCGCCGTACAGAAAACACAGACGCCTTGTAATTATGGCACTCTGCATTCTGTACGGCGATTTGAAGTCATCAGTTTTTGGCTAAACCGCTTGTAAAGTGGTGCCTAGCTTTTGCTGATAAATCTGAAGATTCGCTTGGCATACATCCAAATGCCTTCCATGGTTTAAGGAATAAGAAAATGAAGAGACTTTGACAATGAAGAATAGGCCGTCCGTTCACAAGCTAAGAACATGGGGACCGTGACCAGAAATAATAGTGGAACATGGATGACAAGTTCGATTACTCACAGAGAAACATAGACAGAGTGGCAACGCTTGCATGCCTTTTGTTCCATGGTCGTCTCGGTAGACTATTGGCTTTTCATATTAAAATGAGCTTCAAAGGTGTTAAACTTTTTGGAGGCTTTGTTTGTGGTTGATAATTACACGAGATTATGCGAAAAATACGACGAGGTGGCATCGTACTGCCAGTCGCGTAGCAACCATAGTTACTTTTTGAGCTCTCAGGCCAGAAACACTGCTTCACGCCAATCAAAACATAACACGCCAGCAGTTTCATAAACATGTCCTTCCTTGACGCACGTGTAAAAGACGGTATGACTGACCGTAAACCATTGAGTAAAACCAGACAGTATCGATAAAAGACTTTCAAATGTGGTTCATAAAAATATGAGAGGAATTTTTAAAACGGTAAAACTCACTTTCCTGAAGCTCAACACACTCCCGTTTTCGCCTGCACGTCAATTCCGCTCAGCACCACATGACAACAACAACACAAACTTTGCCGAGCATACTTTCGCTGAACAATTGGCGAAAATCCGAAAATTACCGAAGGATGCATGGTCGGTACTCTTCGGAAAAGAGAGGCGAGAGCAACCTGAGGCGAGGCGAACATGGATGGGTTACGTAACCGCTTCACGCCTTAAACAATACCCGTTGCGACTCTAGCTATGTTCCTCTGTGGATTACTCAAAGGAATTAAGGTATTGGCATCACGCCGGTCAAAAGATATTCAAAAGCAAGCAGATATATCGCGACCGATTACTCCGATGTTTTGGACTTTCCGAGTTTGGACTCATAATGCAATCTTTTTACATCCATGGATTCATCAATTTCCACAGCTGGGCCAACAATTTGTTTGGAGGCATGATCGCGAAGATAAAGTAAAGAAATGTGTCGCCAAAAATTAAACAAATCAGTTACAGAGTTTGAACTAATGTACATATGTGATTCTTGGTCTGTAGAAGAAGTAATGGAAATGAAAATACACAGCATTTTTAGTCGTCATATTGATTGCCATTTGCATTTGAATGCCCCCTGACATCTGTTACGTAACACACTGCCGTCTTTGGTAACTGCTGTATTGAAAAGGGGTCAATATGACCATTGCTGTCGGAACATGGTAATAAATGTACTGAATAAAATGTGAGATAGGTGATATTATACCGAGAATGAGATGGAAACTGAAATGTCCCTCACTGTGCTTCACCCGACACAAAACGATGCAGTCGAAAATTGTCAAAGTGATTGGAAGAAAATGGAAATGTATTTTATTTTAACATAATTAGTAAGTCAGTGCCGTAAATACAAGGCGTCTGTTTTTGTCTACGGCGATTTTGTTTGTGGCTACACCACTTGTAAAATGAGGCCCTAGTAAGATACTGACCATTAATGATACTGATTATTAGATTGTTTGGACTTCATGTTTCAAAAGGGGCAATGTTGGATTTGTAAAGCAGTCTGAATACAATTACCAGACATAACAGATCTATTATGAGCCGATCATGATTACGACCATTTCAAGCGAACACGCCCCTGATGCTATACAGAACATAACAGAATTTATTGTGTATGTTCATCATGATTACGACCATTTCAAGCGAACACGCCCCTGATGCTATACAGAACATAACAGAATTTATTGTGTATGTTCATCATGGCAGCACTGCCATTGAAGTACAGAAAAGTTCTCTTCTTCCAGTGTCAATTAGCAAACAGACATGTTTTTAACAAATCACTTGTATTTCCTAAGGTGTCCACAATTGATGTGACAGGACGATCCAAATGCAGGAATCTAAATAGAAAGAGATGCGAACAAACTTGAGGCGTGAAAACGTTTCATTGTCACAGAAAATGTGTTATGTGCGAACATTTAACTGTCCACTGACTTTCATGATGTCACCATAGATAGGTGGTATCTCATATTTTCGAACATTGACGTTGAATGGTGGATTGTAACGTTAATGTACATGGCCTCATAGTATTCCTTTGTCCACGCGTTGTTCTTTATCGATGACTTTGACTGACAACAAAGACAATTCTTGAGGTTTGTGTTTACTTTCTGAAATGTGCCGTCGGACAGCTGATTGATCTTTTCTCTTGTGTTCTTCAAAGTGTTCCCTAAGAATAATGATGATTAATAAAAACTGAAATCACGATGCAGTAAACTATACAGTAAATGTTTTTTCTTGTCATATAGTTTTTAAAATTCAAATATGGTTCTTCTAGTGATAAGGTTGCAAGTTTCTTCTAAATGTTAGGAGGCAGCGTCTAAAAGAAAACCAAGGGTCTCTGAAAATTGCACTTTTGATGAGCGATGGGCGAGTTTTCAGACAAAACAGGCAGAGAAGGATGCTTATGGTGTCAACATTTCCTTAGCAGCTGGAGCTGGAGCTCAGAGAGATTATATTAATTTATGAATGAAGCTCTTGTGAAACTTGAAAGTTTTCAAAGTTTTCTTTTAATTTAGACGATCTCAGCATGGCTTGACATGTATATCACTTTATTCAATTACATTATTACATAGAATATTGGACATTATACGTGCAATTCCATTATTTTGCGACGAATTATTTGAGTATACAATGACAGTACTGGTGATGAAAATACAACAGATTGATACTGATCAAAAGTACAAAAAATATTTTTGAAAGCTTATAAAACTCTGAAGAAAAGAATAAGCAACCATTCAGAATACATGAAATTATTTTGCATATGCTTGTAAACCCTTATTGTTATTAATTTTGGTATTTAACATAAATATATCCAAGTTAGAATACCTCCAAGGGACAACAAATTCGTTAAACTATTATTATTAATTGGTGCACGTAGAGGGACTGTGATTGGTGTTTAACATGAACTTACATCAAAGTTAGAATACCTCCCGGGAACAACAAAATCGTACTTCGTAATCCTCGCAGTTTCTGTCGCTGCAAGCAAAACCGATAGTGGTGTCAAAGTGTTGGAAGTTACCGTCATCAGGGGATACGATTTCGCCACTCTGCTTGTCTCGTACCTGCATACCAGACGGGCGTCTGCAAATCTGAAGCGGATATTCATTGTGGAGGTAGCGTAGAAGTTCAAAGTCTCCGTTGCCACTAGGATTGTCTCTATCGTACCAATTTGTCCATTCAGAGCAGGTATCGGCTGCGAAGGAAATTTCACGAAGACATTGGAGAGTTAGCAGCGTTTCGTTTACAGGTACGTTAAAGTCGTTCAATTAGAATGTTTTTCACTCGAAGGTAACGTATTTGGGTTATTCAATTAAAACACACGAACAAACAAGGGGGTGTTGAGCTATGCGGGGTGGGATAGTCGACTCCGGGTTAGGTTGGGGAGTATTTATTTGAAATACAAAAACTGAAAAGGAATTCATGTTTTTATCACATAACAAAGGGTTGATGGGGAATTTGGAATCACAACATCGTCATACATGGCCTCCCTAAAAAATCCCTGTTTCTTCGGTATACAGAACTCATGGCTCCCATAGAGAGCTAAGCCAAGCATGTGAACACCCTACATGAGCAAAACAACGTTAGGCTGAGCATGGAAACGCCCTACATGAGCAAAACACGTGTTGCATTGTGGGTAGTTTCAAGATAGCGACCGCTATGACAGCCTGCACTGAAAGCTCTGGTGAGTACATATTTTGGTCGATCCCACCGTTGGGAAGCATTATTTGGGATAAATAAAAACATCAGAGTATGCAGCAGTGTTTCAAGTGTCTACTTACATAGCAAAAGCTCAAACTATAAAGATTACTTCAACGCAAAATCGCTCAGTGGGTGATAAACTGCTACAACTTTACTTCACAGGGTGCTGTTACAGTGTACGAGCGATTGAAGCAATGCATGCGCATGTTTACGAGTATTTCTGGGGGTCATAAATAGATTTTGTCTTCCATTAGCCAGTTCCAACAACTCAAGTCCACTGAAGACCATTCAAATTATATACAAAGGATGTGCTTATACTTTTATTCACGAATCAATACTAAACCTTTCTGTAAACTGCGAAAAATGATCATATTTCTCTTGTTTAAAAACTCCTAAACTTTTCCTTCATCTACAACAGCATGCGACTATAGATACCTTGTACGGATGGTCATGGGTGAACTTGTCAGAGGAAGATCATCACAATGAGAATGTCACTCAAATCCTAGATGACAACAATAACAATGAAACTGTAACAGCTGATGAAGGGAATGGTACTGATGAAAATGAAGAGATTGTAACATTCCAGTAAACACAACCTTATCTCTAAATTATGTAACAAAAGAGAGTTTTGTAGATTGTTCTACCAATTTTTCACTCAATAGGGCATGCAGACTCATTAGTTATTCTATAGATAGAAAAGCAGAATAATATCCAGGAAAGGAATCTGTTAGCTTTTCTGTTAGCTGTATTTATCCTAGTAGAGTAAAACCCAACATGGTCTTGTTTTGTATCATTCTGCAGCACAACAGTCTGCTTTAGTCAGTGAATTTTGTAGGCATTTTTATGGAGATGTTCTTTCAAGAAAAGCGCTACACTTGCTGTTTCATACAGTTCTATATTATTATTGTTTCTGTTTATTTCTTATTATTTAGTTGCAATTACATGATTGCATTTACTTTGCAAGCAGTAAATATATTTGAATAAATAAGTGTAAAATAAATCTTTTTCATAAAATAATATTAGTTTCTGGTATTTCATAAAATGTGAATTGAAGGGAAAGTCACTATTTTTGACATTACTTTCATTTCATCCTATATTTACCTAGTCTAGTATCATCTTCCGATTTCTTGACGTTACCCAAGTTTAGCATTTTGCACTATTGCTCCCAACCTGGTACTGGATAACCAACCATGGATATTATGCAACTGGCTTACCCTGGAAGTCAATCAGAGAGTATAATCCTCTGTTGATTGGATTTAGGAATATAGTGCAGGCAGGGGCTACCAATAACTTAATTTTATCAGAGTTACACCTCACTGATCAAATCATTAGTGGTATGTACAATGACTAGCAACACATTAACTTTTGTTGACTTCCATGGCGAGTCCCTTTGCATTCTCCTCAGCATGCTTTCACTGGTATTAGGTTGTGAACTATAATACAAAATACTAGAATCTGAGTTTGACAACATAAAAAAGACTGAGGACATACTTGATTAATGTGTTACACACTGTCCACAAATATGCTTTTATTCTAAAGTTTTCATATTTTACAAGTTTTGCCATTTTTTGATCAATGCCTAAAACTATCTGTGCCAATAACCCAGGGTCTTTAAATACAAATATAGCATACATGTAATTAGTAGAAAACAAAAATAACACTGATTCATCAATTATTCCAAAATAATCAATTAATGTGACAAGTCAAGGACTGTATCTTCTTACATGTAAAATGCATGTGCTGAATCTATCCTCTGACCTTAAATTTTTCCAAATTTTTCCAAGTCTAGTCAACAAATTAAACTTCCCATTGAGTTTGCGGTAATGTCAAACACCCTGTGTCAAAATTGACAACCCCCTCCCCATTTGCCGCCTCATCTAAATGAGACATCCCAACTGGTTTGTGTCATGCTCATCGTCTGTTTTTTCTCTCAAACAAGTGGTTCTGGAAAACAAAAGAGAAGCTGTCATGAGTTATAAAATGTTTTAATTTTGATGATATATGTCAAGTTCAGATGTAGATTGTTGTGAAGCACTAACAGTACAAATTTGACTAGTTTCTGCTAACAAGACAGTTACATCACAACTACAGCCATGGTTACCTGTACTTTAACCCTCTAGAAAAATACAGGAGCACAGAGGGTAAAAGAGAAAATGTCAAAGACAATGACAGGCTAATCCAGATCTGAACCTTCATACAGTATATCATGAAAAGATAATCATTTAATTTAAAAGTTGACAAGTTTGACGGTTTCGAATAGACAGGCAATGGAATTCCAAACTTTCACAGCATTAAAGCTGATAATCTCTGACCTGTAGCTGTTCTTAACATTGGTGGGTGAAGGTTACCATCATTAGCGCTATGATATTTTTCTCTAATATAGCTTACACATATGTGCTGTACAAGATACTGCAGGTGATATAGCTATTAAAATTGAGTTGATAAAGCTGGTTAGTGCAACAGTCGGAGTTCGATCATTTGCGTGGCACTTGAAGTGAATATTCCTGACAACAATGATCGGTATTGTTGTGCTTCTCAAAATGTCTGTGTTGTACTGTCATAATATTCCTTTTAAATTATATTGCTGTGCTCACTGCCTTTTGATGGTTCTCTAATTGTCTGCTAAATACTAAAGCTCACACAAACATGCACACGATGCATGACAAATAGCAAGCACATTGATATTTTGAAGACTTTTTTCAATAATCTTTATCTTGAATGAAAATTACATTTTAAATCATCTAAATGTACTTGGAGGACATAATCTGACAGCGCATTATGCATTCAAGTGTCTATGCACATAGTTCATTAAATGTCAGATGCTCAAACTATAAAAATTACTTCAGCACTAAAACTCTAAGAAGGTGAATGACTGTAGCTGTAAACTTTCCACACATTTGAGCTGTAGAGTGTACAAGAGACTACATGCATCACTTGTCTGCTGTACAGTGTACAAGATAGTTCTTGCAGTGCTTGAGAGCATGGGTAGTTCCATGTTCAGAAGCAATGCATGTAGTCTATCGTAAACCCACTGAGCGATTTTGTGTTGACGTTACCTTTGTAGCTTGAGCTTCTGCTATGTAATGAACTATGTGCATAGACACTTGAAACACTGCTGCATACTCTGATGTTTTTATTTTTCCAAAATAATGCTTCTCATTGGTAGAATCGACCAAAATATGTACTCACCAGAGCTTTCAGTGCAGGCTGTCATGGTGGCTGCCATCTTGAAAATACCCAAATACCCACAATGCAACACGTGTTTTGCTCATCTAGGGCGTTTCAATGCTCAGCTAATGTTTTCTTTGCTCATGCAGGGTGTTCACATACTCGGCGTAGCTCTCTATGGGAGCCCTGAAACTTATCGAAAGGAAAGGTGACTGTTCTAATATGTTGATTCTCTGAAGTCTATATTATGGCCAAAGCAAAATAATGTCTATTCTGTCTAATTAACATCTTGTATTAGCAAGTCTATTAGGCCTAAGTCTTTTCTTATCATGGTGTACGGTTTTCCACCAGAGCATGACAGGAATGACAGAGGAAATGACAAGTTCCCGGCATACTTGAAGTTAGGCAAAGCAAAAGTGCAAATTATATTTAAAGCAAGGACCAAGCGTTCGTCAAGAAGTTAATCTGTGCTTTTGCTATTCTTTTGATATGCATTGAATATTCGGGAAAAAAGATAAGAGAAAATAAATGGAGAACATAAATGTCTTTGACGTCGATTTTTTATCATTGTCAATTATAAATATTACTTCTGAATGGTGATGAATAGGATATTTATATAGTAAAGTATTTACTTTTAACGTAGTAACTCTTTTTCTATCGATTTTTATATATGCTTAATATAAACCATAGATAGCTTCCGCTCCACTATGTTCAAAAGCTGTCAGAATATTGTGCCCCCGATCACGAGACATTCATTTCTTTTTGATTCGCTCTGGTCTTAGGCCCATGCAATCGGCCATTTTCATGACCGCTACATTACATTAGGATAAGTTTGATTGAATGATGTTATTCAAAATGAAGTGAACATGCAGAGATTTTGTTTGACAGATGGCATCAGTAGTAATTGAAGGAAGATTTCCGTGAATATGTTTAATCCAGCGATCAAACTGAACACGGTAGTTATTTAAGCGAGTACACACTGTTATCAGAAAAGAAGACAGAAGCAGGAAATCAGAAAAAAAGATTTAGACCACTTCATGGCTTTACAAAACAGTGACAGTGACATATCGAAGCGAGAGATATTTTCTACTTTCGAAATTGTGTCGAAATACCCAGTTTCTAGATGACGACGAACATGCACATGATACGCGAGCTTGCATTGTTAGTGCTGATATGGACTAACGTCTTGCATTCAAATGTCACTACCGACAAAACTTGTCAAACGCTTCAACACATGCCGAACTAAAAATAGAATACAAAACATTGAATGTAGTGCAGAAGCAAACTGATGTGGACTTTGAACCAGAATACTAACAAATTTAAATTGATAAAATGTTAAAATGATAAAAAAGTTAAGTTGCTGTGTCTTTTAACACAAAGCTTAGACCATGGAAATATCAGAACATTTTATTTTCAGCGTAAGAAATTTTCATCACGTTCAAAGGGAGGTATTAGGAGGGTTTTCGTAGCTTGGGTTCTCTTAGTTTTACTGAGGCGAAAAAATATGTTGGTTCCTCTCTGTTCAAAATAACTCAACGCTCCCTAACGGTATCACGCTGATTTTGAAGTTATTGTTTGTAATGCAGTGCGCTATGAGAACGTAGAGTATTTGCTAAGTTTAAATGTATGTTCAGCATCTCATCAAGTAATATGTGGCTGACCTGGACAACAAAACTTGACTCTGTAATCCATACACTCCCCATCACTTTGTGAATCCTTTTTACAGATAAACCCTTGTGTTGGATTGTAATGCTCAAATACTTCTCCAGTGGACTCAGCAGCGACCCCATCCATTGTTTCTGCGTATATTGCCGACGGAGATGCACAAATTTTGCCAGGATTCTCAGATGTCAATGAATTGATATCTTCCCAGTCTCCAGCTCCAGTAGGATCATCGCGATCGTACAATTTGGTGATCATCCCATCACAATCTGATTCAGGTGAGAAAGCGAGAAAGGAAGCGATGAGACATACGGATAGTCCTCATAAGGAATGTGCTGAAATGTAATAGATTGTTTCAATATCCATACAAACAGTTGATGATAGCAAACGTGTATGTATAGGGAGGACGACCCTTTGTTCATTCTCCCCTCTTTCGAAGGTCGCATAACTTGCGACTATACATATTTCTGTTAAACGATAAAAATGTTACTGAACGAGGGAAAATTTGGAAAAATGGCTTACCACGGCAACAAAAGTTGACCCTGTAGTCATGGCAAGTTTTATCTGTTTGGTCTGCACTGACACAGATAAACCCATTGACTGTATCATATGACTGGAACACTTCACCGGTAAGCTCAGCAGGTACTCCAGTGACAGTTTCTGCATACACAGCCGTCGGGTTGTCGCAGATTTCACCGGGGTTTTCGGATTGCAAACTATTCAAACTCTCCCAATCTCCCGTTCCTGATGGATTGTCGCGGTCGTAAAAAGAGGTCCAGGTACCACTACATTCTGATTAAGATAAACGACCACATGTGATTCTCTTTAACATGGCAAAGTAAACGTTTGGCTCACACTACGCATGTCATGAACACAAAAGAAAGATCTTATACATATCTGAGCTAAAGTCTTTCACGATGTTGGCAGCATGACGTATGTGTATGCATGTCATATGCAATCGCTCAGATATTTGCTATTATGGACACTTAAAGAAAGATGACTCAAAAATTCTAACGGGCAGAGATAATTATGGAAAAGAAGTGGGTAATAATGACCTGAACATCTGATTTCTCTATTGGAAAAAGACAAACTAGATGCCTACATGCAAAAGGGCCAATCTGTAGTCTAGTGGCATGCCGTGAAGAAAACAAACATGTTGTGAGACTGTTCATGATGAAAGATTAATTTTTCTGGGAAATTCTCAAGGCATTTCAATAAACAGCACCTTCTGACTTATATTGGTTAAGTTGCCCTCTGTATTGAACTTTGGCACAGAATTCTGTGAAACTTTAATAAACGGCACCAAAAAGTAAGATTTAAGGTAGAATGCGCCGCGAAAGTGAAAGACTTAAACTTTTGATTAAACTTTCCTCAATTAAACTTTCAACCATTGTATTACCAAATCAACAATAAAAATCGGGGTCACCGTGCAAAGTTTGGAACAAGCCAAGCAAATTACTCAGCATTTTTGCGATATTTCAAATCCAATAAATGGCCGCTATTCTTGTGTTAACTCTAAGAAGGTGAAAGTTTTTCTTACTCTAAGAGTTTTTAAAATGGGCTCCCACAAGTGGTAGATAAGAAAAGCATCGTAAACAAATTGAGAGTCCGACTATCTGTTCCCGAGGCGCGTTCTACCTTAATTAAGATTACTTTACTAAAGCTTGCATGAGTTCCAAACTTATGGAACTGTAAATGTTCAGCCATGCATGTTTAAAGTTTTGCACGGTACCGGATTCTCTCGGCTACAGACTGTAAAATGTTTAACTGAATGTTTAATCTTGTCTGGCTGCAAGCATAGTTGAGGTTGTGCTCAGTTGACCAGTATTTCAGCATGTTCATTGAAGTCAAGCAACACAAGCTTTTGTTTCGCTTAAATAAAATCCATGAAAAAAGAAGATAGAAGAAGAGAGCGACTTTGTCCCGTTAAGTCACAGGTGAGAAATGCAGGCCAGTGGGAACAAAAATTCTGGGAGCGAAGAGTTTACAGATGACGGCCTACGTGATATTGTAAGGGATTTTCGATGTTGATTGTATCTCCCATTGTCTACAAATTTGTGATGGTGTTAATAAACATCGACGGATTATTTTCACACCTCGCAACGGGTGACGGCCAATTTCTTTCCGTTGCTGTGTAGGACGATCGTGATGGACGAAGTTAACGGCTTACATTTTGCGTTAGATACTCTCTGTTATCGTGCAAAACTTGACTTTAATTAATTATCTTGAGAAAGTTATCTTCAAGTATCTAGCTTACCCTTCGGATGCCTATACCTATTGTCTCTTGATGTTATTTTTCCCTTACTTCATCACAAGTTTTGTAAGAGTCATAAGATTGGTTTTCTGGTGTTGTCCTTCCACTAATCTATAGTAAGGTTTCTGATCCTTAGAAAGCCGTCATTATTTAGGGCCTGGGGTCGGAGGAATGTGAGGGGTGTCATTCAAAAAATTGAAAACTTCAAGGGGTGTTGCTCAAAATGTGGAGAGGAAGAAGGGAATTACTCAATTTTTGGTGCAAAATAAACTGAAACACCTCTCAAATTTCACCATTACACACATCAATTTCTAAAAATTTTCGATGCAAAAGGGGACATCCCCTCTTGTGCTCTCCCCCTTGGGACGTTCTAACAGTTTTACTAGTAAGACAACAAATTGAAAACACCTTCAGATTGCACAAGACTGCACCATTGCACACACCAATTACTCAAATTTTACTCAGGATCTAGGACAAAACTGAACTGTTGTGAATTCATCATTTATTATCACAGAAACATATGTTTTAAGTGACTCCAGGCTTTTCATTGAAACCTGGCAGCTGGAGAAGTGACACAAGAAGGTCACAGATTTTCCAATCAAGCATATTTTTTGGCCTTCAATCTCTTTCTTGCAAACTGACAACTGTTATATACAAAATGTGTTGTCATGGTTTGGTTCTTGAATATTGTGACTCAAACACTGATCATGCAAATATGTCATAAAATACAGTGTTCAACGTCATTTTCAAACAATTTTACCGAATGCAAAAATAAATTGAAACACCTCTCAGATTGCACCGTTAAACACATCAATTTATCGAAACTTTCGATGCTCATGCTCTCCCCCTTGGGGTGTTCTAACAGTTTTGCCTAGTAAAAAAGCAAATTAAAACACCTCTTAGATTGCACCAGACTGCACCATTGCACACATCAATTTCTCAAAATTTTCCACACAAGATAAGGTTGTACCCCTCTGACACTTTCCCCCTCAGCCCCTCGCGTGTTCTCCCAATGTACTTTCAAATTCTGCCCAGTCAGATATCCTAGTGAAAACCCTGTCTTTATACCCATCCAAATTGAACAATATTGTATAGTTGGATATTGGTTATATATCTGTATTTTGTTTTGACTTTGAATTTCATTTTGTTGGTCTCACTTTTTTTCAATCGTCATGTGATAACCGATGATAACTATTGCTGTATTTTTGTAAATTTTACTAATACATGTATTGGTAACTTGGAGGGTTAGTCAAAATTTCAGAGTTAGAGAGGGGGTTTACGCAAATTCATCATGGTTGGCAAGGGGGGGGGGTACTCGAAATTTCGGAGTTTCCGATGAAATTCCTCCGGAATGACGGCCCCCTTAAAGCGAGTTTTATGCATGATTTTCATGATTTTATTTAACCAAAACTGATTCGTGTAAATGTGCTAACTGAAGGACGTGTATAGAATTATCACTGGTTGCTGATTAGGAACATGATGCCTATACGTGTATCACGTTAAATAAGGCAGTGTCGCACTCATAAAATAGCGCCTCGCGGAAAAGTATAAAAAATGCAGTATTTCCTTCACATATATATATCGTGATCATATAAGAAACCAGCATGATAACATGAATGCACAACACAGGATCGCCAACATTTTGTTGTTGTAATCTATATTTTCTCTGTCACATAATTAGTTTTTTGAAATGGCGGAAAATCTAAAATTATGTTAAAACGTTTGAATTTACATGCCACTTTCGACACTTAAAACAGTGTAATACACTTTTTCAGTCTTTAATTGGTCTCATTCAAAGAAAACTCTTGGAAAATTGAGGATATTTTGAGGTAGACTCGGTTTATTACACATTCGCAGCTATCGTGGCTTTAATTTACATTTGGAAAGAAAAGGTCGTGAACCGCCATGGAAAGCAAACAGAAGAGACGCGTAGCATCATAGACAGTAGGGGGTACTGTCTGCGACGGCATAGAGTTTCGATGTTGTCATTGATCAGGGCGTGATCTCTGTTTATCAAAGTGGTGCAATTTTTATGCAAAGTAACGCTTCGTGATATGCTTGATTCATTAGGATCTGAAGTTCGGAAGCCTGCCAAAGGTAGTAAGGTTATGAAGTGAATGGAGCGCTGATCATACGGTGTTGCATTGTCATCACAGCCCAAGGATTCTTCAAAACGTGAGACACAATGCCACAAACATCATCGTATAGATGTGTTATGTTTTTCGGTGTCTCTTTTGTCGAAGTAAACTACCGTGATACTTATTTTTCTAAATCTATGAAGGTTTAAGTGTGTCAAACGGTTCTGGTATATACGGTATGTATAGGGTGTTATGTATACGGTATGTATGTTTCCGGTATGTTGGTGTACTCTTGTTGATTATGAAAGAATGGCATGAGGTATTATAGAATAGAGTATACACTGGGTTCTGATAAATTCAGATCCGAAATCTCTTACAATCAACCCATAAGAATCTCGACGAACGTACCTGAATGTACAAAATGAAGAGCATTGTAGCCAAATGCTGATGACAGACAGGGAGCCTTTCAAGGTGGTTAAAAATAGCTGTATTTTCATTTATCATACATTAATTTAGAAAAACAGGCTTACCTGGTACGTAGTCAACATAATTCTGTCTGCAAGTAACCCTGTTGGGTAATGGCGATAGAGAAGGACAAAGGTAATTAGAGAAGTAATGTCATCCGTTTAAAGAAAATATGTATCTGACTTAGCTTATTTACTGACATCTTCACTGTTGGATTGTTATTTCTTATTTGTTCAGAAAAAAATATTTACATACTAGCATGTACTGTACAATCTGACCAATCATTAGTAATTCGGGGCTTTGTCACACCTAAACATAATTAGATAAGATCATTTTGAAAGGTTAAATACACCAATTTGAGTATTGGACAGGAATCCGGCGGCTGGGAGGCGTGGACTGCCCTTATACAAGAATAAACGGAAATGCCTAAATGCTTTTACGTGATGTTCCATGTGTTGGCAAGCCGATTCAAAATTGAAAACTTTGCGAAGTGCTAAATTACCGAAGCCACAATGAAATGTACTTTTCATATGACAAGTCTAAGTGACATGAAACCTATAGTCTCGGATTGTCTTGTCAACGAAAGGTCGACCGTAATTTCTCTGTGTGCATCCTCCCGGCAGAACCAAACTTTATATTCAAGGAGCTGCCTGTTTTGGGCTTTATCGTCCACGATGGAGTTAATTATTTGTGATACGGACATACACTTTATAACGTTAGCGTAACAAACAATTCACTCATAACGAACCGTAGACCGTAAAACAGAACGAAAGCATTGTTTCCGTTCAGACAAGCTGCAGCGAGTGGTACACTGCTGTCTGTAGCTCACCTTTCGTACTTGACAATGTTTAGCACAGTAGGAAAAGGAAAGAATGATATAAAAAAGAAGCCAACTCAATTTTGTGAATACAACACTGCTAAGTTGAGGGAAAGAGAAGACGCTTTATTGCAAAAAGAAGAACGGAAATACTAACAAAGTTAATAAAAAAGCACAAAATGAAACGGCAAATCTATAGCAGTAAAGGGCACAGAACTACAAAGTTACAAGGGTAAAGTGCCCTCAGCAGATCACAAGCAAAAAAAGGCTATATTCTATCAAAACTTACAATACAAAAGCAATCAAAATAGAAGTAGCAAACTAACCTACAATAAAAAAATGAGCAAAACACATGGGAGAGGGCCCCTTCAGTCAAGCAGTCGAGAAAAGGTCGCTGGTGACCTTTGGGTCAAGGTCTGGATGACCTTGATGATGAATCCATCCTGAGAGGCCGAAATGTGGGAAAGGAGTGGAATTCCCGAGAAATGGGGGTCAGGATGGAATCCAAAGCCCGGACACTTGAGAGAAAGAGAAAAGAGAGGAGTAAAAAGGGAGGCGCACAAACAACTTTCCCAATAGAGCTTTATGGCCGTATAACTTTCACCGAGGCTGCTGGGTAAATTTGGTGCTCATGCGCACATGGCTTACGACCTGACTTGACCCCGCAATAACCAGCGAATTTCAAAATCAATACGTAAACAATTCAATGGCTAGCGACGGCAAAACATTTCGCGTTGTCCCATTGATAAAGGCATACAGAACAAACAGAAAGCCTAAACAAAAAGACTGCAACAGTCGGATAACTACTTCCCAGCAGAGAGTCATCGAATTGTGCAGCGTGAAACAGTTTTCAGAGGTAATTTTGTGGTCGTATGCCGACGATTTGCCGTACGCGTACGTACGTACTGCCATGGGGGGGGGGGGGGTGGTGTCGGAAAGGCCTGGACGGACGTGATCAACATTGAAGTGGCAATGGCACACCTTCATGAGTTCATTGGCATATAAGTTGACATTTACAGGCTTTTTAGGTCTTGTGTGCCACACACACGGCATAGACGTGTCAGCATGGAGATGCTTCTCCTCAGAGGGTCTATCACCGCTCACCTCCTCCATTTTCTAGGTCAAACAAGCCACTCTTATTTGTCAAAAGACGGAAAATAGGCTATGCATAAAATCCCGTTTCATACATTTACAGTCGCGTTCCCGACTTGGTTATGAGTAGAAATGTTAGGTGATGTATTCAGGTCACTGGGAAAATTAGCGGTTTTCACATGAAAAATCTCATTCATCTTCTCCAGGTCCTCTAAAAAGGACAGAAAACATGCCCAAAAAACTTCTGAAAATCACAAATTTTTGAGAGTGATTTTCAAAAATATGTATTTTACGAAAGAAATGACAGAATTTCACCAGGTTTTCACTGTTTACAAGGTTGTCTTTCTGTCTTGCAATTTGCGCATGTGCAGAATGTTTTCAGCCAGTTGTTGATTCAGAATCGAGCGTGATTCCAAGACACAGAGAAACACGCAACGCTTGCATGCCTTTTGTTCCATGGTCGTTTCGGTAGACTATTGGCTTTTCATATTAAAATGAGCTTCAAAGGTGATAAACCTTTTGGAAGCTTTGTTTGTGGTTGATAATTACACGAGATTATGCGAAAAATACGACGAGATGGCATCGTACTGCCAGTCGCGTAGCAACCATAGTTACTTTGTGAGCTCTCAGGCCAGAAACACTGCTTCACCAATCAAAATATAACACGCCAGCAGTTTCATAAACATGTGCTTCCTTGACGCACGTGTAAAAGACGGTATGACTGACCGTAAACCATTGAGTAAAACCAGACAGTATCGATAAAAGACTTTAAAATTTGGTTCAAACACACTCATTATATATTCATAAAAATATGAGAGGAATTTTTAAAACGGTAAAACTCACTTTCCTGAAGCTCAAAACATTCTCGTTTTCGCCAGCACGTCAATTCCGCTCAGCACCACACGACAACAACAACACAAACTTTGCCGAACATACTTTCGCTTAACAATTGGTGAAAACCCGAAAATTACCGAAGGATGCATGGTCGGCACTCATCGGGAAAGAGAGACGAGAGCAACCTGAGGTGAGGCGAACATGGATGGGTTACGTAACCGCTTCACGCCTTAAACAATACCCGTTGCGACTCTGTTTATGTTTCTCTGTGTCCAAGATAAGCAAAACCTGTCCACATGAGCCGATGGCGGCGCTCTTCAAAAAATTACGTCATTGCTCATTAATCTCCCCCTATAGAAAGTTATACGGCTATAGGAAAGTTGTTTGTGTGGCGGTGGGATTGACTGAGCTGGTGTGACATGAACCCAGCGGCTGAATGTATGAATGAATGAATGAATGAATGAATGAATGGGAGCGATGAGACAAAGGCTTGATGATGTAGTGTCGTGTGCAAAAGTGGCTGATTGGCTGGGAAGGAAGATTGATAACAGTCACGGGTAGAGAAGCTGATTGGCTAAGGGAACGGAGGTGAAGATGTTGGGTAGGCAGATAGCTAGGTGTAATCACAAAACACATCTGTGATAAAACACAGATTCCACAAAATGCGAAAAGGCAGGAAACCCTACAGTAGTGCTGAGTGGAGTCTGCCATAATATAAATGAATAAATGGTATAAATGGGAGATTCTACAATGCTGTTAAAAGTTTACATAAAAAATCATCATCTTGTATCAATATTAATGGTTTGTTATCACCACGGTTCCTTACAAATTCGGGTGTCAGACAGGGGGATATTCTCTCACCTACTTTGTTTTCTTATTTGTATGAATGACCTTGCAGTAGAAATTAACAGTCTCCATATTGGCATTGTAGTGGCTGATCGGGAAATTAGTATACTTCTTTACGCAGACGTATACGTATACTTCTGTTTATACTGACGATAAAGTAATCATAGCTGACTCAGAGGATAAACTTCAGAGATCTATTGAGCGTCTCGGCCTCTAGTGTCAAAAATGGCGTATGGTTGTTAATGATACTAAAACCAAGATTATTCATTTCAAAAATCAAAACATCCAAAGGTCAAATTTTGCTTTTAACTATGCAGGGGAGAGGCTAGAAATAGTTTGAAAATACAAATATCTAGGGTTAATACTGGATGAGTTTTTTAATCTGGAGTATCAGCCAGTACATTGACATGTGTGATACAGCTGACAGGGCTTTTGGTGCCATTATTTCAAACATTCATAAATATAATGATTTTAGGTTCAACACATTCACAACTTTATTTTATTCATGTGTATTACCCATCCTTGACTACTTTTCCAGCATTTGGTGCCATGCTAAATTTAAAAATTGTGAATCTGTACAAAACAGGGCTATAAGATATTTTTAGGAGTTCATAAATTTGCCGTAAATGGAGACATGGGGTGGAACGATGTCAGCCTCAGACGTAGATTGAATATTCTCAGATTTCGGAATCGAGTTGTCGGTATACCACATAATAGGATGTATACTGATATTGGATTACAAGATAGGTTTTAACATTTAGAGATAGTAAATTTAGATGATGCTTTGTTCAAACTTAAGGATATTTTTGCAAAAAAAATTGGTCTGTATGGAAATAAATAACAAGCCAAAGTCAAGGACCTATGTAACTTTTAAGGAAAAATACGAGATAGAAAATATTTATTACATTCTTTATCAAGACCAAAACGTTCAATTATGGCACAGTTCAGAATAGGCATCTAACCTTTGAAAATATTAGGTTGATTCAACATTTATAATTATGTACAGGTACGCATATTGAAGATGAAAAACACTTTCATTTGTACTGTAATTTATATAGTGATATGAGAGGAAGATTTTTAAAAAAATGTGAATTTAATCCAACTTCACACCCTGCAACCTCTTGATAAGATAGAACGTTTGATGACCAAGACCCCAGTTTTACTGGCAAAACACATATAAAAAAGCTTACAACAAAAGAAAAGAAACCTTGTATGAGATAATTATGCAGACCTCCTTACTTTATTGCTGCATTGATGTATTTATTTATTTTTCTCTACGAGCTCTGTTGTACCCCAGTGTCTTATAAGCCCAAGGGGCTGGATGTGGGAGCATAACTCAGTGTATCCCTAGATGTATTGTTGTATAACATAAGTCCACATAGGACACTTAAATAAAAATTACAATTACTACTTTTACTACAAATTATATATAACCACTACTACTACTACTACTACTACTACTACTACTACTACTACTACTACTACTACTACTACTACTACTACGACGACGACGACGACGACGACGACGTTAAATGTTTTCGTTTAATTATAGATGCCTTGGGTCAGACCAGATTCATGGTAGTCATCGATGGTGAATAGTCCGTAGCATATATTGACATCCAAACCAAATATCGCTGCCATGCGCGTTTAACCGATGAGCCACCCCTCCTATTTAACAAATAAATGTTTGACACGCAGATGATACGGTGACTTAGGTCAGACCGATTCTAAGTTAAATACACAAACTTTCGAGTCAAGACAACTTAACTATGAAAATATCCTCACCAATCTTATCTACTGCGAATAGCATTTTTTCAACAGTGTTTCTTTGCCAGCTATTACATATAGGGAGGAGAGGTTCTAGTTTATTTTAGAGTAGCTTTAGTAGACGCAGATTGCGTTAACGACTTTTCAAACCAAGGCCCGGTGGTCATAAGTGAAAGTCATTTTGATGGTAAAAGCGGTACAATACGTATAATTTACGTGATTATTTGTTTACATGCCCGTGAATATAAATAGTCTAATATTAACAACTCACAGTATCGTAAAATAGCAACAGGCAGCTAAAACGTAAATTATGATATGTACAAAGATCATAATCAATCACAAAATAAAATTGAGCGCTTGTGGGCCAAGTTTAGAACCTTTTTTCCAAAAAATCTCCGGATTTGCAAATTTTTTACAGCGCACATGACAGTGCGCCGCGTATTGCATTATGCTCGCATATAGCACAGGTCACTGTTCATAGACTCATGAATCATAGATAGTAGAGTGAACACAACATTTGTGTAAGACAAGTTAAGCGGCCCCGTTGTCTTTCGCGTGGGAAATTTCGTAAATTTTGACGGTTTCTCCGGTTCGTTGATATTATAATGGAAATTACAGACTCCACTCTGACCATTAATGTTTGTTTATTGGCGCGGGCTCGCCCGTGCCCATAAATAAGTGTTAATGGTCAGTTAGTCGCCCATTATTTCTATAATAATCTCTATAGCTACAGTTAAGAGGAATATATTGTCTGAAAAAAACAAACATAAAGTCGATCATACACCTTTTCGACAGGCTAATGATTAAACTTACCTTGTATGCTGCAACTGCCAGCAACATATCAAAATTACACAAAGAAAATCTTTCATCCTCTGCAGCAACGTGAAGACAGTATTGGGATGAGTTCTTGTCGAGCGTTACACGCAAATTGTTGCAGGGGCCTTGTGCTATAGGCTTTTCTAGAACGTACTGGTAATTAACCTTGATGTATGCAGCTGCCAATGCCCTCTGACCACTGATCGAGACGATACCCACCATGTTGTCAGTAAAGGTTCCAGTAGGGTCAGCGTTTTTCTGGACGTAAATTTAGTGAAGCATTTACCAGGCAATGTAAGAGATTCTTTAATGTATTGGCATAAAAAAGATTTATAGTTGTTTACTACAGTCGAGAAATCCAACAGAGTAAGGGATTTGATAGTATAAAGGCGTTCAAAGATTTACAGTTTTTTACCATCACTATTGGGACCTCTGACAGAGTAAACGATTTCTAAAGGTACAGAATTATTCACAAGATTTAAGGTCAATTACCACTGCAGAGAAACAAGAGGTAAAATACTGGGAGTTTTTCAAAGAGAGAGATAACGCCGATCTTAAATAAGAGACCTGCAAACATGAAAACTACAGTTCGAATAAACATCAGGGGATGGGGTTCTTATGAGCGTCCGTCGGCCCTAAATTTTGTTCAAATGAGTCAGTTCATGTTCACCTCATTCGGTCCATCTAGGTAATAAGAACCGTACAAATACTGATCTCGGTTTCAAGCGCATGAGAATTCACTTCAAGGAAAAGTAGAGCACCTTTATTAGAATTATATTGTGTTCAATTTACATGATCCAGGTTTAGCCACTAGCGCTTGTAACTTACTTCTTCATCTGGTTTGTGCATTCCCAGTGTCACACATCAGCGGCCTAGCCCTCTCAGTGGCACACTTTGGCGTGTCATTAGTTGAAAGACCGTCCCAAACATTTAGCACAATGTGCTGGCATTTGCAGTGTTGGGTCGATAAAGGGGGTTGTTAACTCAAAGGATAAAAAAGTGAAATATGTTGAACAAAGTGACATCCACGCATCAGTCACCGAAACGCCTCCGCCCTATGAACTCATAAAGAGAGCTTTCAAATAAATCTCAAGATGTGTACTCCAACCTTTGCTTGGCATGCATTGCATGCCTTCCACATTGTTGTTGTGGGCAAAGGTTTGGGGATCCACAAAATGCAGAGAATGATTAATAGTCAAATTAGAGAACTGATGTAACCTGTTCGATGGAGAATAAGCCTTCCATTCATCGGAAATAATAGTCGAACCCGGACGAATCAACGTACGGAATTAACACGGAGGCCCGTTCTGGTTAAAATTATGTTCCATTAATTTTAATGTGTTTAAAAATTAATTTTATGTAGTTTATGTGCCATCGCAGCAGGAGACAATTTGCCCTCCTGGCGTCGGGCAAATTGTCACCCGCTCTTCGGTACAATAACCCATGTATTCGGGCAATAATATATAGTCTTCAGGTGAGTCTGACCTTCACTTGATATAAGATAAATGTGAGAGTGTATGTTGTGATCTAAGGCTAGATAGATTTTATAGCAAATTTTTAATTGACAGCCAGAGGGGTTTTGGTAAACGCAAATTCCATACATAGTTCTGCAGCCAACTAGATATGTGTCTATAGTCTCTGGCTTGCGTGTCGCTCTGGTAGTCAGGGCCAACTGCCCTTAAATAAACAAGTAAATAAGAAAGTTTGGACTGCGTTTTGAACAAGAAAATAAAAAAAAACATACATTATCACTTCTCCTGCGGTAGGGAGGAAGGTATGCGGTGTGTCAAAGGACACTCCAATTAGAATAGATGACGTACGAGAGCATTAAGAGGTATATACTAGGCCATATTCACAAGACCAGGTCAGTATGTCTGGAAAGTTACACTTTGTAGTATTTTTTCTCACGTGTTCATACAAATGAGCTAATGTCGCACCGATGTCTGTGTGTCTTCGTGTCTCTAGGCGCGATATTTCAAGAGCGGCTCATCATATCAGATGTGAATTAAGTCTGGTAAATCGATTTTGTTTGGGAATGGCAAGATCTGATTAGATTTTTAAGGATGTGGCTTGCATATTTCAGGCTAATTTGGATACATAATGATTTAAGAAAACAAAGTTATACATCAAGAATGGCTGCAAAGAATTGGATGAGATTTGCTGCAAATGTTGATTAGATTGGAATTTGCCAGTCTTAAAAGATATAAAGAGGTGAATGAAAGTATATTTCTAATTTGTATATTTGATAAATTTTCCCGATCAGGGATATAATCTTAATTGACTCGACCGAAGTTGATTAAACTTGCTATGTACATTGAAGATACTATAATATGTTCACCCCCATGTTCACCCCCATAAAAATTAAACTATAATTTCATAAGGCAAGAACAAATTATAACATTGTTACTCGGAATCACTGCTTCTTCTTTAGCCAATCTAGATTTGTTAGTGCTGTCGGTGATGGCGCACATCGGTTTCTCGAGTTTTTACGCCCTCCAGACTTCCAAAAAGAATATTGTATGGGCGAATCGATAGAATGTGGAAATACTCAGATTTGGTCTGCCATCACTACATGTTCATGTAATGTCTGTATTTTTGTGGACAGTTTGTAAAATCTATACTCCACAACACTAGCAACAATGTAATTAGTTTGAGATTTTGCTGGTTTTGTTCAAAAAGTAAAACTTTTAATCTTTTCCTTGTACCTTTGCCAAAAAGCATTATCTGGGATCATATTATTTTCTCTATGTTCTAAATGGCTAACATGTTGAATTTTTATCCCCTGCCAACAAGAATCGTTATATTAATTTTGTAAATAAATTTGGCATTTAACAGCTCACGGATTCATGGGCTGTATATATACTGCAGGATCGTTTTATTGTTTTGTTATGTTAATCAATTTATGAAGGTAAGTTGGGATTTCTGGGGAGGAAATTATTTTCATCGAAACCATTACGTAATAGAGCAATGAACAATACATTATTTGAATGCATTTCTATATCTGCTATGTAACAAAGATACATTTTGCCCATACGAGGCATATAGCGTTATTTTCAGATATCAAAAATAGTTTTATATGTGCCCAGAGTTGTGAGATATTCATTTTTTCACAATTTTTATCTAGTATAGCCTTAGCGTTGCTTGCTTCAGGGATGATTCTCTCACATGAACCATGTATGATATTAGCACCGTCTTTACAAATGGAGTGAACGATACGATAAGAATCGTTACTGTTATTAACATAATCAAAGTTTACAGTCTGTAATGCCAATGCAGCCTTAGTGACATGGTTGCTATATAGAGCAAATCATTTCATCTGACAAATAAACTATTAGAAGATAGATACATATACAATGCTAGCATCTCTACCACCTTCAGAGGCGGATGAATTAGACACATGAAGAGTTGTACAGGGTGGAAAGTGACCACTTACAATTAGAGAAATGTCTGGCGTAATTATTGAGCCGTTGTGAAATATCAAATGCTGAACTAGAGCAGAGCACATGATCAATATCAAACTTTCAGATGTCATTAAAGTAAGTAACACTTTGTGGATTATTAGACTTTGTCAACATGAAATTCATTATAAAATTCGAAGTAATACATGTAAAATTAGGTTTTGTACAACGATATTGCAAGCACCACAACTCACTGAGCTGACTGCTATAAGGTAGAGATGCGTTCATCACAGGCTGTCATGGCGGGAAATGTTTTTCCCAGGGCCGTTGAAATGATTTTACCACTTGGAATCAATTGTACACCAGATATTATTTGACTGAATGTTTGCATATCTATTTTTCCAATTAGTCAAACGTTCAATCAAAACTATTAAGGTGTAAGCCAGTATTCTCTGGCAAACAAAAGGTCGCAGTTGTAGTCATGTAAAATATTGTCAACAAAATCATAGAACGATTTCAAGATATTCCACGCTCTGAAATCAATGTAATTTCCAGCATTGCAAACTGAATGACGTACTGTCGTCGAAGACGACAAACAGAAATGCACAAACTAATAAACATACAACAATTAGAAATACAATCAAACGAGGCCATTCACATCCGAACGGATTACATTGTGATGTCACGAGTCGAAGGTATCTCTCCTTGGCACCACATAGTGATGCTGTGCATCGCCATGTACGTTAATCAATTATTAAGGAGTACGCCGATGGAGACTTCAATATGAAAGAATTATGAGAGACTTACACATAATGAATTTCAAAATAGCTTGGAATTACAACGTGCCTGGTGAGTAAAATATGAGAGAAAGGGAGAGAAAAGAAGGAGAAAAGAGAACACATCAGAGACAATTTTATGAAATTACTATGTTCTATTCAGATTTATCATTATGCTATCTACATATTCTCTTGTATTATTCCAACTTTAGAATCAAAGTGACATATATACTCTCTTACTCACTATTGTTGTAATCTACATAAAGTAACAAAAATGCCTAAGAAAAATTGACAACTTAAAGATCTCTGTAGGAAATAGGAAATGATCAAGGTCTTTCTTAAATGGATTTTAGTCATACAATTTCGTAGGCATATAGCTGTTGAACGTACATTATTAATGAGAGACAATGGGGACAAGTACCTCCATTTGAGTGCTTAACCTTTTGGAGTGGGACATTCTGTGTGGTATTTTACATTGGATTTGTAGCAACTCAACAAATATCGTCATTACAGAAGATGTGACGTCAACAAACAAAGGGAAAAAATCCACTATAAAACATGTCCATTTATATCATTTATAACTTTAATTGTAAAATGTTGTACATTGAGGATGCAATATGCGGAAAATACGATTAAATTGTTTTTTCAACATATGACTTCAACCGTCTTTACATTGAGAAATTAAAAGAACTATGATGGTACTGCTACGACATTTTATCTTTGCTCTACGTATAAATAATTGACAAACAAGGATGCTTTATTGATAGAATCATCTAAGGGGTATGTATATTGATCTATTCTGTTTATTCAGGTAACTATCGGTATTATTTTCTGTTTATGAAAGTATTAAGACATCTCCCTAGGGACAACAAAACCTGACCTCGTAATCCGTGCAGTTTTCGTCTGCGTTTCGGCAGACGAAACCGACAGTGGTGTCAAAGTAAAGGAAGTTACCGTCATTAGGGGACAAGATTTCTCCACTTTGCTTCACTCGTACCTGTATACCAGACGGTTCGCTGCATATCTGGTTAGGATATTCACTACGGAGGTTGCTCAGAAGTTCCCAGTCCCCGTAGCCACTAGGATTGTCTCGATCGTACCAGTTTGTCCATTTAGAGCAGGTATTGGCTGTGACGGAATTTTAATTGAGACGTTAGATTGTATAATGGCCAGCAGGGTCAAACATCTACTTTAATATGGATAGCTCTCCCACGGAGGCTAACTACTATATTCACTTTATTCGTTTAAGCTTAGGAACCTACATGATCTGTTTTCCAAACAACATCATGTAGATTTATGAAAATAAACTTTGAATGCAGCGCATTGAAAAATGCACCACTGTCCCCGTGGTGCATTCTATCGGAATACCAAACTTCTAATCTGACATGAACTTACCTGGACAACAAAACCTGACTCTGTAGTCCATACACTCCCCATCACTTTGTGAATCCCTTTTACAGGCAAACCCTTGTGTTGGATTGTAATACACGAAAACCTCCCCAGTAGACTCAGCAGGGACTCTTTCCAGCGTTTCTGCGTATATTGCTGACGGAGATGCACAAATTTCGCCAGGATTCTCAGATCTCAATGGGGTCATAGCCTCCCAGTCTCCAGTTGCAGTAGGATCATCGCGATCGTAGAATCGAGTGATCATGCCGTCACAATCTATTTGCGTTGAGAAAGTGAGAAGAGTTTGATTTGACATACATAGAGACCCATTGCTGGTTAGTTTGAAAATGGAATAAAGTGTTTCGATGAACCGAAAGCAAAATATTTAAAAAACAACATGTTGAGGTCGCAGGTCGCATGACAAATCACATGAAGTACAATTTGAAACACCAATGAAACTAAAGAGACCGATTGATCAAATACATAGCCATGTAATTATGAGCAATCTATGCTAATTTTATGCTAAATATTTTGTAAGTAATAGGGTGATCGCTATGAAGCTAAATAGTGAATTTCAGAGGTGTAGGATCGAGGAACAATGTAAACAATCATAAAATTTGCCTCTAGAATTTGTTTATCCAAATTTCATCATCAAGCAAATGATCACATCCCTTGGGAATAACAAACTAATGTTAATTTCTATCAGGCGTACTGCGATTTTAGAGACCGAACTTTATTGAAGAAAGTAAAGCAAAATGAAAATACAAATTCTAAAAAAATGATACGCAAATTTTATGCCATTTCAGGATGACTTTATGTGGGTTATAAAAACGAAATGTAGGCCTAAAGCTGTAAAACCAGTGGTGTTATATCAAACTATGTTTTGACCAAACTGAGAAATAACCATCCAAAATTTTCCGTGTGCAAATTTCATCATTAGAACAAACCCAGGGGATGTCATTGGTCGTGATTTTTCACGCGAATTTGAATGTTTCAAGAAAACTTTGCATAATATGAGACAAGTCTCAAAGAATTTTGAAAGGTCTTTAGTATTGCTGTATTTTTGTAAAAACACAATTTGAACTATTTTGGGATTATATGGTAGTAAAGTAATGTCGGTTTAATCTCCAAACGTAAGCTTATCTTCTTTGATTTTTAAGTAATACACTTGTTTTTATGAGCAATTTGTAATATTGCAACATTCAGCTGTAGGGCACCTAACACTTTTGAGTACTTGAAAAATATGAAGATCCAATTCTTCCAAATTAGCTCCAATCGCGTTTAATTGTACAAATACATGTATTGATATTTAACTTTTCTAAGTTGGGGGTGTTAGTCAAAATTTAAGTGAGGTGGTTACTAATATTCATTATGGTTGCCAGGGGGGTTACCCGAAATTTCAGAGTTTCCGGTGAAATTCTTCTGACCCCCCCCCGTAAATAATGACGGCTCCCTTACATACTTATTGAAGGGTTGATTCAACTGAGTAATTGAATGGTAACATATCATATTAGTATGTGTTCAACAGGGATGAGCTGCAGTGTCCCCAGAAATGACTGATATTTTAGATGTGATAAGTCGAAGGAGGATGACGGCGGACGGACGTCGAAAGACAACCAACTTATCTTATAATCTCACAGTCTCTGACAGCAAAGGTAACAAACACTGTTAGAGAATGGTGAAAACGGCTGAAACGGCATACGTACCACGGCAACAAAATTTGACTCTGTAGTCTTGGCAAGCTCTGTCTCTTTGCTCTTCATTAAGGCAGGTAAAACCGCTATTTGTGTCATACGAATGGAACACTTCCCCAGTTAGCTCAGCAGGTACTCCTCTGATAGTTTCTGCATACACAGCCGTCGGGTTGTCGCAGATTTCACCGGGGTTTTCGGATCGTAGGTTGTCTAAACTTTCCCAATCTGCCCTTCCAGATGGATCGTCACGATCGTAAAAAGAAGTCCAGACACCACTACATTCTGTAAAAGATAGAAGAACATCTCAAATGCCTTGCGAAGGAAATTGGTTTTCATAATAATAAACTTCTCCCAAATTGAATCCAAGATCTTGAAGGTTTAAACAAAGCAAGTGATTATTTAGACTCTCTCACAGACCCTCGCCGGCTCACGTCAGACCGCCCTCAGCAGTTGAGCTGAGCAAAGCTCGGCCGGTGAGGTCCGCTATAACCCAGCTGCCTCGGTGAGCCCATGGATGTAAAAATTTTTTACATCCATGGTGAGCCTCAGCCTAGCTTGCTAGAAAGACCGTTGAGGGCGCATCGCCATATGGTTGAGGATAGAGCTGCGTGGTGAACGAGGGGCTGTGAGAGAGTCTACTGATGTTTTAGCAATTGTTTTGCCGCGCTGAATTTCTTCATGCTCGCAGACGAGCGATCGTTAGCCACAACCACTCATATATTATTACTTAAGTATTACGTAAGCTTCCAGGTGCAACACGACCGAATGATTTCAAGTGCGACTGTATTAGTGAAAAGACATGGTGAACGTCACGATAAGGCAAACCTGGCAAGCCTGGCGTCAAGAACGATCATGTAAAACGGCAAATCGAAAAGGATAATATAGCTGTAGACTGGGGCAGCAAAATTCCAGAGAGAACACCAAAGAGAGAACATCTGTCACGTTATTTTAATCAGTATTAATAGGAGGATCTCTACTTGATTTTCATCAACGTCCACTTGGTTAAAAATCTGTTTTTGAGAACGAAATATTCTTGTAAATAACGGCAATTCCAGGCACTGCACGGTTTTACTCAATGAAGTAAACTATTGTCTCAATACAAAAAGATCCTTTCTGCCTTATTTGTATTTTGCATCGTTTACTCATGTCTAATGCTAGCTATTGTGGTTGCAATATCACTGCAGACAGCTTCTATGTGACCGCACTGTTCAGGTTTTAAGCGTTTGTTTAAATATTGCCCTGTAGTATTGTTTTTTTTTGGTCTACTTTGTAATGTCTTGTCCTATCTACAGAATTTAAGCAGTCTGAATTAAAGTAAATAATAATAGGTAACAATTTATCTCGGTAAACCTACACAAGTGACTTAGCGGCGGATCTAGCTTTCGAAGTTGTTAGTTTTTGGAGACAAAAATGAGCCTTTGCGGTATCACTGCATAACACCAAATGATTGAATTTAAAGGCAGTTAAAATAACCTTCAATTTTTTTGGTGATAACGATTAATTTTAAATACCGTACAAACGCCTGTGTTCTAAATGAACAGCATAGTGATAACAGACAGAAACAGACTCGACGAAAATTCACTAAGTGTTTATAAATAATAACTTGAATTCACACAAAGTTAATTGTAAAGTCGCCGCTTGTTGGGTGTAACCGGTACCTAAATATATTTTTCATTGTTGAATTTGGTCGGTCGCCCAGGTTTACACACAGTCACTTGTGGTTAAGTACACGGCTAAGGCCACTGATAAACCAATATTTAAAAAGCTTACAAGGGCCTTCACTATGTACCTAAGCACAAGCGACCCGGAGTACTCATGCGGTCGATAATAACACAGAGGCGAGATGTACCTGTCTTGATTTACATAGCATTAATCAGGACTGCTGTCAATCATGATTTACAGTGTCTGGAATCAGTTGGTTGTTTGCGATGACATCGTTCACCCAAGTCTAAGCGGACTGGTCTTCAAACAGAAGCCAGTAGCTTGTCCATCAGTAAAGCTAGATATATCTGTTTATCACATGTTACTAAGACAATGGAGGAAGTATCAAGCTGGTAGACTTTAAACTTGGCGTGCTAACGGTCTTCTACTTATTACTGTATATTTTATCAATTCCAGTATTCAGACTGTTGAGTTGCGTCTTGGTAATTATATACATGATATAAGGATTGCATAGATAACGATTGCATGGTCGGTTTTTGTAGTTGAATGGGTCATAGGTCAACGAACTCCATGGAGTAGTTATTATTGGCCGAGACAAGTGTCGTTATCGATGGTCATTCTTTGCCAATTTAGGACAAGTGCCATTGTTGATTATTACTACCTTTAAGTTCAGTCAAAATATCGAAACATTGAATACAAAATTCATTCTCATAAAATATGACATACCTGGGACGCAGTCCACGTATTCCTGTGTGCCAGCTAGCCTGTTAGGTAATAGTGATAGATAATCAAAGACAGGTAATCAAAGAATTAACTCTACTGCTATGTTTGTGCACTGATAGTTCGTGAATGTGTGACGGAAACGTATTGTGTGTAGCCTATTCCGCAACAAAGCCAATGTCGGTTTGTCGACCTTTGAAATGTCCACAAATGTTATCAAGAAACAAACGTGTTGTAAGTGACAAAACACGAACTTATTGGGGCCTTTCTTTCGCCGCACTACGATAATTGATTACGATCATACGCTCCTTGGTTTTATTAGTTTAGGTTATTTTGCACTTACCGTCTGGAATCTAAAGATTGGAACTTATAATTATGAGAACAAGGTGGGAACCGGCTGGGAGAAATGGGCTGTTTTTACACAAGCGTAAAAGATGCCCCATTTCCATTTAAGTGAAGACCGTGTCAATAATGAAATTTTTAAGAATGTTATAGACACAGATTGGCTGTGATGAAGAGATATACTCGATAATAACTCACCGATAAAGAAGGCTTGTATACAGCTGTACTTGGCTCACGTCTGCGCGGCATGATCCAGCACTTTTGCGGAATGAAAACAAATAAATGAAGGCAATTGCAATACAGTAAAACAGTCTGAACTGTACCAAGCTGTGAAAATTTCATTTTAATGGCGGGCTCGTTGGCGATATCTGTCATAATATTGCTGCGCTGTTATTCATCTGCTTACTTAACAAATGAATCTTAAGATTCGTCAGACGCCTCGACATTCAGCTATAGAGAAGTAGCTAAGGACTGTCTATAGCATATGTAAAAGTTCAAGCGACACCATCTCTGCCAGGCGTCTTTCACCGATTAACAACTCTCTCAAATTTAACAAAAAATAAATGTTGGATACATGTAAAACATACGATGACGGAGATTAGTACAGCGATTCCTAGCCTAACACAGATTGTGCAGTCATTGTAGCTCAACTTTGAATCTTTCTAATCTGATTCAAGTAACGTTTCCAAAAATATTTCTTTAAAAAAACTGCAGATTTATCACTTTGAGCAAGCTGATTTTCTCCAAAGACTTTTCGCCTCAGCCCTAGGGGTCAATAGGAAAACCCACTGGCAGGCTTGTATTAAAATTGACACAGTGTCGAAAACTTACAGGTGCATTTTGTCTGGTAAAAGTTCATCTCACATAGGAAAATATTTAGATATAATTTCTGTCTAGAACCTAAATTCTGATACAAAGGTGAATTAAATTCGTCAAGATAGGTTATCATGTTAAACTTTCTATAGGAGTCTGGACAGAGAGAATGTTCAAATTCAGCTAAATTATGTCACAATTCAGACCCGGAATGAATTGAAAGTATCCTGCTACACCCGTCAAAATTGACTAAAAGGTAACATATTTAGTAGAGAATATCGTTCACTCTGGTATACCATGTACTTTGTGTTATTTTGAAAGATATGTCTTAAATATAGGTATAAAATCGGGGATCATCAGGTAAAATATAGAATTAGAAATATACATTACCAGAAATTAATCCATATTTGAAATTTGAATGACCGCCATGACCTTTAATATGCCTTTGAAGATACTAAAGTTTCCGATTTTCAAAAGTACAAGGCAATTAAAGTTTACTTTTACATTTACTTTACAGTCTAGAAAATGTGTCCAACCATACAGTAGACCAGAAAAGTGTTGTACGAAGAGCTGGAAAGCAATACTGTCTGATTAAAGTCAAACTTGTGACCTTTAAGCAGGTTAATGACAATAGTTACCTTGTCAGCTGCAGTTGCCAGCAACACACCAGAACAACGGCTACAAAAGCTTTCATCCTCTGAAGAAACGAGCAGACCGTCAGGTGATAAGTTCTTGTCGAGTGCTGAACGAAAACTGCTGCGGAATCCAGGTACAAGACTGTTCTATACGCAGATAAGTAAAGCTACGGGTGTTCCGAAGATGAATGCGACTGCTAACGCCCCATACAATACATTTAAGACCATTTTACCAACCAACCAATCAGTGCAGTTGCTCGACTGATTGACGTTTACTCAACGTACACATTTTCTACAATGCACCAGATAGATAAAGGAATTCTTTAAGCAGGACAGCATTCATATGAATACAAGATTTGCGGTTGTTGACCACTATCGTAACGCTGAAGCTAAGGGGTGACCATTTAATGTGTCGGGGTGGGGCCTGGAAGATAGACTGGTGAGCATTTTTTTCTGCTTAACTTGATTTTTTTTCTTTCGTGGCAATTCTTGCAACTTTCTTTGTCTCTGTGACGAATTTTTGTGCTCGCATGCGCACGTGTAATCCTGGATATTCCCTGCTCTTGTTGATATATTTTTACTTTACATTACATAAAAAACCAACATTTTGATAGAATTTGACCGGTAGCATTAAGTTGACATGTGACAAAAGGCATACAGCATCCGCTTCAGGAAGCTGGGAAGTTTCACAGTGAACAGAAGCAACCTCTACTGAAGTAAGATCACTGATGGAGGACAAAAACGGAGCCACTGAGGGCTCAGCCCCTGTTGGTGATACAGTTTGCTCCAGGCAGCAACAACCACAAGATGGCTTTGAAAGACTGTAAAATGCATAAAGGGAGAGGAATCATTGGCACTGAAGTGGCACAATTAATATAATTTCTTGGGGAGGGGCCGTAGGGAAGAGTCGTTTGTGAGTAATTTTGGAGCGGTTTAAACAGCATGCAGTTTTCATGAAGACTCAAAATTTTATCAGACACGAGATGATTTCAATTTTTACCCTGTCGATTTTTTACAGACAAATCATGATAAGCCTTGACATCAGATAGCGGTGAAGGCTGTGTGAATAAACTGAATTGAACTTTCAATCATGTTTTAGCGAGTTAGTGGGAGAAACTGTTGCAGAAGCACAACAAGTAATTACACTCCTAAAAGAGTCAATTTGCAAAACTTGGTACACAAAAAACAAAACAAAAGAAAGGTACTAGTTAAAATATTAATCATAACTGGGCGTTAAAATATGGTAAAATAGGTAAATAAGATGTGTAACTGTCGGTATATCATCTACTTCAGATTTTTTTCGTACCATCCTTTCTGAATGTTTTTGAAAGGTAACCTCTAGAAATTTTCCCCCGATATTTTTCAGAACCCTCGCAGGATATATGATGGTCTACTCCTGATATTAGACGAACGGGTTTTGCAAGGAGACAGGTGAACGCTCGACGTAAAATTTGTTTGCTTTTTAACACCGTGCAAATAGTTACCACTTCCTTCGACAAACGAATCTTGATATATATCTTGGGGGAGGGGCGACCTTCAGCCAGTATCTCACTATTATCCTATGACCGCGAGAACTCGATTTGATATTTACTGAAGTAGCAACTTTGGAAAGACATCCGATATAGTTGCTTCTTTGAGAACAATCCCGAACAATTTGTTCATTATCGAAATAAATGAAGTTTAAAACCATTTTTGCGAACTCGTTTATTTCTCTCAGTTCCATGCATGCACGTGGCTGTTTGATTCAGAATTTACAATTGCAATAAATGAGTTTGACACAAACGCAAAGTAGATTCTATGCTGCAGACGAAACTGTTCAGCCGTAACTGTAGCTTAGAAAATCAAAAAGCAAACGGAAATCATATCAAAGTCCGATGTAGAGATGGTTTAGGGTAGTCTTTTCGCTATCGTTGTGGTATCTGTGTTTGCGGTACAGGGGATATGTAGAAATTCGCCATATTGAAAATTTGGTTGACCGCTTGAGACTTAATGACTCACTTAGGTGGCAAAATCGTATTTAAAGTAACGAGAATTGAATTTAACCTTATGTTTCTCTGTTTGTATTTGGGTTGACCACTGTTTCTCCCGAAGCGGGTGTTTCAGGACTTGGCAATTCATGTATAACGATATTATAGGCCATATCAACACAACCGATTTTACAAGTTATGTGTACACATTTGAACATTGAGTTTATAATTAATAGAGAAGACAAGAACTGTTGAAACGTGTTACAAATGCACAAAGTTTAATTTGCTGTCACTTAAGCGTGTTGTAGCTATTACGGCTTAATATCTCCCTTCGGGGAATAAAGTGTGTTCTAGGTAATAGGCTAAAAGCATGTTCGAAAGACTGCAAATTAAATGCCGTACACCGTATACATTGACACACACACTCCATATGCACTGCAGTAGCCCTGCGTTCCGTCGGCGCGGAGTTCGAGGCCGCGTTTCAATCTCCACACAGAGATTGAAGCGCAGTGGAGCAGCAGCGCGGCGTGGATAATTCGAACAAAGCTAGAGGGTCTCCGAGTCGTTGACCGCGCGCCCCCACCACAAAAGAGAGAAACGTACATCATGGAAAACGCGCAATACCAAAAAGTTGGTGAAAATCGTCGCCTGTGGCAGAGATTAGTGTGACTACTGCTGAGACTCCCTTGCTAGGTTATACTTTTCCACGCCGCTACAATCTCTGTCCGGAGATTGGCCGCGTTTGTGTGTACTGTGACGCGTTCTATGGCCTCTCACACCGCCGCCATATGCATGGTGCCACCCCGAAAAAAAACGGCGAGCGCGTTGCACTTTGCTGCGCTCACTTTTCGAATGCGGAAGAGCACCTGAAATGATGTACTAGTGTTTGAAAATACGAAATATTGTTGCTACTTCCTCAATAAATACCTCCTTTTCCTCTAACATGTATACATTTCTCTTGCGACTGCCGACTAACGTAAAACCGACAGCCATTTTGAATTTTCTTTCATTTTTTGTTTCACTGTCTTGTCTTCATTACCGAATTGGTTCGGCGAGACACAGCTGTCATATGATTGTCAGTGCAGTCTGCACTCCAGAGTAGAGAGACTGCGTACGACACTAACGCTATATTTCGAAAGTTTGCCAGACTTTCTTCATCAGTCGCCACAAGTTCAGGTTCAGTGGATAAATTGCGTGGTATAATGGCAAATTATACGTATTCCTATGTTGTCCCACTGTAAGTTTGTTCTTTCATTGTGGAATATATATATATATATATATATATATATATATATATATATATATATATATATATATATATATATATATATATATTATATATATATATATATATATATATCGAGAGAAAAAGGTACGGAAAAAAAACAACGGAAACAGAACACAGACAAAAGACAAAAAACAAGGATTGTACAATACAATTCTCAATCTATGATTCAAAGTACATTAACACAGTATGCCAGCGACTCCTATACTTTTCATTTGTACTATTTTTTTAGGCAATATTTCTCTCAACTTGTGTTTTTGTTTGCCCTCCGTTATAAATAAATAGAACAGAAGAATTTTCTTTTTTTCGTCTACACTTTGACAGGAAATGTTTCCCTAAGATAATGTGCACAGTAACAACATGTTTTTACTGACTGTAATTTAACTAGTAGGGAGAGAGATTATGCCTCAACTGTTACCCTTGGACGAGGCTACCTCGTGGTCGTCATCATCACTTGCCACACGTGCTAGAGCAGACAGTATACATCCTGAGCATATTTCGAGCACTTTTATATAAAGGAAAGTGAAGGCAACTTCACATATCGTTTCTACCTTTGTTAAATGATGCGGTACATTGGGTCGATTTATGTGCCTATACAATCTCTCTTACTACCTAACCATAGTGCTTCACTCTTTTCCTTATGGATCTTCTGGCCGGGGATGTTGCCGAAAGAATCAAGTATTCTGAGAAATATTTTGGCAGATTTCACATGTGATAACATTCCAGTGGTATCATCCGCATATTGTGCAATTTTAACCCAATTTGTCTGATTGGAATCCCCTTAATTGTTTTGTTGTGACGATTGGCGATGGACAAAATTTCTAAACCAGCTAAAAACAAATAAGGTGAAAGAGGATCACCTTGTCTTGAACCTCTACTAACTTGAAATTAACAAGAGGTGACACCAACATTGATTAAAGGTATTCGGTCACCTGTTTTATTAATAGCAATCACAGATTTTACGCGGGTGGCCGCTTTTTAAAAAGGGCGCCCCACACGACTAGCCATGGTATACTTATCAGCGTCGTCTGCATGTCAAATATGGAGGACCGACAGCTACAGGTGTAATAGAAATATTGCTGTATAAAACTTTGATCCATTGAATACCAGATTCACCAAAATTAAATTTCTTTAAAGCAAAGTAAAGGAAAGGCCACTCGATAGAGTCAAATGCCTTGGCAAAATCAACACAAAGTAGAATACCAGGAGCATCGGTTTTTTTTTGTAAAGTGTATTGAGTCTAAAATCTTGCGAACAGCGTCGCGGATGTAGCGACCATTTACATAACCAGTCCGTGTTTGCTGTATACAAAAATACCTGATTTATACTATTTAGGCCTTGGATCAAGAACGTCAGTGAAATCTTGTCCAATATATCTTTGTCATGCTGCAAGCCTTCGATGAAATCTTCCTCTTCCAATAGTAAAGAGTCAATTTTCCAATATTCCCTTAGATGAACGGCATAGTGGTATAGACTTGATGGATGCATCAATATCAACATGTGTTACAAAGTCGTGCAGTGATTCGGATACCGACCAATAGTCAATTCTGCTCTGGATCAAGGGTTCCCCCTCTCAAAGAAAAACTCAATTTGTTGGGATTTCCTAATTCTCCAGATATAACTGATACTGAATCTGTTTATCATATCATCTACAATGTTTACACATTTTTCTTTTACCTGGTAGTTCCCACCTTACATGTCAAGATAATCGTCAAACGCTTCATTAAATTCCCGCCAATTAGAATATTATCGCTAAAGTCAATACCTAAACTATTCATAATACTAATACGATGCCTTTTAATAAAAAGGATAAACAATGATATGAAAAAACCTACTCACCAGATGCCGTTTTGACCACAATTAACCTGCCATCTGAATCTGTTCAGAGAATTTTACACTCGCAATCAATATGATTTTAACAAGTATCGAAACACCTTGGCTGTTAGTGTTTAATGACAATACATTATTTTAACCCACTTAAAAGAATAACACCACCAACAATACTCTAGTCTTCATAACAACATCTAATCCGTACATCGAAACGACAAGAATCAAACAAGCCGTAATAGAAAGCCGGAGGGAACTTGAAACACAAAAAAAATGTTCCAAAAGCAACCAATAATCGCATACAGAAGGAACAGAAGTGTACGATACACTTATAAATGCCAGACTTCACAAAAGATACAATAGCTCGCACTCCGATTCACATGAGCATACACGAAAACAACAAGACCAAACCGTAGACATAGCTCCCTTACTTGAACCACAAACTTCAGTGAAACAACATATTAACACCTTAAATCAATCAATCATTCAACATCTTTCACCAATCAAAAATGAATTTTAAGCGACTGATGCAGAAAACTCTGTTTTCGAAACGTAGCTTGAAAGGATCGCAGTGTAACGTGTCTCTCCGCTCCAATATGGGTTTACAGCAAGACACGTAGATTACGGGTACGTCTCGCCATGGCTAATCAAACCTTTACATAAAACAGCTAAACATGATACACACATAAACAAAATCATACACAAAACGCAAACAATTCAGATATGAACGATGTATGGAGTTTCTTTCCCTTTATTACACGCTCACACACGCTCACACTATACACAATACGGCTAGTTTTCAATCGGATTCGAACCCACAACATACGGCATCAGTCGCCTAGCTGAGAGGCCACAGACAGAACCGCTCGGCTAAATCTCCACTCCCAATAAAGAGTGGTTCAATAGCCGGCTAAGTTGTTACATTTTTCTGACTGAGACCGCTCAACAGGTTGTAGAGTATCACACACAAAACGTAAACAACTCAGATATGAACGATGTGTGGAGTTGCTTTCCCTTTATTACATCAAAACAAACTGAAGAGCGACGATCAAACAGAACGATGTAGTTCAAACAGAATGACGCATGTCTAACAGAACAAGTCATTGACAATGACATAGTCCCCACTTGTACTAGGAATATTGGTCTTGATGGGGCAGGGAAATGTGGTCATTAAGAAGTATCACTGGAGTGTATATGTTGAGATCTATGGGCACATAGGTCTATGTCGTTGTTCCCAATTTGAAACACATGAGGCATGTCTAAGTTATGGTTCTAAATCGGGAAAAAAGATCAGACCTCTAGCTGTATTGGCCAGCCAAGAAATACATATGCGCATAATAATGAGGTACAAGATGTGACATCTTAAGGTCTAATATCCTATCAGAATTGGAGGGTATAGAACTTGTGGTTACCGAGTTATGCATATATGTATAATCAAGGTCAAAGGTCATAAGGTCACGTGACATTTTGAAAAAAATTTGTATTGCTAATTAATCCCTATATGCCAAAAATCAGACCTCTAGCTCTATTCCCTTGCCCAGAATTAGATGTGTGCATAATTAATGAGGTAAAGCGTGTGTTGTCATAAGGTCTCCCACCCTACTAAATATAAAGGACATAGCACTTGTAGTTACGTATTTATCGACATAAACGTATATTTCAGGTCAAAGGTCATCGAGGTCACATGACATTTGGTCAAAAAAATTCTATCCTATAGTTATCCCTATATACCAAAAATCAGACATCAAGCTCTATGGGTTTGCTCAGAATTAGATATGCACATAATAAATGAGGTACAGTATGAAGCATCATAAGGTCCATCATACCATATAAGAGAGGTGTACCACTTGTGTTTACTGAGTTATGGACAAATATGTATATTTGAGGTAAAGTTCACCGAGGTCACATGACATTTTGTCAAAAAAATTGTATTGCTAAGTTATCCCTATATACCAAAAATCAGACCTCTAGCTCTATTGGCTCGCTCAAAATTAGATATGCACATAATTAATGAGGTACAATATGTGGCGTCATAAGCTGTCCCATCATACCATATGTGGTGTAGCACTGGTGGTTACTGAGTTATGGACAAATATGTATATTTGAGGTCAAAGGTCACCGAGGTCACGTGACATTTTGTCAAAAAATTGTATTGCTAAGTTATCCCTATATACCAAAAATCAGACCTCTAGCTCTATTGGCTTGCTCAAAATTAGATATGCACATGATTAATGAGGTACAATATGTGGCGTCATAAAGTGTCCCATCATACCATACATAAGCCCCTGGACTTCATCCTTGGGGACTAAAAACTGTGTCACTGCATCCTTTTTGCAATATGAATACGATGAGAAACTAAATTTTTATTTTTCTTGGCCTTATACATGGGAGTCTATGGACTGCCTTATACATGGGAGTCTATGGAGACTGCCTTATACATGGGAGTCTATGGAGATGAAAACTAAAAAGTCCTCTAACACGGCCAAATTTGATCGCATTGTGAAACAAATCGACGTGCATCTATATGGGGTAGGGTACTATCCTTGTGCAAAGTTTGAAAGAAATTGACCTGGGTATGTCTGAGATATCTGCGTGAACGGACGGACGCAGGGACGGACGGACGGACGCACGCACGCACGCACGGACACGACCAAACCTATAAGTCCCCCGGACGGTGTCCGTGGGGACTAACAACAACTTTACAAACTGAAGAGCACAGAGTAAAACAGAACGACGCAATTCAAAAAGAACGACGCAAATAGAAACTGAAGAGCGACGATCAAACAGAACGAAGCAGTTCAAACAGAACGACGCAGCTCAAACAGAACGACTAAAATACGAAATTTTGTAACCAGATAAACAAAGTCAAAACAGCACAAAATGATATTATTTTGAGTATAGACTATTCTTGACAGAGGGGCCTGGACTATTCGCAGCTTCTTGCATCACAGCGCGGTCAAATCTATATATCGAAGTTCGAATTTGCCATCCACTTCTCCAGTAATTATAGTTTCAGTATACATGGATGACACAACTTTTAGTTCCACTTTTAGTCACATAATATCTGTACTCGCTACGTACATGTCACCATGGAAATCACCACAATAACGTCACCCCGAGGCCAATATACTCGCCGTCACTTTTGTGCCGTCAGGTCACCTAGGCAAAATCTGCCAACCCGCGGCAGATTGTTGGACGCTGCCAGCACTGTACATGTCTACGTAGCCAAATAGTAGGCGAAAATGTTATCTATGATTCAGTCATTCAATTTAGTAACTAAACCGGATATAATACTGTCATCATCCTGTAGTATGATAAAAAGCAGCTGTATTTTCATTCGATATCCACACTGACTGTTAGGCAGACGTGATGATGGAGATGATTTATCGTTCTCCCAGCCATGGAATATGATCATATTCAGCGGACACTGCGATTTTGATATTCAGTCAGATGATAATTGAATGCTCCTAATCACCTTAGTATGTAACAGATAGTTTTTACCCCCTAATGAACCATCGTTTACATGATAATTCAAAACCTCCCGCCCAGTGTATGCAAATGGTCGCGTCATCAGTAATTCCCCTACTGTGCGTCCACGGTCCTGTAACTTCCAGATTAAAAGTATATATAAATATCATGAAAGTATGGTGTTCGTTTTGTTTGTTGTTACTCTATATTTCATTCTCAGTAGAGACTTAGGCTGTCATGTGTTTTAAATTTTCACCATACTGAGCAAGTCCATCGAACATATCTCGATTTAAGTTTTGGACTTTCTCATGTATTTTGAAAATGTTAGCGCTGCCGTCTCTTCTCGAGACATTACTGGATCAATTTTTTTCTTCACATTCATCTGCCGAAAATTAATTTTTTCACGAAAAATCCTCCAGCCCCCCGAAGAAAAATGGTTCTTCCCTCAACAGGCCTATGCGATAGTTCTAAAAACACACATCATCAGGAAGGGATTTCTTATTCTTAAACAATCGTTTTATTATGCAATATTGCCCATAATTTATTAAAATTGTAGCCCACAGCCCGCAACCCACAAAATACCTACTTTGTTGAACTACAGCAAGAGATGACTGACTTATTGAGCCGACTCAGCGAAAACAGGCCAACTCAGTTAGCGGTAATTCCATCCGCGATTGCTGCTCCTCCAGCTACAGCTACAGCTCAACATTTTCAGCCGTCTAACCACTTTCATGCACCGATAAATTACCATCCTTACTTGTAAATACTGATACTCATCAACAGGCATAAACAATATTTTTTCCTACCAGCTTCACCTGGAATTATTTGTTTTCAATATATGAATTCTGGCATCTTTTTTTCACTTCTCCTGTCAGATGAATCTTTTCTTTTCGCGCACATACGCGTGCCGTACTACCAGTGTTTGCTGTTATTTTTGTTAAGACGCTTTCCTTCCTATGACAGGACAAACGTTTACTTTGAAGTATAGGCAAACAACATATGTTTCAGATGCTGGAAAGTTGGATTGAAAATAGCGGCAGCCTCTGCTACAGCAAAATTACTGATGTAGACAAATCAAGGTCACTGAGGTCATAATACGTAAGGAAATCACTACCACTATTAGCGATTAAGTTTGTTCTAGGTAATAGGCTAAAAGCATGTGGTGCAAACCGACTAAGGATTCGAAAGACTGCAAATGTATAGAGGTAGTTAAACATTAAGAGACAAAATTTATCCAATCACTTCGGGCTGGTTAAGAAGGGATGTCCCCCTCCCGATACAGAAATTTTGATTTTCGTATATTACCAGATGTGAACTGAGTGTGCTCACGTAGTTTACAACAGGTTCATTACATAGAAGTACGCTTCACAGAGCAATCAGATATCTGTCAGATCATTCTATGAAACAGGTTTCATCAACTTTCGTACAGTACTCTCGGAGTTAAATCACTAATTACAAAACTTCATTTAATATTTAAATGAGCTGTTTATTAACGTGACACAGCCCAAAGCTTCACGGGACAATTAGATATTTATCAGATCAATATCTGTAGCAAGTTTCATTATATTTGGTGCAATAATTTCAGAGTTATATCACTAATTACAAATTTCATTATATGTGCAAATGAACCCTAAATTAGTTTCACACTACTAAATGATTCACAACACAGTCAGATATCTGTCGGATCAAGATCTGCAGCAGCTTTCATCAAAATTAGTGCAGTTATGTCGGAGTTATAAGAGTAATTACAAAACTTCATTAAATATGCCAATGAGCTATTTATTACCTTGACACTGCTCAGTGCTTTACGCGACAATTATATGTTTATCAGATCAATATCTGTAGCAGGTTTCATCAAATTTGGTGCAATAAGTTCAGAGTTATATCACTAATTACAAAGTTCAATTTATATGCAAATGAATCCTCAATTAACTTTACACTACTAAATGCTTCACAACACAGTCAGATATCTCTCGGATCAGTATCTGCAGCAGCTTTCATCAAATTTGGTGCAGTTATAAGACTAATTACAAAACCTCATTAAATATGTAAATGAGCTATTTATTTAACTTGACGCTGCCCAATGCTTCTCAGTACAGTTAGATATCTTTTAAATCAATATATGTAGCAGGTATCATCAAATTTGGTATAGGAATTTCAGAGTTATATCACTAATTACAAAAGTTCATTAAATGTGCAAATGAGCAGAAAATTCACATGAGACTCACAGTATCATAGAAATGTGCTGAGATTGTCATCTGTAAAAAGCTTCATGAAATTTTGTGCAGTATTTCATGATATATGTCGACACTGTCATTACTGTCTCCATAGGAAGCCATTATATAAAAAAATGATAATTCTTAACTTCATTAATATGCAGGCCATACTAACAAAAATCTTACCAGTTCTTGCCATTAGCATATGGTACCTGTCTACTAAATCTTACTTGAAACCGTTCAGGCGTGTTTGAGTTGTCGTGTAAACAGACAGACTCACAAACACACACACACACACACACACACACACACACACACACACACACACACACACACACACACACACACACAACGGACAGACAGAAAGGCAGCCATCGTTATGACATTAGCTCACACGTTCAAACACGTGAGCTAATAATTGGGATGTTTGTTGGCCATTTTGACTGTTTTTAGAAGAGTTTTTGTGAAGACGCTAAAAGATTTCCCATTATAACATTGTCAACAGAGACGAGTGAATATCCCAATGCAGAGAAATGTTAATTAATGCAAATAAATCAAAATGCAGCTTCTGCATCTGTATACGTAAAATAAGTTTTTGGATTTCTAATGTTTAAAAAGTTTATGTGATACATTGGTTCAAATCAAATGTATGGCTAATTCATTTTGACTGCAGCTTCTATATGGATACTAATAGGTGTATCCTATAAAATGCTATAGAAAAGAAAAAATAAATAACTTTTATATGCAGGACTATTTAATCTTGCACCCTTGTCCATCCCTTGATCCTCACATTTTATTGCAAATGTTGTGCTTAAAGTTGTGAGAAATTGAAAAGAGAAGTTCTAGAAACATTAGTATTGGAAGTTCTAGAAACATTAATATGAAGTTGAGTGCGGGAACCACTTCATGTAGAACAAATACTTTTAGTAGTCATGATAAGCCTGGCATATTATTGTAAAGAACAACAATGGACACACGATATCCAGTCCAGGCTATTTGGACAGGCTCTATTGAGGAGTCAGGATGTTTCAGCTGCAAAGATGAGTAACTGCAGGATAAGCACAACAAGTGAATATTGCTACTCAATGTTTCAAATTGAAACACCGGGTACATATAAAGAGCAGTAAAAGTGTGAGTAAAATTATTAATAAAATCAGCGCATTAATGAAATGAAATGTTATGAATAAAGATGGCTTGACAATTTCGTGACCAAAGGATGCCCCGAAAATGAAGTTGTTATGAAAATCAGGTGCCCGAAGGGCACGCTGACATCGAAAGATATTAGAAAAAGGATGTACCCCAAGGGCACGTTGAAAATCAAAGATATTATAAAATGAGGCGCCCGAAAATTTTAAGTAAAGACTTAAAGTAACTCTCCGTCCATTATTTGTTTTACTATACATCATCTTGAATTTTCTACCATCCTTGGGTGGAATTTATTTTCAAAGGCAACCTATCGGAATCGTTTTCCCCCGAAATTTTCTAAGCCCTCCCCTAGTATATCAACTGGTCCACCCCTTAGTGTTTTTAAAATATCGAACTGGACAAATTTGTACGTACATTTTTGACAAGTTTTATTGAAGTCCATACGAAATATAAATAAAGCTGTTCGGTATTATACACGTCGAGTTTGATTAAACTAGCGTTATTTCAACCAATACATGGTATTGCGTTTAAGTACATTGATCGTATGAAAGCCAGTGTGATTGATGGCATAATACTACAGACCAAACGTCTTAGATAATACTGAATACCGGTTTGGAGCAGATTACATTTTTAGATAAGTCTACATGCTGCAAAATCGCCTTAAATCTCAAAAGTTAGTTTGCTTAATTGTTGTACTCCGGCATGTCCTTGATATCGACCGTTCACTTTCCCGGGCGCAAATCGGTGAAAATACGCTCCAAAATGGTGTATGAAATATTTCAGTCCTATGTATTGTAATTATCGAAATATACATGTACTTGTGCCAGATCCACTGATTTAAATGCCATGGAAATTGCTAAATAGGAGATATGTGTTTCAAAACCTCTAATCGGAAATCCCCAACTGGCAGTGCTCTGCTACGTGACGTTGAGTACACGGCGCGCACGTAAGTAATACAGCATGTCATCACCTTGAGTGGAATCCGACGGATAAACTAGTTCCAAAATTAAAGACGCTAAATTGAAATAAAATCCTAATTTTTTAGCGTAAAACAACAAAACTTGGCTTGTGCAAGTGATGACCACATTTTTTCCTTAGCTATATTTTTCTTCGTTCAGCCCGGAAAGTAAACGTGACGTAATGGCCATATCACCACTCGTCTTCGACTGGTGGTGACACGGCCATTACTCATCTTCGACTTGTGGTGACACGGCCACTACCTCACGAGTATTTTCCGAGCTGAACGAAGAAAAATGTTAGGAAATAATGTCTATTTATCCACTGTTACGCGGCATCCGATTCAGCTACCAAAAGCATGTGACACGCAGAAAATCCGAGGTCATCCCCACAGTTGGAATTGATCGCATCGACAAATACACAAAAAATGTTCTTGCGACAACTACAGACATCTGACTGACTTATGAACGCTCTACTCAAGTTGTAGTCGGCATACGATTTACCATCGTCCGCTAGCACGGGCCGCCATTTCGACTATAGCCTCCTATTTGCGTCAAGCTGTACAGACAAGATACCTTGGCAAGCGATGATGACAATTTACTGTAGAAAGACTGAATATCATCTCTCAACGATACCTTTTTGCGTACGTTATACCGCATATATACGTCCACGGCTTTAACTTGTTAGCAATGTCCGTTCGATTGACTAAATAGATGAAGAATTTAGAATTTACATTAACAGTGTGATCCGCGTAAAGTTTAATCTCTATGAACTTGTCACTAGTACTATTCATGAATATGCGCCGTATTGAGAGAAACTTCGAAATGCTGACATATCTGAACTAAAAACTAACACTGACACTTGCACTAATGTGGCTCAGTCTCCGATGTTTTGTCGTTGTTTATTTTATTTCAGAAATACACAGGTGGAGTGAATAATGTAGCTGAAACGTGACAATGGATGTATGTTTGATAAAACAATAAAGAAAACATAAGATGTAAACTACAAGCCAGGACAGCACGCACACTCTGGCCTAACTGAACGCTTTGTCATGACAACATGTTCAATTATAATTTCTCATACTTGAATATATTCGCAAATATGCATATCGAAGCAAAAGTATATTGACCACTCCTCCCTTCCTGTTATAGATAATACATACAGAATAAATCATAGGAATGTAATACGTTCCTTGGCAAGGATTTGGGCTTTACAATATGATAGTAGTTTACCATAGAACTTATACTTCGTTCAATTTACATTCCTTGAGACTGGAATAACAAGGACAGAACGAGGATGACGTCAGTAAAATTTATAAACGAGAGGTCTTCATGTCATTCCGTCTATAAGAACATAAGAATGTTTTGCAATAATAAACTATCATGGCCATGTATATGCAGTCCTGTTGACTTTATTTATATCAGAATCATTGGTTGTTCAACATTAACGTAAAAAGTGTTCATGATGGGCGATAACGCGTAAGGATAACACAACAAAAGCTAACCTCATAATCATCACAGACTTGGGTGTCTAGGTTCTTGCAGGCAAAACCATTATTGGTGTCAAACATTTCGAAGTGACCGTCGTCAGGAGATATGATTTCCTTGCTTCCAACCTTTCGTACTTGCATACTAGTCGCCGCAGTGTGGCATAACTCGTCATCTGATTCTACACGTCTATGGTCGCTAACACGTTCCCAGTCTCCGGTGCCAGAGGGATCGTCCACATCGAACCACTTTGATCTCTGTCCGGTGCAGACAGTTTCTACGAAGGAATTTTTCATCTTATGAGAGTTTTGCTGGTCAGACGGCAGTGTTTAGTTATTTCGAGGATATTTGCAGAAAATATATTCATGTTATTATCATTTTAAAGCTTTACACATTACATCACATACAAATTTTCTGAACAACAAGTGATTTTTCGACGTTATCTTTGGACACAATATTGTGAGGCCCTGAATAGGAGGTACACTGGAAGCATTTCTTGGTGTCACGATATTAGACGGTAATACTCATAGCATGGCATGTGCTTACCTGGACAACAAAACCTGACTCTGTAGTCTTGACACTGCCCATCACTTTGTGAACCCTTTTTGCAATAAAACCCTCGGGCTGGATCGTAATACTCAAACACTTCTCCTGTAGACTCAGCGGGAGTTCCAGTCAGTGTTTCTGCATATATTGCTGTGGGAGCCGCACAAATTTCGCCAGGATGTTCACCTTTTAACGAGCTGAGATTCTCCTCGTCTCCATTTCCAGTAGGATCATCGCGATCGTAAAATCTAGTGATCATTCCATCACAATCTGAAGCCAAAATATTTTTCGGTATAGGAATGAGGCGAAGGTGCCATTGGTGCCATAAATGCACTCATCATTCCAATACAATTAAGATTAGTATCAATGACCCTTGACGTCCATTTTTGATCACAATATACTGAATATGATCTGTGTCTGAATCAAACAAACTCAGTATCATACTGGTCGGTATTTTTAACAGAACATCGGTGTTAATGTTACAAGGAGTTAAGTTTTGAATTTCCGTTTAGGGTGCAACGAAACTACATGTGTTGGTAGCTTTGTAACAATTCAGAACATAAACTATGATCGGAATTAACATTTTTGAGGCAACAAGTGGATGTTCTCTTTAAAAAATTCTATGATCAAGATTCATTAAATATTTTAAAAAAATAAAATGCACCTACGTTTGTTTTCATCTATACAAAAGACACTTTGTCTATTACTTGGAAAATCTAAATGGCACAACATAACAACGGAATTGAAATTGAGACAGACACCAAATACCAAGCAAACTTACAAGATACTCACAATTCTGAAATAACAGTGCACTAATCTCAAAATGTTAATATCACTCATTTTATGTAAATTTTAAGAAATGTAATATGTAACAACACTTGTAAGAACCTGCCAATAAACTTTCAATTTAATCCGATATTTAGTTTTTAGAAGAAAAGTTTTACCTAAAATAGCAACACGCAAAATAGGAAGCAGACAGGTCTAGGAACCTGTACACTGAATTTGAAAACTGTTGGACTAGCATGTTGCAAAATATGTAGACTAAAATGAGAAATTATCACGGAAATTAACAAATGCAAATTGTATAATATTTTCACAAATCAAAACTAAATCATCCTACCTACCTATTAACAACCTTTGAAAATTATTGCACCAGAAGTTTTGGAGAATATTATGTTTTGATAAAAAATGACAAATTGGGCCCAAATATTTAGTTATCCAAGTGTTGTCATCATTTTGGACATTTGATCAAATTAGTTTTTAGAAGAAATGTTTTGCTAAAATAGCAACACGCAGCCAATATCTGCAATGTGATTCCTGAAGAGAAGACTTCGGACCCAAAAAGTGAGAAACATAATTATCAAACATACAAATGTCTAAATTTATATTTCAATAAAAATATAAAAACAAAAACTGTGTTCATGTTAAAAAACATCATATATATTGTTCCTACAAACAGATTTACTACATATGAAAGTTCGAAATTAATAATAAAGTCATAATTCTCTTATTTATGGGCAGTTTGAAATTTTCAAAAATCATATTAACTATATTCATTCTAAAGTAATTTTTAAACTACTTTTCCTGTTCAATTCTACAAGATTCCACTCAATTCTAGATAGTCATCCAAACATTCCATGTACCAAAGCTGGTTACATTTGGTGTTTTCAGTTTAGGGACAAAATAGAAAATTACAAAAATTGGACGAAAACAAAATAACATCATTTCTACTTTAAGATACCTTCAAACTTAAAGAGATGTTTATCTCGGCCACTTTTACATTTCTAAAAAAAAACTTTTAAATACATTTTACAATTATCATGTTACTTTGAACCGAATCACATGTCTGACTCAGAAAGTATCTTCAAACCATAGAGTACAGTCGTAGATGCAGTAGTTCTCAAATTTTGCCGTTATCAGTCAGACATACAAACAACTGACATGACTTTCTACATTGATGCATCCCAGTAACTTGGCAAAATGCAAGTTAAACTGTATAAAGTAAGTTACATGGAATCTAAAATGTAATACTGTGTCGTACTCCCTCTCCACTTACACTACACATATGATGCACTTCTGTTAGAATCTACAGACGTGCACAAGACTCTCCTCTAGATGTGTTGAACTCTTTGTTAGAATTTATATTTACTGTCATCCCCTCCACATCAGGAGTAATGAAGTTGATACAAATGTTATCACACTTGTGTGATAGGTTTGTGAAGCTGTTTCCATTTTTGATGTTTTCGTTGCACTTGTTACTTATATAAATCACAAACATTAAGGCAGCTTCAGACCTCTTGATACCAAATAGACGGGAAAAATAGCAAAATAATGTAAAATATTTTAAAGAAGCTGCATATTTTTTAGAGTATTCGGATTTCATTGAAATCAACAGGATTTTTATTCAGATAAAAGGCATCTTTACTATACGTAATATAGGGAAAAGTTTAATAATTAGCTTCATCATTTAAATTAGCTGATTGATAGCATGAGCTAATTTCTTTAAGAAAGAATGCTAGCTAAAAGGACATGTTTTCCAATAGCCAAGAACACAAGCATTCAGGGTTTTTATGTTACATCAACTTGATGAGTTTCTTTTCTTCTCTGAATAATTTTTGTGACGGTCATCCTGTCGTATAGTTTCTGTTTTCACAAATATGTCACATTTCAGGCACAGGGCAAATTTACCTGATTTTTTTTAAAAACAGGAGATTTCACTGACTGAAATGCATGAAAAGGAATCAGTGTTTACAGTTTGCACATACACCTGATACATGATGAGATTTCGACATGTAAATTGGACTGAAAAACGCTCTTGGGAAAGGTAATCATCGTTTTTGTTCTGTCTGTACCTATACTAACACATGAAACTGGAGTAGCAACTTGAAGAACAACATGGAAAACCGAATATGCTAACTATAAGATTAACGTAAGCACTGTTACTGTGGTGAAATAGTTCTTTCCAATCTCATGACCAAGCTTGGGATCTTCAACTGAAGTGCTTTGTTACTGGTCATTGTGTGCAAGAAGTTGTGCCACAAAGATTCATGTTTGCCTAATGAGATACAAAGGCCAGATGGCAGGAAATGCTTAACATGTTAACTATTTTACAACCGTTATACTGCTTAACATCGATTAAACTATGGAATATATATGTAGTTGATTAGAGATAAATCTGTAAAAATCACCTGCCCCACTGCTTCCAAATTAAGTTTTTACCAAGGTCTGACAGCGAATACAGTTACTTTATCAAATGCTTAATATAATTATCACATGAACTGGCCCGAATTCCCACCTGTGTGACGTAGAACAGGACGGATAAGAAATCCGAATTACCCCTGTTGTACGTCATCAACCGGAACTTTTTTCTTTCATGGTACCGTTCATACATGCAGGCGTCGCGACACGAACATATTTGTTGTGATCGATGCCGTGCTAGCTCGCACGTTATTTTTACAAAAAGGTGACCCGATAAATCCAGACATGGAAACATAAAGGCATATTTGTCCAACGAAATTATAGTCGCTAAAACAGTAGCTTTTCCCGAGAATCGAATGGAGATACCGACGATCGTTATTTTAATGGCTAAGTAACGTCTCGGCTCCAGTCGAGTCGTGTGGACTTCGTACCTGGCGACCCCGGTTGGCGAGAAAACCGAAACCTACACCTCAAACTGAATAAATGAGTATAGTATAATCTTCGGGAAAGCGACATTGGAGGCACAAGCCTAAAGTCATTCGACTAACAACGATCAATTTCCTTAATCACACAAAAACTCCGTAAAGTCTCGCTGGGAATCAAACTTGCACAGCGCGGCATAATGCTGTAGCGAAGACATAAGCTGTCGAGCTGTGTGCAGCGCTGTGGAATCCCATGTACTTCGAAAGTTGACTCAGACAACACTCAAAACAGGGTTTCCGCCAACAAAATTAGGATGTATCCATGGACGAGATATGTGTCAATGCAAACATCAAAGTTCGTAAGACGAAAACATTGATGACCGGCGAGATCGGGATTGACGAGTTGACACCGGCAGAGACCGGTGACGGCAACGTTGTGGGCACAGACATGCAATGAGTGTGTCATCGAACGGAATCTTTCGCGCTCGCAAAGGTCGTAAACTTGTGTGATATTTTGAAAGCCACGGCATCTCTGAGAATGAGAATTACTGTTTCGATCGTGTCGTCTCATTTACTTCATAAATATAATTGTAAATATTCTAAGTAACTCTGAGTACTATGGTTATCCGTCGCTAGCACGGTGAAAGCTATGTCCGCCGATGGCCAACTTGCCTTGGCATCGGTACAGCGCGAGACAATGATTGACACGTTCACGTGACCGAATCCGTACGTCTGGTTGGTGGAAATACCCTTAATGTAGCAAATTTCAGCTTGATGGGATTTATGAATGAAAGTATCTCCTGGGTGACGGGCCGCTTTACTCTTTAAATGAAAGTAATCCGCGTAGGTAAAACACAAATCGCGACGAAATTCATGCAATTTGTTACGATAATTTTGATCCATCCACGTTAAAAGAAAAATAAGAAGACTGTTCATGTGATAAATATATAATCCCATGGTATTTTTCTCTGTTTGACGTCATCGTATACTCGTGTTTTTCGCGGAGCCGCACAACTTCTCGCCTTCGGCTCGAAGTTGTACGGCTTCGCGAAAAACACTCGTATACGATGACGTCAAACAGAGAAAAATACCATGGGATTATATATAATTACCATGGAACTCAACTTCATATAAGTGTAATATCAGGAGAAATAAGAATACAAATTACAAAAAAAAATAATAATTTGAATAACTTGTAGTAAATGCCGATCGAAGAAACTTTCAGGCCAAATTCCAGAGGGGATGGAAGTGGATCTTGTGAAAATTTTATTTTTACCAAAAACGACAAACAATTCTAAAAATTATTACTATCTTAATTTCAATGCGATTTAAATATATATCTATGATAACATCTGTAAGGAACTGCAAACAAATTTTCAAATCAATGCAATGAAGTGTCTCTGAGAAATATTGTTTCCTGAAAACTTGAAGAACAAAAATTTACACAGACTGCAAAATTAAACGTATTCCCATTAAAATGTAAAAAAAATTAAAAATCTACCTTGGGTAGCTACAGATTAAAAATCAGGAATCTAACGAGAAATTCCTTGAGTTCTAGGCTTTTCACCATTTTCAACTTTTTTCAACCTTATTTACATATTTTAGGGAGTTCCACTATCAATTAAAAAAACAGGAGATCTTCGTTTCATGACACAACTCGACAACAAATATAAAATCGATATACCCTGCCGTTTTGGAGTAGATATAGTTGACGGACATATATGCACATACATATATACACACATACAGACACTGGTTTTTCCCATCAATCATATAGACTTCAATTGCCATATTCATATGACAAAGTAGACATTTAAAATACTACCAAGCAGATTTCACCACAATTAGCTCATATCTCGACTATGTCAACCCTATGAACCAGTTAACCAAATTCGAAAGCTGTTCGATGATGAGTAGTTGTGAAAATACGATTTGTTTGAGAAAAACATAAAATAGCCTTAAAATGCTACATATTTTATAATATTTTCAAGAATTCACACCAGGTTATCATAAGAATCATCTTTAAAAAAATTGAAGGCTCTTGGACAAGCAGTAATTTTTTAACCAATATGGAAAAATATTCTTAAAAATAGAAAACATTACGTGTCCCAATTAAATAATTAAATTTGCATAGAGTTTGTGCAATGCACCCGTGAATACAATATTAATCCAATCTGGTCAATGTTTTCAGATTTGCAGCATTTTCACTATTTTGTCTTTTGACCGCATTTGCATATTTTTCGACACGAACATCGTTATTTGAACACATTCACATCTCCACGCTATAATGCATCTGTACACCAAATACTAAGAAAGTATAGTGGTGCGGCAGACAAGTTGGAGGACACACACACATACGCACAAACATGCCCATACAGACAAACAGATAGACATATATACATATTTCTAGCCTATTAGAATTGCTTCCCCAGCCATATATGAAAAATGGAAGCTGATATGTTCATTTTACATCCACGTCTGAAACCGATGGAGTTTCATCGTACAGTAATTTTGGTATCCGGGGATCCGGAATCCCATAACAGTGACGGTCTTATTGACGCTATTTTACTTTTGGCCTTACCCGTACCGTTGTTGTAAATAATGGGGAAATATGTCAAGATTCACTATTTTGTTTTCAAAAAATATACATCGAACGATCACAACGTCACGCAGTGAATAATGGGCTGTAAAAACCTGTGAATTTCAGTGAAATAATTCTGCTGAACTACAACACGAAGCGTACTGCGCGGGTTGAATTTTCTTTCTGTAAATGATACACTTAGCTGAGCAGAGACGCTGAACGCATCTCCGATCCGAGTCTGCCTGCGATCGTGCGACGCAGAATACGATAGACTTGGCATTCTGGAAATGCTATACCTTCGACTTTTCATATTAAATTCCGCTAAAAAGGTGTATAGCAATAAGTTTATTCACAAGACCTTAAGAATTCATCATAAATGTGTCTTTCTTTTACGACCCTCATCACTAAAATTTCCTGGTATCAGTACGGTTTTCATAATCAAAGATCATATGGCGCATCTTCCGAACGTATTTGTGTGTGAAATGATTAAAAACTATTTACTGGACTTAATAATCGTATGTTTGTAATTAGGTTACATTTGATGCATGCATGGTGTTAGATATATGAATAAAGTTTGTTTTCTTACCACGGCAACAAAATCTGACTTTGTAGTCATGGCAAGATCCATCGCTTTGGTCTGTGTTACGGCAAATAAATCCGTCCTCTGGGTCATACAATTCAAAGTTCTCGCCGGTTTCAGACGCCGACACGCCCTCAACAGTTTCTGCATACACAGCCAACGGGTCACGGCAGATAGCTCCAGTATTTTCTTTTCGTAAATTTTCCAAGTTCTCCCAGTCGCCCGTTCCTGATGGATCATCACGGTCGTAAAAGGAAGTCCAGGTGCCACTACAGTCTGTAGAGGATATACGAACACACGTGATTTTCTATTAGGCTGACGAAGGAACTTTTAAAGAAGTTTTGATGATTCAATTTGTATCAACTTGGTGACTGACACGGAGGGATTTTCGTGGCGTCGAATGTGCTGACCGTAAATACTAAGTTATATATTTCAAGTTTGTAGAAGATAAGACAAATCTGTCGTAATATGTCACACTTTTTAGACTAAAATGCATTGTGAAATTGTCCGTTATTAAATTTGAAATTTGTTTTTCGTTTATCTTATCGATATTCGTCATCCTTAATTATATACACAACGGCAAAGACAAGTTTTCTTCGTGTTATTTTCAAACTGGATGTACGTCATGCGCACATTGGTGGTCAGTACGTTGACAGTCAAGACAAATAAGTCGATATTCAGGAGCGGTGAGCTTAGAGTCGGCGATAATGCAGTTGGGACATGGGGTCACACAATTGATACTTAGAGACAGTCAATGAATAGTCAATGTCAATCAGTTTGTAGACAGGTCTATTAAGTTCTCATTAATGTGACATTACAAGCTATTATGCAACCACAGACAAATACAGACTGGTAACGCGGCATGCCTATTGTTCCATGGTCGTCTCGGTAGACTATTGCCTTTTCATATTAAAATGAGCTTCAAAGGTGTTAAACTTTTTGGAGACTTTGTTTGTGGTTGATAATTGCACGAGATTATGTGAAAAATACGACGAGATGGCATTGTGCTACCAGTCGCGTAGCAATTTTAGTTATTTTGTGAGCTCTCAGGCCAGAAACACTGCTTCACGCCAATCAAAACATAACACGTCAGCAGTTTCATAAACATGTCCTTCCTTGACGCACGTGTAAAAGACGGTATGACTGACCGTAAACCATTGAGTAAAACCAGACAGTATCGATAAAGACTTTCAAATTTGGTTCAAACACACTCATTATATATTCATAAAAATATGAGAGGAATTTTTAAAACGGTAAAACTCACTTTCCTGAAGCTCAAAACACTCCCGTTTTCGTCAGCACGCCAATTCTGCTCAGCACCACACGACAACAACAACACAAACTTTGCCGAACATACTTTCGCTTAACAATTGGCGAAAATCCGAAAATTACCGAAAGATGCATGGTCGGCACTCTTCGGAAAAGAGAAGCGAGAGCAACCTGAGGCGCGGCGAACATGGACGGGTTACGTAACCGCTTCACGCCTTGAACAATACCCGTTACAAGTCTGTCTATATTTGTCTGTGATGCAACCAAGTAATTTCCAGTGTCAATTAATTCATTACAAATCTCAGCCATTTTATGTACTTTATAGTCATTTGATTTTCACAAAAAAGCTGATGGCGAACCCCGTGTGATTTTAGAATGGGCCTCTCATTTATTTCAATGTGAGTCACCTGTACATAAATTGCTAAAATCTTTAACATATAGGATGAAACAGACCATGGAACCATGTGCGCTTGACATGATTCTAAGCTACAGATTTAATTCGATTGTATCGAATACTTCATCAGATTACATGCCTTCAGTGTGGCGGTGAGATCAGTTTCTGATTTATTGAATAATGAGTATATTTGATCCTGAGATGCAAACTTGCTAGTGTCTATTATCACATGAACTGGCCCGAATTCTTACCTGTGTGACGTAGAACAGGACAGATAAGATATCTGAATTACCCCTGTTGTACGTCATCAACCGGACCTTTTTTCTTGCATGGTACCGTTCATACATGCGGGTCGCGACGTGAACATAGACCGATTTGTCGTGATCGATGCCGTGCTCTCATGATATTTTTACAAAAAAGGTGACCGATAAATCCACACATGGAAACATAGAAGGCATGTCCAGCGAAATTTCTAGTCGCTAAAACTATAGCTTTTCCCGAGAATCGAATTGGGATAAAGCCGATATAGTCGAGTCGCCTCGTGAGGCTCAATGTGGACGTCGTACCTGGCGATCCCGGTTGGCGATAAACCTGAAATCTACATCTCAACGGAAGTTCAACTGAATAAATGAGTACAGTATAATCTTCGGGAAAGCGACATACAGGCACAAGCATAAAATCATTCGACTAACAACGATAAATTTCCTTCATCATACAAAAAATTCCGTAAATTCTTGCTCGGAATCAAACCTGTAGCGGCGTAAGGCTGTAGCGCTAGCAAAGACATCAGCTGTTGAGCTGTATATGCATTGCAGCGCTGTGGAATCCGATGTACTTCGAAAGTTGACTCAGACAACACTCAAAACAGAGTTTCCGTCAAGTAAAATTAGGATGTATCTACGGGTGAGATATATGTCACTGCAAACATCAAAGTCCTTAAGACGAAAACATTGACGACCGAGATCGGGATTAACGAGTTGACACCGGCATGGCAGAGACCGGTGACGGCAGCGTTGTGGGCATAAACATGCAATGAGGTACACTCTGTGTGTCATCGAACGGAATATTTCGCGCTCGCCACGGTCGTAAACTTGAGTGATATTTTGAAAAGCCACGGAATCTCTGAGAATGAGAATTACTGTTTCGATCGTGTCGTTGCATTTACTTCATAAATCTATTTGTAAATATTCTGAATAACTCTGAATACTATGGCTATCCGTCGCTAGCACGATGAAAGTTATGTCCACCGTACCAATGGCCGACTTGCCTTGGCATCGGTACAGCGCGAGACAATGATTGATAGGTTCACGTGACAGAATCCGTATGTCTGGTCGGTAGAGATACCATTTGATGTAGCAAATTCAGCTTGATTGGATTTATGAATGAAAGTATCTCCTGGGTGACTGGCCGCTTCACTCTTTAAATGAAAGTAATTCGCGGAAGTACAAACACAAATCGCGACGAAATTCATGCAATTTGTTACGATTATTTTGATCCATTCAAGTCAAAAGAAAAATAAGAAGACTGTTCATGTGATAAATATATAATCCCATGATATTTTTCTCTGTTTGACGTCATCGTATACGAGTGTTTTTCGCGGAGCCGTACAACTTAGAGCAGAAGGCGAGAAGTTGTGCGGCTCCGCGAAAAACACATGAAAAAATACCATGGGATCATATATAATTATTCCACGCAATACAGGCCATAGTAAGTGGCAAGGGTATAAGATAAATCCAGTAATGGTGCACTGCAAGGAACGATTCGAAAATGGAAATAGCTGGAATTGTTAGGGATATATTTTCAAACGAGTCCAACTAATTTGCCGTTGTTTTTTTTACCTTCTCGTGTCTATTTATAGACAGAGAAGGTCTTAGAGTTGAAAACCAGTATGCTGGTGTCAACTACTTCCGTCTGTCAATACTTCCGTCTGTCAAGATCTGTTGACGTTATGCCATTGTGATGGGTCATATCATAAACTGGTGGGGGTGTTCATGGTTCAGGTTGAGGTGTAGGAGAACGATTTTGAGCTGTGACAAAAATCAAAATGGACTTAGTGGCATAGCCACAGTGTTACATGTAAGCCTTTCTCCAAGGTTCTTAGTTCTTAGGTTCTTAGTTGACTACGATCTATTACAGACTACTGAGCTGACGTTAGGGGTACTCACTTTGTGTTTGCTCACCCTGTGTGCGCTAGTGTTTGGTACTGAGTTGCGTGGATATCCCCTCATGGCCTCACGTGATATGGGCATAATCTGCAGATGATCATATGCCTCTGAGTCTGAAAACGGTCGTTGTGTAAGCCTGTCGGCATTTTCCTTGCATTTTTTCTCATTTAATTTTGCAAAATATCGGCGAGTACCTCAATATTTCAAGATAACTCTTTCTTCCCAATCGTTTACTTGAGTTTCAGAGTCATATGAACGAAAATGAGTGAAAGTTTTAGACAGGAAAATCGGACGTCGGCCATGTTCAATGTTTACAGTACAATCAGAAGTTTATGTGGAGGAAATAACTAACAAACACTATTCATGATGCCCGCCCTCTAAAAGCAGACCTTCCTATATGAAGTACAACATTTGATGCTTTTGGAAAGCTTGACCACACAAAGGAGCATTTTAACTTTTAGAAAATGACAAATTGAATAAGAAGCTATTCTGAAAATGTCAAATACTGAGAAAAAATGCGCAAATATTCAAAATAAACAGGTTAACTGACTGGTCAGCTATAAAAAACAATGAAAATGTTTATGATCAAAAGTTTTTGAGATGCGCACATTTTAACAAATACAGAAATTATTAACATTACAAATATAAGACCAAACTATTTTTTCATGGATGGGACAGGTTGGAAATGAGGGGTGAGAGACAAAGGCACTCCTATTGCTGCATGTGGATGCAGCCACACCATTTCATTTACAGCATACTTATTCACTATGTTGTGTTCAAGTTCCATATTGTACTGACTGTCATACAAGGATAACATAAGCAAATCAAATCAAATTAGAAAAGGATCAATGCTGTTGTGTGGATTTTGCTGAACACGGCTGATTTTAATATTTCGCCCTACATATTTGGTATCCAGCAAAGGCATATTTTGATGTAAAGTCAAAATTAACACTACATTGCTGACAATATATGTTACCGTTTCTGCATGAACTTTTCTTTTTTAAATTATAGAAAGTACTTCGAACAGATTAACAATTATCGTGATGTCAACCCATGATTTTACATCACAAAGACTGTAATTCTGCTAATTTTTTTATTTTTCAGTCATTTATAAATTTTGCACTGCACAAGATGATTGAACAAGTTGCAATGTTTGAATTTGTAAACTCAAAGAATAAAAATCCTTTGGTCACAGATTAAATTATTTTTTGAAAAGAAATTTACTCTCAAACACTTTTAGCATATATTCTTTACATGGTCATGTATTTCAAGGAAAATATGCCTATTAAAAACAGTAATTTCTTCACTTTCAATTTCTTTTGAATACTATGACAATTATCAGCCATGAGGTTTTACAAACACAAGACCAGATAAGCGTTTTCATCATTTCCACAGGACTTTTTGGAATATCCCTTAAAAACAGTTAAAAGTGACTTAAAATGATCACTTGGTATACATTTAATTTACAGATGCCAGGTTGTGTATTTTACATGCACTCAGGTCAGTAGGGAAGTGCGTCATTACTATTTTGGACTGTTAATTCTTATTTCTGAATTATTTAACCTTTTTTCCACACTGAACTATCTTTAGGCAGTTTATACTGTAGCTTATAATTTTTTTGATTGATGTATTTAATCATCTTTTGGGTTCTTTGGGTCCATATCTCACCTCATGCCCCTACATCATCAACTATTTACCAATAACTCCATGCCAACAACCAATTACCTGACCTGGCCACACATTAGAGAAGGTACAGCGTCATTGACGGTATTTTTAAATTTCGTGTCTCTATTAACGTTTTTTTAAATCTTGTTCATATATTTTCTTCTTCCAGGACTCTTGTTTCCTGTTAAATTTTCTGACATGTTTATACCTTTTTGAATTGAGTATACGTCGAAGCGCACAAAGAATTAATCGCTTTATTTCTGAGCCAAAGAGCAATACAAACTAGATAGGTTTCAGAAAATAATTAACAGTTTGGAGTTCTCAACTTAATTAGTATCCGAAAGTAAAATCACAATGAATTCCGATCCGGTCTTTTGTACGCTCAGTACAAATAATCCTGCACGGTAAAAACAGCGAACGGCGGACGTGTAACTACTTGTGTAATGTTGTTACCCGTGTTATGCCCTGTCAAATATCAAACATCAATATTGAAAAAAAGTTACCACATCTTAAAAATCCGTCTATTTAAAGTGTTCAAAAACACAGCAAAACACAAATTTGGAATGTTTAAAAAAAAACACAAAAAGTACAACAATGTCCCTTTTCTCAACTTAACTGTGTCACATCCTATACGTATCTTGATGCCATGCAATTTACATCAACTGAAAAGTACCTCTTGCATACACTTGCTAAAACCATGGTTTTCCGCAAAATTGAGGTCACAATCTCGTTTTACTGATTAAATCTGGGAGAAATTATTTCAAAAACAAAGCGACAAAAGCATCATTTGTGTTCAATCATTAACATAGGCGTGCAAAATAGCATTATGTGCCTAAACACATGCCGTCATGCATCAAAACTGAAGTCGAGCAATCACTTTCTGTACGGACATATGGTGTGGTTGTTCTCTTATAGAAGCAAAGCCGCACTGTGGTAAGGCATCTATATAACAAATCTCGAAGGCGTGTCAGGTGTAATAGTACGTATTATTGCCTGAATACATTTGCTTATGTGTCCTAGAGCAGGTGACAATTTGCCTGGCCAGGAGGGCAAATTGTCACCTGCTGCGAGGGCACATAAACTCATGTTCAGGCGATAATATTTTTATTACCTACCTCTTCACAGTTAACGCTATGTGACATTTAGTTTCATAAGGAGCATTCTCAAACAGTCTTACCATTATCGACCAGTATCAAACAGATTTTAACAAAGTCGAAATAGCAGTGCGTGAATGGATAATTTACATCTGGCTTTAAGCATTTACCTTGACGTCAAAAATGTCGACGGGCTTCACCGGATCGGGTAACTATAGGAACGGGTCCTTACATCGTTCACATGGCTAGTTAACTCCCCGTATGTTTCTGTCCAAATCAATGCACTGATTTGTACTCACATCGAAGTATGTACTAAGACAATACCCATTATCACCTATTGTTCATTTCTCAAGTATCTCTGTCACTGTCAAAACGGTTAACACTTTTTTCTACGTTTAAGGTAGAATGCGCCTCGGGACGGATATTCGGACTCCCAAACTTTTACTTTTCTTTTCTGATCTACCACTCATTTTAAAGCTCATGGTCTGAGAAAAACTTTCACCGGCTTAGTTTTTCATTTTTCTCCATAGATTAACACAGGATAGCGGCCATTTTGAATTTCAAATATCGGTAAATTTCGGGTTATTTGTTTCTTTAGTACCAAAATTCGCATGGTCACCCCCGATTTTTATTCTCGATGTTGAAAGAGAGTGTTTAAAAATTCCTTGAGAAACGTTTTAGCAAAAGTTTTAATCTTTCACTTGCGAGGCGCATACTACCTTCATTGAGTGCAACATTGTTGTTTTTTTCTGTTTTGTTATAATACATAAAGTTTTCTAGGGATCACGGTTAAACTTGATTTATAATACAAAAAACCTTTATTAACCTTTGTGATTTACAAACATGAAATACTTTTTTAAAATAAGGATCCTAATATGTGGATTCATAATAAACAGGAAACAATGTGTTACATTTTCATATTGAGGACTCTAGCTACAGGGAGAAGAAAGCGGGATCCAAAAGATGATATATGCTTGCATCAAAAACATGAATTTGCAGACGATGTAATGCTGTTGCAATTGATACTTTACCCTAATTTTAATGTACAAGACGTGGCTATAGGGTGTTATTTCGTCAGTTTGCATCTGAGAATTTCAGCAGATATTACTGGAAATACTGGAGTTAATATTAGATAGGTAGGCCCAAAAGCTAAACAAAAGAGAATGACTACTCCACCATCACTAAGACCCAGACATGGTATTTATCGACGACCTTCGCTGTAAAGCACACAGTCATGACTTATTTGCTGTATCAGTCGAACCTTGCTTGAGACATGTGAGACCCCTGTAACCAATGGCGTCAACTTTTTCACCCAAAATTTGCTTGACAGCCCATCAGGTAAGGTTGGCTACGACGGTGTAAACACTGTAATTGCCATTGGTTAGCAAAGGCGAAAGTTTTGTGCAGGCTGATTGCAGCCGATGGGGTAGGTTAATTGCCGATGCCATATTAATCATGAGTAGTGAATAACGGTAAACCGTCAAATGAGTTAAAAATATTCAAAAAGGATTCTCTGATAATTTTATGACACTTTGATACTGCAGTATTTGTGCAGCAGACTAATACAAATTCTTCATTTGTAATGTCATGAATCACCCAACTCGATTGTTCAATTCAAAATCGTAAATTTTGAACCATCTAAGAATAGAATGACGACTTTTAAATCATCCGATTCAGACATCCGTTTTCAGGTTTTATTTAATATACGAGCGAAAAAAGGATTATCAGAAAAAGGGTAAAATATAAAACACTTGTGCTTTAGTGTGTTTCTTGCGTTGGGTGGATTACTCAATATTTTTACTGAACATAGGTGTAACTGTTAATAAATATACTCTTTGTTGAAATTGGAAAAACTGCAATCAAAATTGTATCTTAATCTAAGAAACGTGATGGTTACCCGTGTCTAAAGTGTTTTGCATTGGTAGCCAAGGGGTGATAAACTTTGCGTATAACAGTGTCGACGTCACAAACATGCAAGTTAAAGATGAATTAAAATACAACATTTGCTACAAGGTCACATACAATAATTTGCATACCTGGTTCGCACCCGATGCACACGTGCGTTGTTGAAGGAATACTCCTATAAGATGTAGTAACAAAGAAGGATATAGTTTAGGAAAGATGGTGAATAGCATTTCAAATGGGATGAAATCCGTGTTAAGTATATTGTTACTGTTTGCTTGGCACCTTTGAGATGTCACAAAAATTTATAAAGACAATTAAATCGTTGTTGAGTTAGATGCATGATGTAAATTACCATTTACAGTTTCACTTACAGCGAACTTTACATACGTACACAGCCCAGATTAGACACGTATAGGGCCTACTCTTGCATAGATACAAGCTTTAGTCAAGTATACACATGGAATTATTTCAGATTTTGACCCTTGCTCGTTACTTAAAGCCCCACTATCTGTAAGGGACGGGACATAAATTACAAGGGGGTGGGCCGGTGTTTTTCAAAACACCGCTGCATCAAAATAGTGACCCTTCAAAAGTTCATGCACAAAAATTAGTGACCCTCCCCCTAATCCGCGCATGAAAATAAGTGACCTTCCCCTGTTACTAAATACCCCCTCCCAACAAACCCGCAATGTGTTCAAGACCTACTTCTGACTTGCTATACTTTTGAAGTCCCCTCCCAAAAGGAAGGCAAAATGCGGCCGATATAACGCTTTGTCCAAAATTATCCAATCATATGTGTCTGATAATTCATGTAAATGTACTTTGCTTGAAGTGGCAGGTAAAATGTACATGCGTGTACACAAAATGTAATTTTTAGATTTCATCGATAATGTCAATTCACTATGCATGGCAGCCTATGATGAAACTATGAATATTTTTTTCCCACTACGAAACTAGGTAAATCTGTGCATTTATGTACACCTAATTATTAGTGTTAATAATCAGGACTAGACTACAGTGGTGTCAAGTCTATGGTTGTGCAAGAAATTTGATTTTGGAATTTCTTTGAAATGTCCATTCACTGTGCATGGCAGCCTATGATGAAATATATGTATATCTTTATTCAATTCAAAACTAGGTAAATCTGTGCATTTATGTACACCTAATTATTAGTAATAATGGTCATGATTAGACTAGAGTGGTTTCAAGTCAATGGTTGTGCAAGAAACTTGATTTTGGAATTTCACTTAAATGTCGATTCACTATGCATGGCAGCCTATGATGAAACTATGAATATTTTTTTCCCAATACAAAACTAGGTAAATCTGTGCATTTATGTACACCTAATTATTAGTATTAATGTTCATGACTAGACTACAGTGGTTTCAAGTCTATGGTTGTGCAAGAAATTTGATTTTGGAATTTCATTGAAATGTCGATTCACTATGCATGGCAGCCTATGATGAAACTATGAATATTTTTTCCAATACAAAACTAGGTAAATCTGTGCATTTATGTACACCTAATTATTAGTATTAATGTTCATGATTACACTAGAGTGGTTTCAAGTCTTTGGTTGTGCAAGAAATTTGATTTTGGAATTTCACTGAAATGTCGATTCACTATGCATGGCAGCCTATGATGAAACTATGAATATTTTTTTCCAATACAAAACTAGGTAGATTTTGGAATTTCACCGAATGTTGAATCACTATACATTGTAGGCTATGAGGAAACTACAAATAACTCAAAGGTTATCTGATCCTAAATTGTTATTCAAAAGTTGTTCGACCTGAAGCTTCCAGTTGTTATTGATGACATTTTGCACTATTCTGAATAGTTTGTATTCTGTCAATGTCCTCAAAAAAATGAAAAATGTACATACAGCTTCATGAACATTTGACACCGACCTATACCCAATGTATTGTCAATGGGAGAATGGTATCAAATAAGTGATCTCACAAATTGTTATTGAAAGCATCATTATAGGGGACAGTTTATATGTACAATAGAGGAGTTGGATAAGTAGAAATCATGACAACTTAAATCAATATGGCTGCCTGGATCATCAATACATTGTTTATTATACCCTTAAACTTGCTCCCAAAGGGCGCGTGAAAATGGATATGACAGAAAATGAAAGTGCCAGGAGGTATTTTTTCTTTTTTCAGTATTCCATATTCTTTAATACGTGCACATGCAATTTCAGCTCTGATGCATAAAAAAGGTGACCCGCCCCATAGGCTTGCACAAAATTTTATGACCCTTCAAAAATGCTTGCGCGAAAAATGGCGACCCATCCCCCAAAAAAACACCAGCCCACCCCCCTATAATTTGTGTCAAGTCCCTAACTCTTGAAATTTGTTGACCACAAAATATCTTCCTATTCTCTCCTGGTTTTCTCTGAATTCTACCCTCTAAAGGGTAATGGGCTTTTACTTCATTAGAAACCATTCTTTTGTGAAACATTTTACAAGTTAATTCAAATTTTAACGGTCATTTTGATTTCCCGCCATTTTCCACAATTGGTAATATTACAAAGGAAACAGAACATACAATGTCACAGTTGAAAACACTTACCCCTATGCATTACATTGGACTACTCTGTGTAGTTTATGTGAGGATTTCAGTGCAGATATGAACAGTGTCCACGGTTTTTTGCTTTTCCGCATTGGGCTATACAACTAGAGGGGCTTAAACATATATATTTTTACAACGATAATATTCGCATACATTTACGCAGCTCATTACAAGTGAACCGGTGGACAATGGAGAATTTTGAAATAAAGGAACGGACAGGGTATAGTTCACATGTGCTAGCTTAGTATATATCATAATGTTAGGAGACATTTTGTCCTCACGTTTTCTACATCAATGTACATTCGTTTGACAATGCCCTCAGTCAGAAAATGTAACAACTTAGCCGGCTATTGAACCACTCTTTTTTGGTAGTGGAGATTTAGCCGAGCGGTTCTGTCTGTGGCCTCTCAGCTAGGCGACTGATGCCGTATGTTGTGGGTTCGAATCCGATTGAAAACTAGCCGTATTTTCTACCCTGGGTTGGTAACACTGCTGGTGGACAGAATTGTCCCCGAGGTTATCGTTCGCCCAGTTAAAGCGATGAAATTCGTTTCTTCGCTTCGATAAAAGTGTGTATGTGCGATGTATGATAGTGAGCATGCGTGCGTGAGTGCTTCACGAACTCTACAACGTGTTGAGCGGTCTCAGTCAGAAAAATGTAACAACTTAGCCGGCTATTGAACCACTCTTTTTGGGAGTGGAGATTTAGCCGAGCGGTTCTGTCTGTGGCCTCTCAGCTAGGCGACTGATGCCGTATGTTGTGGGTTCGAATCCGATTGAAACTAGCCGTATTAACAGTTCAATTTCTTGTTTCAGGTGACACTGGATGTCACTTGACAGTTGATGCTTTACACACGGGCGTAAGTGGCGCCCCAGTTCAATTTGAAAAGATGTTCTCGCCATCGACAAACATTCTGATAAAATTATTGTGTCCGCTGCTCGTGGTATACAAGATCGGGCATTTTTGTTGAAATACAGCCTTTACGAGGACTAATGTCTATTTCAGCACATGAAAAGGGAGAGGTTATGTCTGGAAAAAACCTGAAGCAGTCAGTCGTATAGCCGCCATGCAGTTGAACAATTGTACTCACCTTGCAAGCTGCAAGTGCCAGCAACATATCAAAAGCAGGACCAGGAAAGTTTTCATCGTGTAAAGCGAACTTTGTACTACCGAACGCTGAACAAAACTTGGTATTGGAATGAGGTGCTTATATAGTATGAACGGGTACAAATCGAGGAAGTATGGATGCTGCTAACCACGCATAAAAACCGTACTGCACCAAGCTCGTAAAAAACATTGGTCCCTTGTGTCCCAATGCATCCCACTTTATGTGTCATTCTAAACTTTTATCGTCGATTTCAAAATGTCATGATTTTAACGATTTTCTCTGACCAAAATACACCCCTTCGAATTCTAACGTTGGGTACAGTCAGTGTTGTCATATGTTGATATTCTTTCAATAGTTTAATATGTTCCACGTGGCCATTTAAAATGATCGGGAACTCTTGACTGAATGCTGAGCAACAGATGAAGTTGAGTAATCCAAGATTCTTGATTACAAGCTTTTCTCTATTGTTATGCATGGAAGGATATAAGGTACATGTCAGAAAAGTTCAAAGATAGAGTTGCACAACACGCAAGAGTTAATCTGTTCATTTTAGTTGAAACTTAAAATTGTAAAGGCCTGTAAAGGCCTGATAATTGACCGTCTGTCGCAAACTTGAAGCTATTCGTTTACCTAGCCTAAATCGTGCTTGGTCTGCATTCGAAACAGCTCTAGACGAGGGATAGGATTGGCACTTGAAAACAACATACCGGGAGACTTCTGACAATGAAATCTAGGCTCCATATGTAAACCATATAGCCAGAAAGTGTACTGTATCAATATATTTTTTTAAATTTCTAAAAATCCTATATCACATACACATCAAATGTATTTGAAATAATCATGCCAGGTTCGAGTGAAACGACAACACGGAAACCATTAGCGATGATTTCTTGATTTATTATCGAGCTAAGGTTTCGAATCTTATTCTGCGTTTTCACTAACGCACGAAATCTGGTTAAATCGGCCCTAATCTTAATAATAATAATAATAATAATAATAATAATTTTGGTTCTTATATAGCGCACATATCCACAAGTACATGTGATCAAGGCGCTTTACAATTATTATTACCCCTGGTCACTGGACCTAATATGATACCACTCAACTCCCTGGGGAGCAAACAACAGCTCACATGTGCAGCCAATAAGCGCAGCAGAGCTAAACACACACATAACAATGTCTATCCTACCAGGTACCCATCACTCCTGGGTGGGGAGAAACAATGAGGAATAAAGTGCCTTGCTCAAGGACACAACACCACAGCCATGCCGGGGCTCGAACTCACCATCCTTTGATCGTGAGTCCACTGCTCTAGCCACTGGCCCATTATGCCTCCATCTTGAGGAAGTTTTAGATTTGTGGCTATAAAAGTCATTTGCATAGGTGAGAAAATGAATCTGGCTACCAAAAATGAAGGAATTCCGAAACTGAACAGTGGCAACACTCGGAGAGTTCCACCACGTTCGACAAACATTCATCGACTGGATAGTTGTTGCACACTTGTGCTGTACACACGAGATTACAACTGTTGTGTGTCACCAAGCTCGTCGTCGAAAACATTGGTCCCTTGTTCCCTATAACTCAGAAAAATTCGGGCCGTCCAAACATTTTAGGAGATATCATAAAAACTGACATTTCCCACATTTTCCTGACCAACAATACACCCATTCAAAGATGTGAGCGCTTTTGCACACCAGTTGCTGTTTTCCGACATTCCGTTGAAAGCTAAACGTGTTCCCACTTAACCTTACAACATTTGTATCTTTTAAGCTTGAATGTAGCCAATTAATTCAGTGTTGCCACTTATGAGAGAATGTGGAACGCAAGTAATTCTTTCGCGACTCAATGTTTTCCGTCCATAACATCGTAAATTACCACCAAGAAGTGTAATTGATCCTATGTTTGTCTGACCGGTGTAAATCATTAAAGGGACGGTAGCTGTAACTTTTGATGAACTTTTCAAAATTTTTAATTTCATGTTCTACAGTTTCTAGATCTTCTTCCTAAAAGCATGTTGAGAAGGAGTTAAAGAGTAAGTAATTTATTCTATCTTCAAAAGTTCATACAGCGCCACCGGTGGTGGATATCAAGAGGTTATCTGTCAGGCTGCTCCGAATGCCCAAAGGTATAACATGAAAATAATGACAAAAAAGTGGTATAGCTACATGGTGTTAAGCTCTGATGAGGTAAAGAGACAGAAATTACAGTCTTGCTTCGATGACTATCTTAGGCAGCATAAGATACTCCTTGAAGCAAGACTGTCATTTCTATCTCTCTTCCTTATCAGAGCTGAACAACAAAAACGGTGGCTTTACCATTATTTTATCATCACTTTCATTATACCTTGGGGCATTCGTTCTTTAAATGTTGTTAAACGTCTTGATAATACTCTCTTCAGTAAAAATGTTTTACCAAGGGTATTTACATCAGTGTTCCTATCAAGAACCGTTAAATTAGGGTTTCGGGGGTTTTCGCAGGGCTGCACCACATTGTGTGGACCGTTCAGTGTGAATGGGCTTGATGAGCCCGACGACTTGGGCGGCAAACAAACTTTTGTTCATGACTAGGCTTTTACGCCGGTTCATCCCCTGCATCCCGCTGAAAGCATAATGTGTTTGGGCGTCACTCCAAGCTTCAGTGCATCACGTAGACTGTCGGTTGGAAACCACGCACGGCCTTGATAAGTGTGTCAACTGACACGCCGAACAAACATATGTGCATTTTTAGGACTTTCTGGAAGGATATTCACTTGCACTTTGGGTTGGCGTCAGTGATTTTTGCAAGCATCGTGTTTGATTTCGCATTTGTAGCCATAGACTTTCATTTGGCTTAACAATCTTTTTGTTGGATTTGCTGTGTTTATAGCCGTTGTTTATCCACTTTGTTTTATTTTGCTCTCTGATAGCCTTTATTTATCCAAATTGGGAAATGTTGCCGTGTTTACGGCCCTTTTATCCACTTTGTTGGATATTTGCTACATGAACAACAAGATGCACTTTATCAGTTTTTTTGCCTAAAATATGTTCAAAGTTATGTCATCAATCTTGACCAGATTTATGTTGACTTTCAGAAGGCCTGTGACTGGTACAGCGCAAACAAGGTCACTGTTAATGAAGAAAAACAAATTTTATGTTTATTAAAACACCCCAGAGGCTGGTTAATACAGGGGCAGCTTGAGTGTTGATGGAAATCTTGTAGTGAGAGTATCGCCGACACTGGTGTAATAAATAAATTAATAAATTTGAACATAGTTGTATCGTCAGAAGACAGTCAAAAATCGAATGTATCAGTGGAATTTACGATATCGTTTATATATAGAACAAGAATAAAATAGGGCTAAGAATAGACCCTTGACCCTACATATACAATGCAGGATTCGAGGCACAATCCTTGTTTCCCCGTGGTCTCCGCTATGTAGCGAGCAGTAGCAGTGGTAGCGTTAACCGAATATACTCGAAATACAAAGATTTAAATCCATAATGTGTCAGTGCTTTCGTACAAGTGTTAATGATTATATTATGGTATAGAAAAGCCAGACTTGTTTCTGAAACATAGATGTCAGATAATAGACTCTCTCACAGCCCCTCGTCGGCTTCGCCTTAGTCCATATTATAACACGCCACATACGTCAGAGGGTATTTTGGAAAAGCTATGTCCCTAGGGAAATAGTCCTGACCAAATTTGGAAAAGTGCCCGGTCACGTGACCGTAGTGTCATCTGCAGCTTTGTGCGTCCGGGATTGGTGACGGCACATTCTACAGATTTTCCATATTTTTATCATTTCAACAGAGCAGGAACTTGAACAGCTCATCGACGGAAAAGATTAAAGTGCAACTAAGGATGTCGCAAGGTATGCTTAGAATATTTTTTGACAGAAAGTGGTACCACGTACAACTGAAACCGCTGTGGAAACATCGCCCAGCAAACTTGTCACAATGGATTGTTGCGGATCAAATTATCAAAACACATTAAAAACTATATAACAATACAACATGAGAATGTGGTGTGTTATAAAACACCTATAGCCTGGTCTTTATTCGGGCTATAGCGCCCGTCTATTGCCTCGGGGAATAGCGATGTGTTTCTGGTAACACACGGTCCCTCGGGGTAACCTATAGCCCTCATGACCAGGCAATACCCGAATCACTACTTCCAAACAAAGGCCGTGTTTGCAATGAATTGTGGGAAATAAAGCCTAGGTCACGGGGTCATTCGTGCCAAAAAGCTCGAATCGTTACATGTGGACGCACGTACACACCAGAATCCCAATCACGCAGACTTGACCTTGTCTATGGCTTGTTTTTTGCTATAACTTGTATTTCCGCACAAAGTGACCTCACGCTATTCACAGGCGCTCGTTTTAGCTAGGTAGTCTGCTAAATCGATCGATTTTTGGCTCGATCTATCGATCCCGTACTCGATCTGTGCGCCACTGCAACCTATAAGTTAGTATAAACTGGTCCTTGAGGTTGCAGTGGCGGGCAGATCGAGTACGGGATCGATAGATTGAGCCGAAAATCGATCGATTTAGCAGACTACCCAGCTAACGAGCATCTGTGTGACCATTCCTTCACGACAGTGCAATGATTGTCGACACAGGCGTTGCGGCCAGGTTCGTAACTGTGTATGTGTGAGCGATATATGATATACAATATATGTAGTTTGAATATTGACAATGGATCGAGAGGTAGACCATTGCATACTTCAACTATTGCTTCTGTAGCTTGTAAACTGGCATTCAGATGTCAAACCGTGAAACCATATTGGGCAAAACATTGAAAGTAATGTCAGTGTCACATTGGCCAAGTTGGCCAAAATGAAATACGTTTTTGACGCCGTGATTTCCCGGCTTATCCTTCTCTGTTATTACCACCTCAAATCCATTGGAGGCTTTCCCTCAACAAAGCATGATTTCGCCACCTAATTATGGTCCCTTGGACCTTTGACAGTGACCTTATGACGTAGTCTCAGAGACGATGATGCTATTTTTCCTCAACAAATAAACCTACTTGAAACGCTGTACCCACTTTCGCCGTCCGTCCAGCAGCTGGCGTTCCCCATTATATATGCTAACGTCTTGACCCTTGAAAATCGTTAAGTTTATCAGAGCCCGACCCCGCTTCATGCAGGAGTAGACGGCCCCAGCATAAAATGACACGCTAAAGGCCTTAAAATCATCAAACCTTCTTTATGTGGCATTTGTTGATTTTAAAATGGCATTTGATTCTGTTTCCAGTAAGGGTTTATTTTTAAAAATGCAGAGATTAATTAAGTTGTGAAGTCCATGTATGATAATACTCAGTATAACGTGAAAACGTCAATCAAAATTCCAGATTGGTTTCTTTCTTCATGGGGAGGGGGGTGTAAAACAAGGTTGTAATCTTTCATCTACATTGTTTAACATATTTCTTAACCATCTCCGAATATATTTGGTGACATTTCTTTCTTTCCCGTTGATATGGGAGATCTAAAGTTAAATTGTATTTTATATGCTGACGATTTAGTTTTAATATCAAAACTTATCTACAGATTTGTTTGAATAAGTTACCTATTTTGTCACATCAATACACCAAGACAATCTCCAATAAAATATTCAATTACAATAAGGCATTGCGGCACTTAAAAATTGATGAATTCCTTCAAACACCAGCATCCTGTGACTGCTCTACATCTCCCTTCAAATATACTCCAGTTGGCCATGTCATCACTGGTGATCTGAACTTGGTTGAACATCACCACCTTCGTAAGATATTATCTTGTGGACCCAAGTTCAGAGAACCTCGCAGGATCAACTGGAACCATAATTTTAAGATCATTATGGACTCTGTTGAAGAATATGCAAGGAAATAGGCTAAAAGGGAGGATGTAGAAAATAGTGCGTGGCCGTATTGGTCGACTAAGATCACATGTTTGCAGAAGACCCTATTCTGTATTTAAAGATCCTGATGCTGTTAAGTGTTTGAATGATATCCATGACAAATATGTTGTCGTCCCTGCTGATAAAGCTGCCAATAACATTGTATTTGTCTGTAAGAAGTATTATTTTGAATGTCTTATAGACGAACTTGGTGTAACTAAGACCTCAACCAACTCCACTTACAGACAATCAATGTTCAACAAATCTGAAATTTTGGCAAACCATAAGTCATTCATGGATAATTTTAATATTACAACAAAGGATGACCATAATAAGTTGCCTAGCTTATACTGGATACCAAAGCTCCACAAAACACCTTACAAAGCTAGGTTTATCGCAGGATCTTCAAAATGTTCAACAACAGAGTTATAGAAGATATTGACTTCTGTTCTTTGTACTGTTAAACGGAGACTTCAAGCATACCGTGATGTTGTCTTTTCTCGGAGTGGTATAAATTAATGTGGATATTAAAAAATTCGAAGGAACTCTTGGAAAATTTGAAATCAAGATCTGTTTCAAAAATAACATCTATTAAAACTTTCGATTTTTCCACATTGTATACCACAATACCACATGATAAATTGAAAGAACTCTTGAAAAACATCATCAACCAAGCATTTTTCTACAAAAACGGTTCACGCCGTTACAAATATGTGGTATTAGGGTATAATTCTACATATTTTGTTAAAAATACATACTAACGCTAAAGTGTTTTATACCGAGAAAGACATTATCAGTATGCTTGATTTCCTCAATGACAACATATTTCTTGAGTTTGGAGGACACATTTTCAAACAGTGTATAGGAATTCCCATGGGCACTAACTGTGCTCCCTTACTTGCCGACTTATTTCTGTTCTCATACGAGGCAGAATTTATCCAGAACCTTATCAAGCAGAAATAGGTCTCTGTTGCTCGTGCTTTCAACCTTACATTTAGATACATAGACGATGTTATTTCATTGAATAACTCTGAATTCAGTAAATATCTCGCTATGATTTATCCTCCAGAATTGGAGATTAAAGAAACTACAGAAACGGCCTCTTCTGCTTCATATCTGGACATTTTACTTGAATTTGACTCTAATGGTCACCTTTCTACTAGGCTATATGACAAGAGAGATGATTTCAACTTTAGTATCATCAATTTTCCACACCTCATCAGTAATATTCCACTCTCACCGGCTTATGGGGTATACATTTCCCAGCTTATTCGATATGCAAGAGCATGCAGTTCATATGGTGATTTTGTAGAGAGACATGGCCATCTCTCTTACAAACTGTTAAATCAAGGTTACACCAGAGCAAGACTTGTCTCTACATTCAAACGCTTTTTTGGCAGGTATCGCAAGCTGGTAGATAAATACAATATCTCTCTTCGACAAATGATCACTGATGGCATCGGTGACATGGGGCCTTAGTTAGTGACCACTACCTATGTGACTTACAGATTGATATATGGCGGGAGCCACATGTGGGGCAGGATGCGCTTACTATTTTCGAAACACCTGACATCACTTCTTGGTCTTTTGGCCAGAGGTCCATATATCTTTCTTTCATGAATTTGACTTTGTTTGTGTACCGTCTATTTACTGTCTGTTCTGTGCTGTTTTGTGTCTATGTTTACAACTATTGTCTTACAAATTTTGACCTAGTGTTATTGGATTATGGATTGGTATGATTGCGATTATTTTACTACGACCAGGTCGATGCTCCTGCTGGTGGACATATTGTCCCCGAGGGCATCATCCACCTGGTACTTGTACATGATAATGAAGGACTGTATAAGAGATATATTCATACCGGCTGGGACGTCGCCCGGGTTAACAAGGTCCCGACCAGCTACACGGGACACAGTAGCTCAAAATCCGTGTGTCCCTCGGATTATCCTTCGGGATGTTACTAAGACATCATACATGCAATCAGAGGGCAATTTTTATCACAGAAATGGAGAAAGCTACCAGACAATTAAACCATGCAAATTGCTACTGACGGACTGTTTAAAGTCATCTCCAGCTTGTGATTATACAGGTTCTATCACAAAGTGTGGTATTAAAAACTGCAAAACTTGTAGTATGCTCATCACTACAGAACAGTTCAGTAGTAGTTTGACAGGGAAGACCTATTCTACGAAATGTTTGGAACCTCTGAATTGCACAACAAAAAACGTAATCTATGGAATTGAGTGTTCATTGTGTGGGCTCATTTATGTTGGTGAAACAGGAAACAGCTTACGATCTAGAATGAACGGACATCGCAGTGGAGTGAATCGATCTTTGGATGTGCTACTTTATAAGCATTTTAACCAGGACGATCACTCCACTTTGTCTATGCGTGTCCGTATTCTTGAAAAAATATACCATCCTACCAACAGCCCCACACTTAGTTCACCATTCAGTAGACAGAGAGAATACCACTGGATTAGACAGTTAGGTACCGCAATGCCTTATGGTTGTAATGACAACATAAAAGATATAGGCAATCTCTCAAGTCCTGATTGTTCAGAAGTGAATGTGATGGGCCTATTTGAGTCTTCTGTCCGTAGAAGACGTAGTCATGGACATAGGCGTTACCATCGGCCTAAATTGGATACATCAGCTACCTCCAATTGCCATGACAAATTTCATGAACTGCTTCTTTTATTACAGAAGCCTTTAGGTCTCCATCACATTCGTACTTCAGTATTTGCTCTTTCCATCAGGGACTTGAGAAGGTTGCATGTCTATGCATTGGATTGTCTTTGACAGATCCGAACAAACAACCGTACAGACTGGTCAGTATTATTGCTGACATTGCACTATACAGACTATACAAGCCTGTTCGTGCTGACCTATGACTGATGATCATCGTCATTTCATACATCTTCCATTTACTAGCAAAGGAATTGATGCCATTAATATCAGCAATATACTTCACAACAAAAAGGTTACATCCAACTGTACCTGTATACTTTAAGAACCAGTCTGTACCTATTCTGTCATATCAATACACCAAGACAATCTCCAATAAAATATTCAATTACAATAAGGCATTGCGGTACTTAAAAATTGATGAATTCCTTCAAACACCAGCATCCTGTGACTGCTCTACATCTCCCTTCAAATATACTCCAGTTGGCATGTCATCACTGGTGATCTGAGCTTGGTTGAACATCACCACCTTCGTAAGATATTATCTTGTGGACCCAAGTTCAGCAAGTTCAGAGAACCTCGCAGAATCAACTGGAACCATAATTTTAAGATCATTATGGACTCTGTTGAAGAATATGCAAGGAAATGGGCTAAAAGGGAGGATGTAGAGCTGGACACACTGTCAGAATGGGTCAAATCTGTGAGGAAAATAGTGCGTGGCCGTATTGGTCGACTAAGATCACATGTTTGCAGAAGACCCTATTCTGTATTTAAAGATCCTGATGCTGTTAAGTGTTTGAATGATATCCATGACAAATATGTTGTCGTCCCTGCTGATAAAGCTGCCAATAACATTGTGTTTGTCTGTAAGAAGTATTATTTTGAATGTCTTATAGACGAACTTGGTGTAACTAAGACCTCCACCAACTCCACTTACAGACAATCAATGTTCAACAAATCTGAAATTTTGGCAAACCATAAGTCATTCATGGATAATTTTAATATTACAACAAAGGATGACCATAATAAGTTGCCTAGCTTATACTGGATACCAAAGCTCCACAAAACACCTTACAAAGCTAGGTTTATCGCAGGATCTTCAAAATGTTCAACAACAGAGTTATCGAAGATACTGACTTCTGTTCTTTGTACTGTTAAACGGGGACTTCAAGCATACTGTGATGTTGTCTTTTCTCAGAGTGGTATAAATCAAATGTGGATATTAAAAAATTCGAAGGAACTCTTGGAAAATTTGAAATCAAGATCTGTTTCAAAAATAACATCTATTAAAACTTTCGATTTTTCCACATTGTATACCACAATACCACATGATAAATTGAAAGAACGCTTGAAAAACATCATCAACCAAGCATTTTTCTACAAAAACGGTTCACGCCGTTACAAATATGTGGTATTAGGGTATAATTCTACATATTTTGTTAAAAATATTACTAACGCTAAAGTGTTTTATACCAAGAAAGATATTATCAGTATGCTTGATTTCCTCATTGACAACATATTTGTTGAATTTGGAGGACACATTTTCAAACAGTGTATAGGAATTCCTATTGGCACTAACTGTGCTCCCTTACTTGCCGACTTATTTCTGTTCTCATACGAGGCAGAATTTATCCAGAACCTTATCAAGCAGAAAAGGTCTCTGTAGCTCGTGCTTTCAACCTTATATTTAAATACATAGACGATGTTATTTCATTGAATAACTCTGAATTCAGTAAATATCTCGCTATGATTTATCCTCCAGAATTGGAGATTAAAGAAACTACAGAAACGGCCTCTTCTGCTTCATATCTGGACATTTTACTTGAATTTGACTCTAATGGTCACCTTTCTACTAGGCTATATGACAAGAGAGATGATTTCAACTTTAGTATCATCAATTTTCCACACCTCATCAGTAATATTCCACTCTCACCAGCTTATGGGGTATACATTTCCCAGCTTATTCGATATGCAAGAGCATGCAGTTCATATGGTGATTTTGTAGAGAGACATGGCCATCTCTCTTCAAACTGTTAAATCAAGGTTACACCAGAGCAAGACTTGTCTCTACATTCAAACGCTTTTTTGGCAGGTATCGCAAGCTGGTAGATAATACAATATCTCTCTTCGACAAATGATCACTGATGGCATCGGTGACATGGGGCCTTAGTTAGTGACCACTTTCTATGTGACTTACAGATTGATATATGGCGGGAGCCACATGTGGGGCAGGATGCGCTTACTATTTTCGAAACACCTGACATCACTTCTTGGTCTTTTGGCCAGAGGTCCATATATCTTTCTTACATGAATTTGACTTTGTTCGTGTACCGTCTATTTACTCTGTCTGTTCTGTGCTGTTTTGTGTTTTTGTTACAACTATTGTCTTACAAATTTTGACCTAGTGTTATTGGATTATGGATTGGTATGATTGCAATTATTTTACATTCTTTAAGTGAAACCAAAAACAATGGTTTCAGTAAAGGTAACCGTTTAAGAAAGAGTCATTTTAATATGAGAAAAATGCAATTGAAACTGTAAATCAGTATACATATTTAGGTATAGTTTTTACACCAAATGGAAAATTAAACAGAATCAGTTTACTTTTAAAATAAAGCAATGAAAGCTTTATTTAGCATCAGAAAGTCAATTTTAAGCAAAACGGTGTTGAGTCCAAAACTTTGTCTAAAAGTCTTTGATACTTTAATCATACCAATTCTTTCTTATGCTTAAGAAATCTGGAGAACAGAAATTACAAGTACTGATAATTGCCTTGAAGGTCTATGTATGTATATTACAGAATGTATCTTGGGAGTGAGTAAATGTACCCTACTTGAAGGAATGAGAGCAAAGTTGGACAGATCAATCTTTATTTGTCTGTTATTAAAATATTGGTGTAGGTTAAATAGTTTGCCAGGAGATCATATTCTTCAACAGGCGCTTCAAGAAAACAAAGGTATAAATCTCCTTGGGCAAATTTTATTCTTTGTAATTTGCAAAGTTACAATCATATGTTTTCAACTCAAAAGAGTGATATCATATACCCAGTTAAACAAGAAAAAAAGGAAGATACCCAGGGACCACTTGTAAGGAGAATATGTCAAGTGATACAAAAAAATTTAGGTTGTAACAAATTATGTACGTACAGAACTTCAAGTCTGATTTGTATTTTGAAAAAATACCTGAACAATTTGTCAAATTTTACACTTCTCAGAGCTTTATCGAAATTCAGATTGAGTGATCATAGTTTAAGTATGGGGATTGAAATAGATGATGAGTTCATGGTACAAATTTTATCACAGAATGAGTTTTATTGTTCTAGGAAAGTGGGGTAAATTTCTCCACTTTTTCCAGTGTTACACAAACGGAAAAGGCTCTTAAAAAGGGTTTATGGATTATTATTTTTTGGTCTTGATATATTCTTGAAGAACACTGATCTGTGCATGCTCGACCCTCCAGTAGCATTCTCACTATTAAACAGTTTGTTGACTGTACAACTTGGATACTATGTTGTCCTTTTGAAAGTTCAGTTTTGTACTTTGTCCAATTTTGGAATGTGAGTTGAGTATGAAGATTGTCGATGCAAATGGGAGGCGGCATGCTAAGCTCCCTAGCTTAACTATACGATCAAAGTACAAACATGGACATAATACGTCCATGGTCTGATCTTCTCTACAGCCAAAATCACAGTCGACAGCAAATAGTTTTTAATTCCGATATATGTATCATAAATTCATTACAAAAGAAAGTTACATAAACAACGTTAACGGAATCAAACCAAGAGGTGAGTTTGCTGTGGGCCGGGTGCGTTTATACGGATAGCGACTTAAATTTGCATTTGGGCCGCGTTGGTTATGGGGCCGAGATCTCTTGTATCCTGAAAACCGTTACAAATGAACCAATAAAAAAACTCTAAAGAAACACTTTTGATAATCTGTATCTTTTTCTTTGTTGTATGGATCTCGTGTTAGTGTCAGTTCTGTATTATGTGTGCTTCGCATTTTCAGACCTGTAGGGCTAGGCTGGGCTTGCCCCGTAAGTTTACAGTCATAAAAGATAAATAACATAATATGGAAAATATCGCCCTAGATATGGAATTTTGTCGTGATACAAGTCGACAGATGTTTGTCTTGTACGGGCATGAAATTATGGTACCTCGACGCTGTCTATTTTGACATTCAGACACCCTGCATGCGTACGTACGTACGTTGAGGCCGTGCCGCAGCACATTTTGGCACGAATGACCTCTATGACCTCAGCTATATTTCCCATAATGCAATGTAAACATGTCTGCTCCTTGAAAGTGGTGATTCGGGTTTAGGTGTTTACTAGCGCCCTCAGCAGTTGAGCCGATTGTGCCTCCCATTGTACCATGCTATCGAGACAGACATGTCCACTATGAGTTAACAAGTGATCTCAGTGTTGATACCCCGCGCCATCTTAATTTTGACGAGGTAACACGTCTGTTCTGCTGCTCGTCAATTTCGAACGAGTTATTTAACGACAGACAGCAGATTCGACTACGCTACGGTTCAAGTTCATGTGTAAAATCATCCCAAACTATGGGTGTCTCATTGCAAATGTGGCGGAGTCGTATTGGTGTGTTTTTTCACCCTTCATCTTGGCGGTGTGTTGAGTCGTTCAACAATGCGACTACTAAGCATGCCAAATGGCCACCTGTTCTGGAGCTGCTGTTCAGGACTGCGGCGACATCGTTCATCGTTGGTCTGGCATTATCAGTGAGTTACCTGTTTCTGAAACTTGATTTACCGAACACACTGACACTATCTACCTACATGGATGTTGATATTAATCGTTTATTGGTGAATTTACCAAATCCAGTGTCACGATGCCAGATACTTCTCGGTTTCAGGTGTTCGTGCCGTTTCTACTGACCATTTGTGGAGATGTGGAACTCAACCCCGGTCCAAAATCCTCTAGGCAAACCAAAATTACTAATTCTATCAGCCAAAGTGACCCTAAAACGCCCACTCAAGAGCAACGGTGAATCCCGATGAGACATTTGATACAGCCGACGTAATTCGTGAAATCAGAGATCTCAGTGGTCAAATTGATGTGGCCATTAAAGATGTGCACGGAAGAGTGGTAGCTGCAAAATTGTAGCGCTAGGGTGAGGCGGTCGGTGATTTTGTTTTTTGCGACTTCGCTCACCAGTAGCTACAAGGCCGATGGCCCTGGGGAGTATCATATAAGCGCACACCACTCGACCAGGCGTGTTGATGTGGAATGCAACATATTTACTGCATTTGGTCGTACCGATTTATCACTACTGAAGACTAAACAGTATACTGCACTAACTTTGTAGTTTATTGGGTTTGGAATTGTTTCAAACACGACGATCGCGTTCTGAAAACATTGAGCGTGGGGCGTCGGTGTTTGTGGGAGCCGCCATTACCGGAAGTTGGTAATGACGGCTCCCAGAAATATTTCAAAACACAAGGGATTTTGTTGAAGCAGCTCAGGATGCCAATTCTAAACGTTTTTGGTCTATGTTGAGGCCTTTCACTCCTGGAGCCCAAGATACAATATCTCCTAAAGAGTGGGTCGACTACTTCTCTACTTTGTTCAATATCCGAGGTAATTCAGATGATGAGTTTCGGGATTTTTACCAGGAAGTTGAAGATTGTGTAAATGATTCTTTTTCTTTCCATGAGTCTGTAAGTAATGGATTAGAAAGTATTGATGTAGATAGTAATATTCTCGACTGAAATTACTCTTGAGGAAATTGACTCGTCAATCAAGAAGTTAAAAACCGGTAAAGCTGCTGGTGTCGATGGTATACCTGTGGATTTTTTAAGTGTACTGGCGAAGAATTTAGGATTATACTACTGAAACTGTGTAATAAAATTCTCAACTCGGGTAACTTTCCAATCGAATGGGCGAAAGGCATGATTGTTCCTCTTCACAAAAAAGGTTCGCGTGATTCTGCGAACAATTATAGAGGTACAATGCTTCTACCCATTATTACTAAGGTCTTCTGCAATATTATGTATATGCGTATTTTAAAATTTGTTGAAATAATTGCCCTCTTTCAGGAGCACAAGCCGGTTTTCGAAAGAATCATATTACTATTGACAACATTTTTATACTTCACACTACAATCTGGAAGTACCTTTCAAAACACAAAACTAGGTAATACTGTGCATTTAAAGATTACGAAAAACGCCTTTGATAGAATTGATCGTAGTGCAATGTTCTATAAACATTTGAAGCTTGGTATGAAAGGGAAAATGTTGAAAGTGTTGAAATCTATGTATGATTATGTCAAATCTTGTATCAGAACACCTCAAGGAATAAGTGATTTTTTTAAGTGTACATTTGGAGTCCAGCAAGGCTCTATACTTTCTCGTCTTCTGTTTAATCCTTTTTATTAATGACATTGGAGAAACCCTGAATAGTGGTCTCTATAGTGGAGTGTATGTTGGAATGTTAAAGCTATTATTGTATTTATCATTTGCTGACGATTTAATTATGTTTACCAGTAATGTATTGGTTTGCAACGACAACTAGATAAACTTAGCAATTACTGTAAGTTAAAAATTAATGCAAGCAAGACAAAAATTATGGTTTTTAGAAATGGAGGGAGGTTGAAAAATTATGAAAAATGGTACTTGGAAGGAATTCAGGTGGAAGTATTTTCTTATTTTAACTACCTTAGTTTAATGATTTCCTGCTCAGGTATATGGACAAGTGCCCAAGAAAACTTGGCCATACAGGGTAAAAAAGCAGTGTATAATATTCAAAAAGTTGCATAAATTTAAGGATCTGGATATTAAGATAGCTTTAAGAATATTTGACTGTAAAGTATTACCAATTCTCAGTATGGATGTGAAGTGTGGGGATTTCATAAAGGTTTTGCTATTGAAAAAGTTCATGATTTATTCTGTAAGTATGTCCTTAAGGTTAGTACAAGAACATGTAACTCTGCTGTTTTGGGAGAACTTGGTCGATTGCCATTACAATCAGTGGGATTGCCTCGTATTATTAAATACTGGCTGAAATTGTTACGTAGTGACAATGATAAATATCTTAAACAATGTTATAATTATCAATTTGATATGGCAGAAAAGGGTACTGTTGCTGGGCTAAAAATGTTAAAGACCTTTTATTCAGCTTTGGTTTTGGTATTGTTTGGGTAATAAAACCGTAGGCAATGAGGTTACTTTTCTTTCTGAATTAAAACAAAGAAACTCTGATATTGGTTCCCAGCAATGGAAAATAAATCTTGATACTGTCTCCTTGTTGGATACTTATCGATTGTATAAAAATAACCTTGTTTTCGAGAAATATTTAAGTGTTGTGAATATTGATAGATTTAGAAGGGCAATTTGTAAACTTAGGGTTTCAAACCATAATCTTTGCATTAAAAGTAGTCGATTCGAGAATATGCCAAGGGAAGACAGGCTATGCCAATTATGTGATATGCATCAGATTGCAAATGAGTTTCACTTCTGTTTGGTGTGTCCTGTTTACATGTACACTGATTTGAGAAAACGTTTTCTGTCACCATATCATTATGAAATACCAACTCTCAGGAAATTTATAAATATGATAAATTCTCCATATCATCGTACAATTTTGAATCTATCAAAGTCTATTTTTTACAGTTTCAGACGAAGAGAGAATTTACTGTAAATATACCTTTCCAGAATATGTTGTTTTATTGTCAAACAAGTCTATCTGTAAGCCCAAGTTTGTCTCTGTTTATTTTTCCTGTATTGTAAGAAAGGCCGGCGGCCTATATTACCGAATAAACTAATATATATTGATACCCCGCAGCCCAAATAGCTTATGTATTACGCAAGTGCTGAAATCAATATTGATTCTGTGGAAATAGATACTAAATTAAGACGGCGTGCAATTATACTTAGTTGGGTGGAAAGTCCACGGTTCAAAATGTCTCAGCCTAAAACCTCTAAAGCGTCTAAAAGGCCATTGCATTCACAAAAAATAAATGTTATATCGAGAAGTTGCGAGACAAGCAATTAGAAGCTCAATAATCATCAAGCTGATTAAAATCAGATGTTGAGTATGGCGACGTCTGTACTTGCGCGGTGTTCCCTTGCCGTCGCTTCTCTACATCTGATTTTAATCAGATTGTGTCATCACGTGCCCATGGCAAGGATAGGCAAGTAAGGGGGGAATCATTTGATTTCTGGGGGGGTATGGAGGAGTTTGAGAAAATAAATTTGTCATCAGGTGAAATAGAAGAAAAACAAAATGATCCTGTAATCGCTTGAGAAAAAAAAATTGTCATGAGAGACAGGAGTGAAAAAAATTGTTGCAATGCACCTGAAATGAGCAAATGTGGAAACCTTATTCTCATGTCTTCTTTGCCGGCGCGCCGCCATAGGCAGCGCAAATGTTTTTACCACAAACAATTCTTATGTCTTTTTCCCAGCATCTTATAAGCATGCACTACATAGGTCTACTTTACACCTCAGTACACTCAATGTTTTCCTCCCCTTTCCTGACCCAAGAAATCATATTTCAGGATTTCTGTTGAAATATCTCAATGGCATAGGCAATATCTAAAGGGGACTATTTGACTTCTGTAAATTGTGAAAAGGAGTGTTACAACCAAATTTATTCTCTCAATATAAATATGTTAGATCAAAGATTTACAAGTTGACAATGAAAAATTGAGGAATAACAAGTATAATGAAATACAATGTGTGAGCCTTGTTTGCTGACCACAAAAGATCACATCTTCCCTGTGAACTTAAAATAAATTGACTGTTCTAAAGAAAAGCAGGTTTAGTACCGATGAGAGCTGATGATTTTGCCAAAAAAGTGTTCTATTATTTAACATTGTAAATATACTAGAATTTTCATTTTGTTTTCAGTTGTTGCAATTTAATTAATTCAATTTAAATTAATAGAACTATCTGTGATATATGAAACACTGGCTTTCTCATCAAGGTACTGAAGAATCTCAGTACAATAACATAAATAAAAAAATAAGTATTAAACTACAGCTATGAAAACTTCTTCGCGAAAAAAAAAATGTCCCTTCTGGTTTCTGATTTGTATCTCAAAGCTGACAGTACATTTCTACTTCAAAGGATCTTTAATGCCACTCTAGTGTCTATAAAGTGTGGTTTAAGGTTCCAAGGCAAGAAATTGACCTTTTTAATCTAACAATTCTCCGGTGGTTAATAATGTCAGAACCCCCGTAAAGTATACGTTTTCTGAAAGCCAAGATATAGGCTAACATTTTGCTAACCACAGTGTCACCATAATTTACATAACTATCACGTGACAGGTAATTTGCATAACCTTTCAAAAATCGGTTTTCCCTATGTTTTGTCTCAATACTCCAAAATATCTGACTCAAACTTTCTGGAATGCAAGCTGTCACAATGTTCTTCAAAGAGTGTCTCAGATTTTTTATATCTTGCTTAGTTTTTTTGGAGCACAATTTTAAAGAAATCAACTATGGTAAAATTTACTGCTCTGGAAGTTTTTCTGGCATAAAAACTGTTTAAGAAGATTTTAAAAAATTGTGAGACACTTTTTTGAAGACCTCTAGGATAGCTTGCACTCACATGAATTTCAGCCACATATCTCAAAGCATTGAAACAAAACATAGGGAAAACCGATTTTTGAAAGGTTATGCAAATTACCTGTCACGTGATAGTTATGTAAACAATGGTGACACTATGGTAACCAAAATGTTCCCCTATATCTAGGCTTTCCGAAAATATACAATTTACGGGGGTTCTGAGCTTATTAAACACTAGAGAATTGTTAGTTTAAAATGGTCAATTTCTTGTCTTGGAACCTTAATTAATTTGTGTTTTTGAATACATACGTTTGTTCTGCATTCTGCAACGTATTGGAATGGGTCACATTACACATGCAAGATATTTTCTTCTGGTTCCTGGTACTACTATGATGGCGTAAAGGAAAGCAATTCACAGGGGTCAGGAGTACAGCACTCCCCAGATCATTTAGCTCCTCAGGGATATTTTATCAGTTACCCCTTGTACATAAAAAATTAAGTAGCAGAAGGATGGTTGGTAGACATCTTTCATACAAACTGCTAGTTCTTTCTACTTGCAGCACAGAACAAGTTATTTATAGATAAAGTTGTGAACCAATGACGTGGTATAGTTATGAACAATGCATTATAACCTTGATGACCAATTAAAAAAATTGCAGTGCTACTCCATTTGAAAACAAATTAATTCAGGTCTGACAATAGAAAAAAACATGATTGCTGTCACTCTGACTGTAAAAAATTGCTCCCCTACCCACTTCCTCCATACCCCTCCCCAGATGGTTCTCCCTTAATACTCCCGACCGGCTACGGAAAATCAATGTGCTACCAGTTACTTCCAAAGGTATTTGATGTCATGCATGGTATTGAGGAATTTACGAAAACTCCTCATATCGACATCATAGTGAGACTTACGGCATTCAGGCAGCAAGGAAGAGAAATATTGCAGCCGCATTTATTGGAGAAGCACAGCAAGATAAAGTTATAAAGAGAAAAATTCGAGAAGGGGACCACCGTCTCGTATTTGGTCACGGGAAGCTCTACTGAGCAAACCTTGAAAAGACACGTTGTTCACAGATATATAATCGTTATAGTTCAAGGTAACTAAGAAATTTTCCAGGTTCAAGGAACATATTGCAAATGACAAAGGCAATGGGGTCATCTTGAACCACAAAATAGTGGTGGTACCAGGTGTCCGGAATGGGTAAGCGTACCCTGCCAGCTAGCCGCACCCGTCAAGATTGACCCAAAGCGACAAATCCATTGTTATTTGGTGTATTCACCAAATTACTTTTGTGAGTCAAAATTTGGTATGCTGTCACTCATCATTTGAGTAACAGACAGGTCATATTTTGATACAACATCTCCGTATCTACCGTAGAACTTCTTAAATGATTTCACTAATCTACTTTCTGAGAATCCTTGCCTTACTAACTTTTGAGCTAATAGGCTGTGCCTAACTCGAAAGTCTTCATAGGAATGCTCTACTGTATCTAAGGAGCTGTGAAATATACACACCATAAGCTGGAGATAATGGTATATTGCTCGACAAAAAAGGAAAGTTTATGATTTCAAAATTGAAGTCGTCTCTTTTGTCATAGAGCTTAGTGTATAGTGTATTTTGTCTAATTTCAAACAATACGTCTAGGTATGAAGCCGAGTCCACACTGTCAGCTGTTTCTTTTATTTCTAAATTATCTGGGTAGATGTGGTGTAGATAATTGGATATACCAGGATTAATTAAACTGATGAGATCATCGATATATCTGTGGGTGTTGTTAATTCGCTTGGCAATCCCTTTACACCCAGATTTCTGAAGTGATTTTATGAACTCTGCTTCATACGAATACAAAAATAAGTCTGCAAGAAGTGGGGCGCAGTTTGTGCCCATGGGAATGCCTAAGGTTTGCCTGGATGTCATGCCAGCAAACTTGATAAATATGTTGTCAATTAGGAAATATAGCATTTGGATCACCTCAATATCACTGTATTTGTGTTTGACATCGCTGTTGTTGGTGAAATAGCCCAAGTTGCGCTTGATGGCAATGTATTCATACCTACGACTACCATTCTTGTAAAAGAAGGCTTTCTTCACGAGAGATGATAGCCTGTCTTTAAGTTTGTAATGTGGGATGGTTGTGTACAACGTTGAAAAATCAGATGTGTGGATTGAATTGTACATTTTTTGTTATTTTGTAAAATATGTAACTGTTCTTCGGAGTTCTTTAATATCCACATTTGATTGACCCCACTAGTTTCACAAACTTTGTCACAATACCGTACCAAACCAGATTTAATGGTTGATAAAATGATGGTTAAAAGTGTTGACAAGCGTTTTGTTGTACACTTACTGGAACCAGCTATGAGACGTTGTTTATAGGGATTCTTATGGATCATAGGAATCCAATTTAGATTAGGTAATACCTTGTCATCTTGCGCAAACTTGATGCCAAATTCACTCAAAACTGTTGAATGGTTCTGCAATATTTCCTCTTCAGATAAGGTTGAAAGAGAGTATGTTGTGCTACTCTCATCATCTGAGTTAATCTGAAGTTCGTTCTGTAAACATTGACTGTAATATTGCTTGCAGACAAAAATGATATTGTTTGATGCTTTGTCTGCAGGCACAACAACATATTTATCGTGTAAAGCATCTAGACATCCCCGTACAGAAGGGTCATCAAAGGTATCCCCGTACAGAAGGGTCATCAAAGGTAGATGTAGTGTTGATGACAGTATGTGAAGAACGAAGACGTGAAATGCGAGATTTTACCTTATCACGGACTGTGCGAAGCCAGTCCGAAAGACATCCAACGTCTTCGTCTTCGAGGGCAGCCCGCTTCTTAGCATAAGCCTCAGCAGCATCCATAATTAACTTAAAGTTAAAGTTCCAGTTTACTTTGGGTGGCTCCCGATATGTTGGGCCAAACTGGAACAGCTGCCGAAGCTTAGGGTGTGTAACTATCTTCATGTCACCTGTTATTATATGACCGTGAGGTTTGTGACAAAAGGGAGATGACATACAATCACAAGTACCATCATGAACATTGTTCCTAATATCAATTTCTTTCAAGACCCTATTGTAATTAAACAATTTCCTACCCATGGTCTGAGAATAGGTATAGGACACTATAGGAGAGTCTTGAAATGTAAAATAAGGTGGTACTTTTTGCATAACGTCCTTGTTGTGTAAGATATTGTTGATGTTAATCGTGTCAAAGCTTAATACAATGAAGAAGAAAAACAATGTTGAAACTGTGTATCTTGGGATTTAGAAGCATGCATTATAGGCGAGCGGCAGACACACCCATTTTTCACACTTAATGTACCCACCTTACATACGGCCACATCATACATCATTTGAAAGCTTATTATCTCTACTTCAAGAAAATTGACGATGTGGAGCTGCCAAGTAGGGCCATAACCCCCTAATTTGCATAATTCACATGGGTACCAATTTGCATAAATGTGATATAAAATTAGGAAATTCATTGTTAACTACTCTAAACATACTTTTGAACCATTGAGTGATATATCAAATGAAAGGTATTTGGCATGTAGAATACAAAATTGATATCCAAAAAGATATTTAAAATGGCTTTACTGAAATATTTTCATATTAATACTGAAAAAAATATTTAACCCTTTTCAATAACAATATCTTAAAAATTTGAACACATACAGCCACATCATACAGCCACATTATACATCATTTGAAAGCTTACTATCTCTACTTGAAGAAAATAGACAACATTTAGTCGTAAAGTACGGCCGTAGCCCCTAATTTGCATAAATCACACGGGTACCCAATTTGCATAAATGTGATTAATATTAGATATTTATTATTCACTACTCGAAAAATTCTTTTAAACTATAGAGTGATATATCAAATGAAAGGTATTTGCATGTAGAATACTAAAAAGACATCCAAAAATATATTTAACTTCATTTTACTGAAATATTGTCATATTTATATTGAAAAGATATTTTCCCCTTTTCAATAAAATTATTTAAAAAATTTAATACAAAAAGCCAAATCTTACAGCATCATCATACGTCATTTAAAAGCTTACTATCTCTACTTCAAGAAATTGACAATGTGGAGCTGTCAGGTACGGACGTGGCCCTTAATTTGCATAATTTACATGGGTACCCTATTTGCATTAATGCGATATAAAATTAGAAATTTATTAACGACTATAAACATACTTTAAACTATCGAGTGATATATCAAATGAAAGGTGGATATCCAAAGAGATATTAAACTGATTTTACTAAAATGTTTCGTACTAATGTAGAACAATATACTTTCCCCTTTTTAATAACGATATTTTAATAATTTTAACACATAGAACCGCATCACACAACCACATCAAACGTTATTTGAAAGCCTATTATCTTTGCCTCATGAAAAAAGACGATATGCAGCTGACAAATAGGGCTGTAATGATTTAATTTGCATGATGCAAACGGGTGCCTAATTTTCATGAATACAATATAAAATTACAAAAATCAATTGTAAAGTACTCTAAACTTACTTTTCAACTATCAAGTGATATATCAAATGATAGGTATTTGCATGTAGAATAGAATCATGAACTCCAAACGTACATTCAAAATATTCTTATTGAATATTTTCAATTAAATCGTAAACGTTTGACTAGTTTATAATATTCAAAATATTGTGTACTAATAACGAATAATGCTAAAGTTTTGGGGATAAATATCTGAATTTGTTTTGCAATTGATTTTTTGTTTATTAAGGATACGAAAACTGGAACATTTTCCTGTCTAATTCCCATATAGCTGAACAACAAGAATACATAAAACCAATTGGAACTATTTTGGGATAATTGGGTCTTCATATTTTGCAAATTTTCTAAAGCGTGTTTTGTGCTCTATAGTTGAGTGTTGAAATATAACAAGTTACTCTTAAAATAATTACAAGTAAAAAGAAAAGCAGATGAGCTTAAATTTGCAAATTAAACCGACATTACTTCACCATCCAATTATCCCAAATTAGTTCCAATCTTGTTATAAATAGCTGTGTGTTGAATGACCCTTTTGTATTATTGATGTCATTTTTGTTTCAATTTCTCTAGAAATCTTGTTTGATGGAGACATCATTGGTTACTACATCTGTGTTACATCTGTATTTTCAGTTCAGTTATGTGGAATATGTAGACGGAAGGCACCATATTTCATTTATCGTATTTATTGTCATATAATGAAGGAAAAGCAACTCAACACACCGTTCATATCTTCGTTGTTTGCATTTTGTGTATGATATTGTGTATATTGTCAGTGTATATTATGTTTGGCTGTTTTATATAAAGTGTTAATTAGCCATGGCGATTATTCTAGTTAAGAGTAAAACACTAGCACCACTTACAAGTTGGTACCTTATGCTAAAAATACAAGTGAACAAAATGACGCCCACGAGGAAAGTTCGTCGGCCGCCCAATTATAAATGGATGATGCAGTCCAACCTTTCACAGATCAAAATTCATTACTATTTTCTCAAACAAATCGTGAAGAAATAAACAACATACATCAAAGATACGACTGATTTTACACGGAAAATTGAGACAATAAAAGTTCCGGCCAATGCGACATTGGTAACACTAGACATTGTTTCAATGTACACTAATACAACGCACAATGAACCAATGGAATCAGTCGACAGAGCATTAAATCAGGAAAGATCGTCAAATGATTGCATAATCAAACAACCAACAACAAAATACATGATAGCTATGCTGAAAATAATCTTGAAAAACAACACTTTCAAGTCAACAGTGAATTTTACCGTCATGTATTTGGGTGCGGTACGAGATCTCCAGTTTTACCAGAAATTCCCGACATTACATTTCACAAGACAAAATGAGAATAATTCAGCAACACACTGAACAAATATTGCTCTGACTGAGATTCAGAAACGATGTATGATTCTCATTGGAACTCAACACGAGCTTAATGAATTCATATCAAACATGAAAAAATGCATCATACTTTCAAATTTTCGAAAGCTCTTCTCAAGAAATCATATCGTTAGACCTCATTATCTATAAAGGTCATCGGTGGAACAAAGAGGACATTCTCGACTGCAAAACACACACAAAACCAACAGATACATTGCGGTTCATGAAACCAAACGGCAACATTCAAGGGCCTTGTTAAACGCGAAACATTACGATACATTAGAACAATCATGCAACAACAAGGCAATAGAGAATACAAGATATTTTCGAGATAAAAGTAATGAAATGCGACCAAACGATTCTAAATCTTGTTAAATTATTACTTACTTTGGACAATCGGATGACATTAAAATGTTGTTTCAAATTTTCATTAAATTAATTTCACAATTTCCTTGGAATCGTAAATAGTAAAAGGGAACCAAAACATTTTCAGGTCCCCTATATGCTGATCACAATCTCCAAGTACCCCTCTACAATCTCCAAAATTTTCGATTCCAACCCGAATTCCTCTGCCTCTCACCGTTATTTGTGAGCGCAGCCTAATCACATACATAAGAAACGGTAATATAAGCGTTACGATGATGCCAAACTTGACAAAACCTACAACAGTCCGATCTCCGATTCAAATGAGCTTACACAAATACAGCCTGAACGAACAGTAGACATCCTAGCTTCCGTACTTGAACAAACTGAACTTTCAGTGGAACAACTCGATTGGTAACACCTACAATCATTCAATCAGTGCACATGTTTCACCAAAAGAAAATGAAGGACTGATGAAGACAACTCAGTACTCTCGAAAGGTAGCATCAAAGGATATCGCAGTGTCACATTAGTCATGCTATCCATATGGCAGAACACGTAGATTAGGGTTGCGTCTCGCCATGGCAAATCAACACTATACATAAAACGGCCAAACATAACATAATATACACTTACAATATACACATGTACCGTACACAAAATTCAAACAACTAAGATATGAACGATTTGCGGAGCTGCTTTCTCTTATTACATGTCACCAATTGTGTCTGCTGTCGAATTAATCTTCCCTGCACAGACCTTTGTTCCTGCCAAGGCAGCGATAACTGTGGCAACCCTTTTACCTTTACTCATGACAATGCTGGTGAAGAAAAGGATGATGAATTCCTACAATTACTAGATTTACTGGAAATGACATGAATAATTTGGATCATAAATCATGCCATTACTTTGACTGTAGCTTACTCTGACACATTGTTTCAGCTACAAAGCTACATTTCAACAACTACAATAGTGTCTTTCGTGTGGATCTTTTTGTTGCAGTGATACTGAAATTAATTTTTTAAAATACCATTATTAAAACGAGGAAATATTTATTTCAACAGAAATATGAAAATATTTCCGTAAATTAATTTAAATATCACTTTTGATATAAATCTTGTGTTTTACATGCAAATACCATCACCACAGACCATATATCACTCGATAGTGTAAAAGTGTGTTTAGAATAGTTAACGATGAATTTTCTAATTTCATATCTCACTTCTGCAAATTGCTTACCAGTGTAATTTATGGACATAAAGGGGTACGGCCTTCCTTGATAGCTCCATATTGTCAATTTCTTCAAGTAGATATAATAAGCTTTCAAATGACTTATGATGTGGCTGTATGATAGGACTCTATGTGTTAACATTTTTAAAATATTGTTATTCTAAAGGGGAAAATATTTTTTCCATATAAATATGAAAATATTTCAGTGAAATCCATTTCAATATCTCTTTGAATATTCATTTTGCATTCTTCATGTAACTACCTTTCATTTGATATATCACTCGATAGTTTAAAACGTATGTTTAGAAAAGTTAACTATAAATTTATAATACTATATCGCATTTATGCAAATTGGGTATGCATGTTTATTATGCAAATTAGGGGGTTATGGCCCGATTGGTAGCTCCAAATTGTCAATTTTCGTGAAGTAGAGATAATAAGCTTTCAAATGACGTATGGTGTGGCTGTGTGTTGTTGCTGTATGTGTTCAAATTTTTAAAATATTGTTATTCAATACGGGAAAATATTGTTTTCCAGAAGCACGTGATTATGGCGGATTGAGTGAAAGCTGTGGCGGGTTGGCTCCCAAAAAACTTGCAAATTTCGGCGGTACCATACAGATCTAGTCGCATATCTCCTCTGTATACTGTTTCTAAGAAGTCAGTGACACAACAGACGAGAAAATGATGAAGTCAGACGAGAGGAAGGCGGCTACAAAGAAAAAACTACCAAAATCAAAACGGGACCAGAAGAAGCTCACGGACTTTACAAACCCTTCACCACGTGACAAGCATACGGATGATGGGCGCGCGAGTGAGAAGAGCAGCGCAAGCGAATCCGAACAGGACAATACCGATCAGAATATCACGATGGGCATGGTATACAAGCAACTGTGTGACCTAAACCGGAGATTTACGGCCATCGAAGAGAAAACTTTCAACGATATTAGAGAATTGAAAGAAAAAGTTACAAACATATTTGAACAACAAACAGACTTCGAGAAAGCGTGTGACTACGCCACCACGATGGCCGAAGAAAACAAGTCCGATGTAAAGCATCTTCAGCAGGAGGTTAACAAGTTGAAAACTGAACTGGAGCAGGCAACGGAAGAAACTATAAAACTGAAACGATACTCCCATGGTTTCAACCTGAGATTCTACGGCATACAAGAAAACCCCGGAGAAACAACGTTAGAAGTTATCGGCGAACTACTTCAGCAAAAATTCGACATTGACCAGTCCTGCATTGAAAATGCCCATCGTGTGCCTCAGACAAGAAAACCCAGACAAGGGACGCCACGTACAATTATAGCCAAAATCCTGTACCGTCCAAAACGAATGGAAATTCTACGCAAGGCAAAGAACGCATTGGGTACCTCGGGGATTTATGTGAAGGAAGACCTATGTCCTGCCGATTTAATCAAGAAGCGCAACTTGCATCCTGTCATGGAAAAGGCGTGGAATGAGGGTAAGAAACCAAGATTCAGAAATGGCAATCTGTACATCGATGGAGCGCTATATAGACCACCTGAACTAGACAATTGAACATTTAGAACAAAATAACATTCAGTCATTTCACTGTTTCAAGTTTTGCCAGGTATCATACTGCTTGAGTTTGCATTAACCCTGTAACATCAGCCTTCTGGCGAGATGTAGGGTCCAACTCAAAAAAGTATTTTGCACTGCGGAGCCAGCCGCCTCGTGATGGCACGTGTTTAGTGTGTTTGGAAATGTTTACTTTGAGTGAGGCGCCATTGTTTGTTTTTGTGAGAGCGCCTTAGCTTATAAATTCTGCCAGCGCCTTTTTGTTCCGTATATTTCTCTATTTGAAAAAGAGGTCAACAATCAAAGCATGTATTTTTTATCACAATGAATTCAAACATCAAAATAACTAGTTTAAATGTGAGGGGTCTTGGAGACTTTAAGAAGAGGAAAAAAGTGTTTAAATGGTTGAATGAAAGAAAATCTAACATTATAATGCTGCAAGAAACTCACTCTGTTGACAAAACAACCACCTACTGGAAATCACAGTTTAAAGGGCATATGTACTTTGCACATGGGTCCCATAACAGTAGAGGAGTATTGACAATTATCAAAGGTATTGATACTTTATTAGTATTTACAAACTATTCAAAAGGTAGAATACTATTTGGCAATAAAAAAGAACAAATTAAGCTCTCACAACAAAAAATGGGGAGGTGTTCTGAAAACACTTATTCCTACTTCACATCTTAATGAATAATCCATTCTAGAATTTAATGATATTGTATCTCTGAGACTCTCATATAAAAGGACTTATTGGTATGTTTGATTTTACTGTATAAGGTTTGATCATGGAGGTGATTTCTCCTACCTTCATGATTGATAGAACTGTACTCACATTTCTACAAGTGTCGTAAGCATTATTGAAGACCTCAATAAAAAATTCATAAAATACAAAAAATATTGTTTTCCATATAAACATGAAAATATTTCAGTATAATCAATTTCAATATCTCTTTGAATATGCATTTTGTATTCTACATAGAAAGACCCTTCATATGATATATCACTCGATAGTTTAAACGTATCGTTAGAAAGTTAACAATACATTTCAAATATTATATCGCATTTATGCAAATTGGGTACCCTTGTTAATTATGCAAATTAGGAGGTTATGGCCCTACTTGGCAGCTCCACATCGTCAATTTTCTTAAAGTAGAGATAATAAGCTTTCAAATGATGTATGATGTGGCCGTATGTAAGGTGGGTACATTAAACTCCTAAAATAAGGCCCTTTTTGTGGATTCGCCGCTCGCATAATATGTACTATGTCACATATCTCTCTGTAATAGACTTATGGTTTGCCATGCGTTGAGGAAGAAAATGCTAACAAGAGTAAACCGTAGCCTCTAGCTAATTTTTGTGTCTTGTGCTTCCTGTGATGTTTGTGGAGTCCCTGTGGACTTGCGTTTGAATTTATTTTTCTGACGACGACTTAGGGAGAAATCGCTTCTGCACAAAGGGAATGGCCCTCAAAAGACAGTTGTTCCATGATTCAAACAATTGTCAATCATTCGGTGACGCGCAGCGGTGTAAACTGGTCAAACATTTGCTGTGCATACGAGAACAACAGCACAGAATACTTGCCCAATGTATGAACTGTTCATATATAGCACAGGCAGTACTGTACAACATGGAGTGTAAAGCATACAAATCAAAGAAGTGGCAAATTTTCTCAACTTTTCACTAAGTTTGTATTCCATCATTACTGTCAGGATAAGGATTTTCCCAATCTATAAATAAACTATTATTTGATTACACCTTGATTAAGCAACACTAATATTTTGCATTTGCCATGCAACCAGCCACGCCCAGTCCCTGGGATCGCGAACAGTGCCTTTAAGGATGTACGATTGGACAAATATTAGCGTACTGCGCAGATTTCCGCGCAGAAATGTATCCATATTAACCACGTGCGCTTAGTGACGTTCCGAACGTTTTTGCGTTGTACAAAATGTCGTCTGCAGGTAAAGGGAAATTTTGTATCTCGCGTAGAAAAAATCGCGACGAGAAAATGTTCAGCGTGCCCTCAAAACACGCTGGAAGGTGCGGGAATTCAGCGAAGAGATTAAAAAAATCGCAACATGACCATAGCCTCACTGTACAGCGTAAGTCGGAAGTGTGACGTCCGATTCGCTATACAAGAGAAGGTAGTGGACAATGTGAAAGACGAGTATTACAATCCCAATAATAGTGCCGCTAATAGACCTACCGGAGGATGGAAGAATGACCGTCGCATTGTCGATTTGAGTGTACTAGCCGAAAATCTTGACACTGATGTCAGTTGTGGGCTTGCCTTACGATTGTCATCGTGTGTTGGGGAAACGATTCACGGCCTCGGCTCCTGGCTCAACGTAGTGTGTGACGACTTAGCCTGCAGCGAAGTCAACCTAATCCCCACCGATAATAGTTTGGCCTATTTGGTCTAATGCTCTTGTGTGATTTTTTGTATGCTGTATTAATGTATAGACTCTAAAAAGTAGAAGACCCTGAAAGTCCTTGCTTTGTTCTGTCATTTCCCTCATATTAAAATTTACAGGTAGGCTTGAATCATGACCAGGTCTGGAAAAGGCCACTGCAGGTCAGCAGCATTTGATGAGCGCCCCGCGCGACGAATCCGGGAGAGCATGGTTTATCGCCAGAACCTATAAATCGTTATCCTAGTTACATTTTGCTTATTTTGAAAAATCGAGCTCGGTGACCTACTAAACAAAATGCGGTTTTGAAAAATTCACAAAAAGAGCTATTATTTAGCAAAGTTTGAGAAAAATGATATTAGTAGAAACTATCAATAATTAATAAATTACCCTCTCTCATTCCTAAAGTTTGAGGCATATTTGTTGCAATTTTGTTTAAAAAAATAAATATCGTGACTTTTGACTCAATTTTAATGTAAGTTAAATATTCAAAGTAGCTTAAATTTACACCCGTGGCCACTTTAGTGTTGATCAAGCCTGTCTGGTACAAGCAGAAATTCTGTCTGCAGAAGGGTGATAAAACGGTTACTTTACCCTGTATCAGTGGTGATAATGATCCTACTATCGGTACCCCATGGACACGCCGATTAGCCTGAAATTAGGGTGTGATTATAAAATACACTGTATACAAATGATGTTGACCACAGCATTTGCCCTATCAGTACTCAGTATCTGCTAAAATTCATGTTTCAAATGTAGTCAGTGTTAGAGAACATCACACATTTTGTGCCGATTTCAATATTGCAGTGAATGAATACAAACGATCCTACAGCGTGTATCGCAAGTGTTGTGTTCAGACTCTGTTCAGACGCGGGAATTGAGAAAATGCCACTTTGAAAATGTTAGCGATTAAATTACCGACATCGCCCGCCTTGACTGCAAAACTTTCGAAATTAACATTCACTTGCACTAAGCCATGTTTCTTTCCTACAAACCGTGAATAAATGTACTCCAATTCCACTTGGTACGAGAGAAAAGGTAAGAGTAAAGTACAGTCAGGGTAGCATTTTACATGGTACATGTATTCACATGTGTGTAACCATATGAACGACACTTTTCTCATCCCGGTTGAAGGGAACTTGTCCTGATACATGTACATCTCTTCCAAACTTTTCTGGCTCCCTCAACGCTTATCTTAAAACGCTTGCTTGTTTCTTTGTAAGCTCCTCGTGGTACCTCGCTAGGTGCCGGATTGCCACCACAATCTCTTATATTTTGAACAATCAAGCTTGCTACGTCCTCACTGAAGGATTTGCCCCTATGATATTCGTGACCAGTGATTGTCGGAATGCAGACTTACAGCGTGTCTACAGTGTAGTGTTGTCATCGATTTGAATTGGGCAGGCGAGACATTTTAGTAGAACGTTATCTCAATCCTAACAGTGGGGTGCCGATAGTGAACCTTACATTTATTACACCGATCACCACTTTGTTTCGTTTATACAAACAGAATTTCTGCTTGCACCAGACAGGCTTAATCAACACTAAAGTGGCCACGGGTGTATAATTTGTTTGTTCTTTTACAGTGTAAACGTGAAAAATGCAATCATGATATAAATATGAAAATGGTGACCTGTTTAGTGATTTTTAGTGATTTTGTGAAAAACCGTGAATATTTAATGTCATTTTGTAAAACAACAAGCGTGGTGACCCCATCTTTTTTCCCAGTTTTAGACTGCTCTCATGTGTAGTTATTCAAAACCCCATTTGAAAAGATTACTTTTACTTTTTCCGATCGTACATCCTTGTGTGCGGTCCTGTAGAAGTTACAAGAGTATTCGAAGTCCTGTTAAACAAATGACCAGAAGTATGTATTTAATTTGATTCTGTGGAGTCCTACGTTCATTCGGTACCTTAAACAGTAAACCTGGAGAAAAATTAGGCATCGGAGATCGGTTGATGTCGGATCATAATGATAATCGATTTTCAAAGAGTTTACAAAGATAATTTCGTCACTAACCAGAGAAGGCGAGAAGAAGCGGACGCTACACATGCATGCTGTTTTCTCACACAAGCCTTACAAAGAATGACCCTCGTTGAACTTCTGTGAAACTCACTCAGCGGTAGTACGGTGAACATCTGTTTATGAAATTTGCATAAACATTGTTTTACAAACTATGAATTGATTTGATCTGAATAGAGACTGTTTTTGAAATTGAGAGAATATTTCTCCTCTTTCTTTGGGTGCGTTCACTATGTGACAACAACAAAATCATTTCCCCGAAATCGAATACAGAGTAATGGTTGTTCCGTAGTTTTGCAATCCCGGGCTACCAGTTCTATCTACAAACAACCTCGGGTTGAGTCTACTTATCGAAATTATTTTGATATTAGACGTCACCATGGTTTGTCTTTTCAAATAATTGGATTATATTGCAAATGCGAAAAATCAGTCGTTACATCAACATCGAGCAGTAGAACCGGGAAATTATCTTGTTTTCGCATAATTTATGCTAATGGTTTTCTTGACATTCAAGTGGAGACACGTATGATTATGTCCCGTTATAACTTTCTGATATAACATTTGGCTAAAATATTTCATAAAACATAGAGCGTAAATGTGAAACAACTTAGCTTAGAGACATATGCTTAAAATACGGAGAATTGTGTGAGCAACAATGTTCTAACAATCACCGACCATCAAACCCCCCCCCCCCCCGCTACCAATTATGATTTTCCCTTACAAGTGTCTAGGGTATGATTATCTCGATATCTTTCTCCGAAAGGCCTAAACGGGGTGAATTTTGAGGTAAAGACAAACGATCAGCAAAATTCTGAGTTTTCAAAATTCAAGGGCTGATGTACAGCCTACGAATCACCGAACAAACTTTGGTTTACTTTTACTCTCATGCCTGACACTATATATACGATCTAAATATATCGTTTTTCGAGATATCCCTTACAAAGTTGATGAAATTCGACTTTTTATGTCAAAATCTGAACAAAATATCCAGCCGCTGGTGGCGCATTTGCAGGCCGTTGCATAAATAAAAATACAGGCAGTGCCCTTCACAAAACCATCGGCGGGTTCTAACAGTAACCACACGATCCTCGAATTCTACGTTATGCTTTCAAATGTGAGTGGCATTTTTTACAAAATAGTCATTCTTCATTGATATTAAAATCACGGCGCGCAAGTTTTATCGTGTTTTTTTTCGGCAGAAACTAATGTAATCAGTTGCACATGTGGCATGAAAGAGTATGTGTTATATTTACCACAGTAATGACTTTTACTTGATTTGGATAGTCGGTTTCATTGCAATTAAGCGATATCCCTTGTAATTCAACGAAAGCAGCGAATTTTGCAATGTTGACTCGAAACTTATTTTCTAAATCTTACTTCTCCTCGGTTCGAGTGCTGCATCTTTTGCACCATATAGACTCAGAAGGAGAATTGACAGGTTATCTTCCTTATCTCAAATATCCGGACAAACCTCCAGTGTGTTTCCAATATATTTATTATTAGAAAAACAACCAAGGCTGACATATAGATCGCTACATTACATAATAATCGTAAATGATATGGAGAAAACATGGCGAGACACTGATGAATCGATAGTGCTTTGACCCTGGTCATGTGATCTGGGTCCCCGGGAAAAGAACCGATTATGTGTTAGAGTGATTCGTCTTAACGGTGTTTCGGGACCAGAGTGCCATATCATTAAACCACATTGATCGATTCAATATACCGCTTCACTATCAAAGGTAATAAACGATTTGTAAAGTTGCTCTCATTTTCCTATATATTTCAAACTAGTGCAAGTGTGAAATTCTTGTTACAAATCTGTTTGTCGATAATTTGTTCTTTTTGAATTTTTCATAAACGACAGCAACTTTGTCGAAATTTTTAGAGGAATGCAATTACATTTTGTCGTAAGATGGCTTTTTTTTGAACATTAGTAACCTATAGAATAGCGGTAGCGGACATTTTTGCCTCCAAGAATTTGCTCAAAATCGGTAGCGCATATAACAGAAGTTTGCGGAGAGTAGCGGACGGGTAGTGGACACGTTTCCCATCCAGAATAAGCTCAAAATCGGTAGCGCATAGGACACAAGGTTGCCGAGGATAGCAGACGGGTAGTGGACAAGTTACAGACATTATTTTTACTGAAAGATTGTTTGGAGGAGTCAAAATCGTAGCGCATAGCGCACAAAGTAGCGAAGGATAGCGGAGGTTTTCCCATCCAGAATGTATCCTTCTTTAACTTGAACGAAAATCACGAACGTAGTTCGTGTTCGGTAGATGTGTACAGTGGATCCCTCTGGCTGAAGTTGTTTGCATAAGTTACGTACACATCGCAGACAAACCGTCCTAGTTCAGAATATAGTGCGTGCTATGTTGCGCTTAAATGACACGTTAAAGGTTGCTAGTTTGGTGTGATTGTTTGACATTTTTTAGCAAGTACTACACTTTTAAACAATTGCTAAGTAGATAAAAATAGATTAAAATTTGAAATCACGATCCGCTACCTCCGCTACCCTTCGCTGCCCAAAATCTCATTTGCATTAATGAATCGTGCCCGGATCGTGCAATAATTGCTAATTTTACAGAGAACAAGTTGTCCGTCCTACTACATTCTCTGCTGCTCGAGCTCATACCGCCCCTCTATTTCAGAAACGCGGATTTCTTAATAATTATCTTTAAGTCGTGTAAATTTAGTACTTGTACTTTAATCTTTGACCTTACAATAGTCATTTCTCACATTCAGTATATCGTTACCTTTATCCAGTGCCTGACAGTTATTCAACACGTTCTAAAACTGGCGGAAATTTCTATATTCCTTAACTTAATCTTACTTTCAGTCAACACATTTTGAATTTTGAGATATGCTGCAACTATGCTATGGAATAAACTTCAAGATTCTATAAAAAAATTGAGTGAGAGAAAGTATTTCAAATGTCAAGATAGGCTACTTCTAGTTTTGATTTGAAATAAAGTTTGCAATTGTTGCTGCAGCTTCTTTCTGTCTATAACCACGGGTGTGCATCCTTTATAATTAATATAGTATAAATATTAGGGGCCACAACTCGATTAGTTCAGAAGAATTATATTGTGGTCCCCGCTAATAATACTTGCTTAATTAAAGAACATTAATTTTGCAATTGTACCGATTTCTTCTATTTTCATTGTTCTATGTGTCTTTGAGTGAGCGAGTGTTATTTTCTAGTTCTAGTAAAAAAAACTAATGATGATGATGATGATGATGATGATGATGATGATGATGATGATGATGATGATGATGATGATGAACAAAAGTCATACCGCAGCCTTTGATAGTAATGCCCATATCAAATGTAACTTCTCGGGTCAAATGAAGTCTCTTTAGGACATGTAGCATGATTGTCAAGAACATGGCCTATAAAATAAATTGTATTCCGAATTCTCGCTTCCTTTAATAGTTTTTGTCTCCTGCTAATCGGTCAAACTGCATAATACTGAAATGCACTGTGGGTGAAAAGTCGACTTCTCACCACAGCAAGAGTTTGAAATAGTGATCTGACAAATATGATCGACCGCCTGGGACTATATGACTAACCAAGGTGCCAAATTCGTATTGACGGTACCAAATTGAATTTAACCTTATGTTTCTCTGTAGTTTTCCAACAATAGTTTCATTTACATTGACCACTGTTTCTTTTGAAGCTGGTATTTCAGGACTGAGCTTTCCACATTTAATCATATTATCGGCGATGTCAACACAAACGGTTTTACAACTTATATGTACACACCTGAGCATTGCGTTTAATATTAGTGGAGAAGATAAAATATGTTCAAACTTGTGGTACTAATGCACAATTTTCTTTGTTACTTCAGTTTGCTGTTCCTTCGGTCTTCAGCATCGGTGAACTATTTTATATTCAACCGTTACTGGTGTATCGGTCTCGTAAATTGGTAATGGGAACACAAACGGTTTTATTTCAGAGTAGGTTTATTTAAATGAGTAATGAATTCCCGTAATCAATCATCAAAGATATCTGCTGCGCAGTACGGCAGTCAATCTGGATTTGCTGTAAAGAAGATGCAAAGTTCGAGCACAATCAATCGGCACTCGCTGTGCATCAACTATGCAGTTATTACAAATTTTCATCAGATGCTCTACAGTAATTACACTGTAAATCTGAACTGCTGAATCGAAGTCGTCGAAGATCTACTGTGTAACAACAGCTTATTTGCATGCGAAAACGTCTCTTTACAGGTGCAGGAATGCTACTGCAGTTGTGAAGCAACACTGTGAAGTTCGCCATAGGTTTTCATAACCATAACTATGATAATGTATCCATCACTCAATGCTTTTTAAAGAGGCAATCAGAGTTGACCGACTTTCTCAGAATTATTTAAGACAGGCATGTGTGTAGGGCTTGCACAAAAAGGTATCGCCCATATTTTCTTTATTCTGGTGAAAATTACCCTATAACCGTGAGCTTGTTGTCTTTATTGCCAGACTTCGTATACCTCAAACCTGAGGATAGGTATTAGACAGCAAGCACAGTGACAATCACTCCTCCCGCCTTCACTAGTGACATTGGTTATGGACTGTTGGTACATCGCAGAGTTCTACTAAAACTTGAATCTTCCACTAGTAACATTAGTATCGGTACAACACAGAGTTACACAACACGTGACTCCCTTGATGATAACAGTGGTGGTTGTACAGTGTCGGTCAAGTTAAACACAAGACGTGCCCCTCCACGTTAGTGATATTTGAGGTCGTCAAAACCAAAGACAAGGAGAAAAATGTGGTCTCGTGCAAATATCAACCACGCATGAAATCTGCAAAACGTCCGACACCTTTGAAGCTCATTTTGCTATGAAAAAGCCGTAGTTTATCGAGACGAGTATGAATCAAACGGTTGCTAGTCTTTCTTTCTATTCGTCTGTGAGTCGGCACACAATTGACTGCAGAAGACTCATATTAACTCACGACGATACCTTCTGCCTACGGTATACTGCATATATAGGTCTACGGCTTTAACTTGTGAGCAATGCCCGTTCGATTGACTTGATACAGGATGGATTTAGAATTTACATTAGCAGTGTAATCCACAAAAACTTTAATCTTTATGAACTTATCAGTCTTCAAAGATATGCGCCGTATTTAGAGAAACTTGGAAATGCTGAAATATCAGAAATAAAAACTTGCACCGACATTTAAACCAATGTAGCTCAGTCTCTGATGTTTTGTCGTTGTTTAGTTATTGTCTTTCAAAAATATACTTGGGGAGTAGATAACAAGGTAGCCGAAATATAACGATGAATAATCGCAATCATACCAATCCATAATCCAATGACAGTAGGTCAGAATTCGCAAGACTATAGTTGTAAACATAGACACAAGACAGCACAGAACAGACAGTAAATAGACGGTACACAAACAAAGTCATATTCATGAAAGAAAGATATATGGACCTCTGGCCAGAAGACCAAGAAGTGATGTCAGGTGTTTCGAAAATAGTAAGCGCATCCTGCCCCACAAGTAGCACCCGCCATATATCAATCTATAAGTCAGATAGGTAGTGGTCACTAACTAAGGAAGGCCCAATGTCACCGATGCCATCGGTGATCATTTGTCGAAGAGAGATATTGTATTTATCTACCAGCTTGCGATACCTGCCAAAAAAGCGTTTGAATTCAGAGACAAGTCTTGCTCTGGTGTAACCTTGATTTGATAGTTTGTAAGAGAGATGGCCATGTCTCTCTACAAAATCACCATATGAACTGCATGCTCTAGCATATCGAATAAGCTGGGAAATGTATACCCCATAAGCTGGTGAGATTGGAATATTACTTACGAGGTGTGGAAAATTGATGATACTAAAGTTGAAATCATCTCTCTTGTCATATAGCCTAGTAGAAAGGTGACCATTAGAGTCAAATTCAAGTAAAATGTCCAGATATGAAGCAGAAAAGGCCTTTTCTGTAGTTTCTTTAATCTCCAATTCTGGAGGATAAATCATAGCGAGATATTTACTGAATTCAGAGTTATTCATAGAAATAACATCGTCTATGTATCTATATGTTAGATTGAAAGTTCGAGCTACAGAGACCTTTTTCTGTTTAATTAAGTTCTGGATAAATTCTGCCTCATATGAGAACAGAAATAAGTCTGCAAGCAAGGGAGCACAGTTAGTACCCATAGGAATTCCTATACACTGTTGGAAAATGTGCCCTCAAAATTCTACAAATATGTTGTCGATGAGGAAATCAAGATTACTGATAATGTCTTTCTCGTTATAAAACACTTTAGCGTTAGTAGTATTTTTAACAAAATATGTAGAATTATACCCCAATACCACATATTTGTAACGGCGTGAACCGTTTTGTAGAAAAATGCTTGGTTGATGATATTTTTCAAGCGTTCTTTTAATTTATTATGGTATTGTGGTATACAATGTGTTAATAGATGTTATTTTTGAAACAGATCTTGATTTCAAATTTTCCAAGAGTTCCTTCGAATTTTTTAATATCCACATTTGATTTATACCACTCCGAGAAAAGACAACATCACAGTATGCTTGAAGTCCCCGTTTAACAGTATAAAGAACAGAAGTCAGTATCTTCGATAACTCTGTAGTTGAACATTTTGAAGATCCTGCGATAAACCTAGCTTTGTAAGGTGTTTTGTGGACCTTTGGTATCCAGTATAAGCTAGGTAACTTATTATGGTAATCCTTTATTGTAACATTTAAATTATCCATGAATGACTTATGGTTTGCCAAAATGAATGTTTGATAAAGCAATAAATGAAGCATAAAATGTAACTTAGGGACCGTTCAGCTTTTACGGCCTGGGGGGGCGGCAAAATCTTGTCGCCGGTGTTCAAAAAAATATAGACCCCCCCTGCATTTTTCGCGAAAAAATGATGACCCCCCTTTGTCAGACGAAAAAAATTGATGACCCCCCCCCCCCCACTGAAAAATAACCAAAACCCATATGTCAAATTTACCCGCACGGTTTGGATTTGAACTCCGGTACGCGGCGCACTTTATTCGTATAGCAGAGATGCCAGTGCACAAACTTCTCAGCCACATCCATGCAAACGTCTGTTACTTAGGACGACTGTAATGCAATTTTTAACTTCATTTCCGTAGACAACGTATGTCTATGGGATGGACATTGTGTAAAGTAAACTTTATTGGAGTGGTTCGCCAAAGGCAGCCCACCGGTTAAGAGGGTCATGGGCCATTACGTAAAGTCAACTTTATTCTAGTGGGCAACCAAAGGTGGCCCGCTGGTAAAAAGAGGGTCGATCATGGCCATTGCACGAAGTAAACCTAATTGGAGAGGGCCGCTTAAGGCGTCCAGCCGTTAAGATGGTCATGGGGTATTACAATAAAGTCAATTTATTGTAGTTGGCCACCGTAGGTGGTCCGCCGGTAAAGAGGGTCGATCATGGCCATTGCATGAAGTAAACCTAATTGGAGTGGGCCGCCAAAGGCATCTGCCCGTTAAGAGGGTCATGGGTAATACATAAAGTATTTTTATTGTAGTGGGCCGCCGAAGGCGGCCCGCCGGTAAAGAGGGTCGATCATGGCCATGGCATAAAGTGAACTTTATTGTGGGTATTATGTTTTTGAAAATGTGGTGACCCCCCCCCCTTTCCTACCAGTGAAAAAATGATGACCCCCCCCCCTTCGCGGATTCCAAAATTATGATGACCCCCCTAGATTTTGCCGCCCCCCCGGCCGTAAAAACTGAACGGTCCCTTAAAAGACAGAACAGCACGTACACCCTCCCGAACTGAACCCTTTACCGATACAAATCATTCGATTATAACTTTCTCGCTCTTCTATATATTCGTAAATGTGCATGTCGAAACAAAAGTATATTGACCTCTCCTGCTTTCTCGTTATAGATAATACATACAGAAAAAAACGTATATGACAGACCATGTAATGTTCTATGATAAGGAACTAGGCGCTACAATATGATAGTTGTTTAACATCGAACTTCTGCTTTATTCAATTTATTCCTTGAGACTTGAATGACAAGGACAGAACGACGCTGACGTCAGTGAAATATGTAAACGAGAAATATTTATACCATTACGCCTATCAGAAGATAAAACGGTTTAACAATTGTAAACCATCATGGCCGTGTATATGAGTTCCGTTGGCTTTATTTGTTTCAGAATCATCGGTTTTCATTACTTGGCATAGTCCATACAACACATGCGAACCTCGTAATCATCGCAGAGTTGGTGCTCATGGTTCATGCACACAAAACCTCCAACGGTGTCAAATGTGTGGAAGTCACCGTCGTCAGGGGTAACAAGTTCCGTGCCTCCAACTTTTCGTACTTGCATAGCCGCCCTATTATGGCATATATTGTCTATTGTTACGAAACCTGCATTAATCGCGTCCGTAATACGTTCCCAGTCTCCGGAGTAAGTGGGATCGTCCACATCGTACCATCCTATTCTCCCATGGGAGCAGACAGTGCCTACGAAGAAATTTTTCGACTCAGTTGCGGCAGTGTTCAGTTATTTTGAGTATCTTTGCACAAATATATTTATATTAGGTTGCATTTACAAACATCGAGGGGACTTGAAAACATCAAGGATGTGTTTTGGGACACTTGAAAGGATGTGGAATTTAAAGGAGGGACTTGAAACAAAAGTATTTCTGAATGATATGAAATGTGTGTGGGGTTGTAAATTTTAAGCTATAACGTTTGGCTAATTTTCAGGTGGTTTTGTTTATGTATCCATTGCAGTTTTGAAGCTTGATGAAAAGGCCATCACAGACATATCTGTACAGTAAGCATTATTATTGTTTAAAATTGAATTCAAGTCCGGGCTAGAATTCATTTGAGCCTACGGTCTTTAACATGCATATACAGAATATTTGCCAAAGAGAATTTTGTTATTCTAGCATGCTGCGGAGAGAAGAACAAGAAACTGCTGTCGATGCAAAGAACAAAACATGAAACATACTTGATTGGCCAAAAGGTACACTTAATATCCATTTTATACAAAAAGGTAAATTGTGTCCAGTTTTCCTGACAGATGACGGAAGTCATTCTGTTTCCAAACCCGTCTTTTGTGATACCAAAGGGACAGTAGCTGTAATGTTTACCGTAATATAGTTGACTTGTAACTGTTCAGAGCACTATTATTGTTTATCAAGAAATACATTACAGTCTAAAGTCAATATTTAACAACACTTTCATATATTCTTACATATTAGAGATATAGCAATTTTGTCAGGGAATATATCTAATAATTTACCTGATGACTACCATGAGAAGTGAACCAATAATTTTCGGTGAAATTCTAATATCATATTTGTTGTCCACATCAATTTTGGTGACTATCCAATATCACATTTTTGTCCATTTCTAATCTTTCTAACACCCTATTTGAATCAAGTACATTTGTATCATTTGCCAAACACTTATAAAAGTACAGATAGATTTAATTAGTTGAGTATATTAATAAAAATATTAAATTTTTCCCCTTAGACTCTAATTTTCACTGAATCAACATCTTCGGTTAAATTCCAGAGTCAAATTTCTTGTACACATATGCATTTGCTTATCGACGTATTCGTTGATTTAAAGTTTGTGTGCACTGTTTGTTTGCGAGTATGTGAGAACGAATGCTTCATGAACTCTACAGCATGTGGAGGGGTCGCAGTCGGACAAAGTGTAACAACTCAGTTCGGTTGTTGAACCATTCTTCTTAGGGTGGGAATTTTGCTGAGCGGTTTTGACTGTGGCGTTTTCGCTAGGTGACTGGCACTAGTACAGAATTTTGCGAGAAATTTGCGAGAAATGGACACTTTCTCGCTGTATTGCGAGAAGTAAGCGAGAATATATACTTTCTCGCGATCAAGCTGCGAGAACTGTGCTTTCTCGCATGCATCTGCGAGAAATTGAATTCTCGCAATCAGTCAGCGAGAACTATGTTTTCTCGCTCTGCATCTGCGAGAAATTGTGAAATTTTTGTGAAATGCTTACACAGAAGAATACAATTTCTAGCAGATAGAGCGAGAAAACAAATTTCTCGCTGATCGATTGCAAGAATTCAGTTTCTCGCAGATGCTGAGCGAGAAAACACAGTTCTCGCCAGCTGATAGCGAGAAAATTAAATTCTCGTTAAGTTATTGCAAGACAGTTAGGTATTCTCGCTTACTTCTCGCAAAAGTGTCCATTTCTCGCAAATTTCTCGCAAATTTCGGTACTAGTGTGGGTGCCGTACATTGTGAGTTCGAACCAAATTTACTGAATTAACTATATTGTAACCACCCTATTATAATCAAGCACAGTTATATCAAATATCACAAATATCAAACGCTATAAATGCCCATATATTGCAATTTTCATATTGCAAAAAAAATATTCATAGCTTTGTTATTGACTCTGTTGTAAAGTGGATAGAAATTTCGGTGAAATTCCAAAATCCAATTTCTTGTACACATATGCCCTTTGTACCACCCTATTCTAATCAATAACAATTAGATAACAACTACCAAATGTCTATAAATGCACAGATATTGCTAGTTTTATATTAGAACAAGTCATCGTTGATGACACAGTCCCCGCTTGTCTATGTTGTTATAATCTTTGGTGTCTAGCAAGCTGTGGAATTACATTCAGTGTTCTCCATAGCTTAGAAATCGCCAGGGGTGGCTTATTTGCATAACAATGTATCATTTACATATTCTTTTGTTGTGATAATGTATTCTTTTGTTGGGCTATTAACATATGAATATATTTCTCCAAAAATGCAGGGGTGGCCCACCCGTCTAAATATTGGATCGTATCGCAATATAATTCGACATGCATATGTAGGCCATAGTGTTATGCCTTTATGCCAAGTTTGAACAGAATCGGTTCAGGGATGTTTGAGTTAATGGTTCAAAGACACGAAAAATCGCAAACAAAATGGCCGTCTCACGCCCATATTGGATCGTATCGCGAAATAATTTAACATGCATATGTATGCCATAGTGTTATGCCTTTGTGCCAAGTTTGAACAGAATCGGTTCAAGGATGTTTGAGTTATGGTTCAAAGACATGAAAAATCGCAAAAATACTGCCAACTTGCGACCATATTGGATCCTATCGCAAAATAAATCCATGTGCATCTGTAGGTCATAGTGCTATGCCTTTGTGACAGGTTTGAACAGAATCGGTTCAAGGATGTTTGAGTTATGGTTCAAAGACATGAAAAAATCGCAACAAAATGGCCGCCTCGCGCCCATATTGGATCGTATCGCAATATAATTCAACATGCATATGTAGGCCATAGTGTTATGCCTTTGTGCCAAGTTAGAACAGAATCAGTTCAAGGATGTTTGAGTTATGGTTCAAAGACATGAAAAATCGCAAACAAAATGGCCGTCTCACGCCCATATTGGATCTTACCGCAATATAATTCGACATGCATATGTAGGCCATAGTGTTATGCCTTTATGCCAAGTTTGAACAGAATTGGTTCAAGGATGTTTGAGTTATGATTCAAAGACATGAAAAATCGCAAAAATATGACCACCTTGCGGCCATATTGGATCGAATCGCAAAATAAATCCATGTGCATCTGTAGGCAATAGTGCTATGCCTTTGTACCAAGTTTGAACAGAATCGGTTCAAGGATGTTTGAGTTATGGTTCAGAGACACGAATAAACGCAAAGAAAATGGCCGCCTCACGCCCATATTGGATCGTATCGCAACATAATTCGACATGCATATGTAGGCCATAGTGTTATGCCTTTGTGCCAAGTTATAACAGAATTGGTTCAAGGATGTTTGAGTTATGGTTCAAAGACATGAAAAATCGCAAAAATATCGCCACCTTGCGGCCATATTGAATCGTATGGCAAAATAAATCCATGTGCATCTGTAGGTCATAGTGCTATGCCTTTGTGCCAAGTTTGAACAAAATTGGTTCAGCAGTGTCTGAGAAACGGCTGAGGACGCACGGACGCACGGACGGACGGGACCCAATCTATAAGTCTCCGCCGGACTTTGTCCGCGGGGACTAAAAAAATAGTCACAGTTTTCTCATAGACTACGATGTATAGTGAATCAACATTATCGATGAAATCCAAACATCAATTTTTTTGTACACACATGCACTTCTACTTGTCACTTCAAGCGAAGTACATTTATATGAATTATCAAAGTGTGTGTGTGTGTGTGTGTTTCCAGATATAGCTTGTTTTTATTGGAAAAATGTTAATAATTTGCCCAATAGACTCCCATTTATTATGGTTTGATATTTTGGACGAAGCATTCTATCGACAACATTTTGATCTCTAATAGTTGCGCAAAAATGGTGACCTCCCAAAAGGCATGCGTAAAATTAGATGACCCTTAAAATATGCTTGCGCAAAAAAATCGACCCAGCTGTGATTCCTGTCCTATCCCTTTGCGGGGGATTACAAAATTATAGCAAGTCAAAACGGGAATTTCAACGCATTGTGAGGTTGTTAGAGGGCATTCGAAAAAATATGAGAACTTTATTTTTTTTATTTTGTATTCTAACCCCCCCCCGATGTATTTGTGACTGCAGCCTTATTATCGGTGTAAAACCTACGACCTTACATCAAATACACATTTTCCAAACAAAAAGTTATTTTTGGAAATTATCTTTAAATAGAGCATATTTTAAGGCCCTGGACAGAAGGTACACTAGGAGCATTTCTTGGTGTCAACGTAATGAATCGGCAATACTCATAGCATGCCGTGTGCTTACCTGGACAACAAAACCTGACTCTGTAATCTTGACACTGTCCATCACTTTGTGAATCCTTTTTGCAGACAAACCCTCGGGCTGTATCATAATATTCAAAAACCTCTCCTGTAGATTCAGCTGGGGTCCCATCCAGGGTTTCTGCATATATCGCTGATGGAGCTGAACAAATTTCGGAATAATCATGTCTTAACGAGCTGAGATCTTCGTAGTCTCCAGTTCCATCAGGATTATCGCCATCGTAAAATTTAGTGATCCATCCATTACAATCTGCAGCCAAATATTTTTTCGGTATAAGAATGGGACAAATGTGCCATTAGACGTACATCACTGTCCTGACAGTTAATGCCATAAAGGGGACTTTATCATTCCAATACAAATAAGAATGGTGTCAATGACTCTAGATGTCCATTTTTTCACGATCTACTGATACTAATATCAACTGTGTCTATATCAAACAAACTCAGTATCATGCTGGTCAATATCGGTGTTGGTATTTTTGTATTACTTAAGAAATAACACATAAAGACGCTACGAAACAACAAATTTGAAGCTACAAGTCCGTCTTCTCTTTAAAATATATTTTATCAAGATTCACTAATGTTCTTAATTTTGTTTTGTTTTTTCTATATAAAAGACATCCTGTCTGTCACTTCGAAATTGACTTTTAAGGAGTGATTATTAGTACATGGAATCCTATCAGGAACCTTTGAAAACTAGCTTCCAAACATAAAAGGGTACGTTAATGTTAGCATGACACCAAATACACTTGCAAGATACAGTTCTCAAATAACTGTCACGATGTATTACATCACTCATTTTATTTCAACTTTAATAGATGTAATATGTAAAAACACGTGTACGAAACGGCGAATAAAATTTCAACTCAATCCGATATTCAATTTCTGAGAAGATAACTTTTACCTAAATAACAAAAAGCGATAGAATTCACTGATCAAAGTAAAACTTTCATTGCCCCTGTGCTATATGGTTGTAATAGTTAAAATGTTCATTGCGCAATCAGCAAGATTTTTTTAACTTAATCGCTCCGTTGCACGTAATATCAAATGGAGACATAAATGAAACACATACATTTTGACCTTCATTACTAAATATTTAGGGGTTATTACACGAAGTTTGGGCGATACCGCGTCGTATTCGAGTGATGTGTCCGTATTTTGATGAGTTGCGCAGAAACGAGTCAAAATGCGGACAGATCAAGAGAATACGACGCGGTATCGCCCGAACTTCATGTAATAACCCCTTTATCATACATGCATGCTTTGGTTATGACTGTTTTCTTACGGACGTTTCGAAATTAACCACGAAATCAACTGAAATCGACCTTGCTTGCTCATCGCTGTACTGATAAAAAGTTGGTTGCTGTGGAGTGATGACAACCGTATCACTTCTTGATATTATTCCGCTGTTGGACCATTCCACTTCAAAGGAGGGTACACTTTTAAAGCGAACAATTTGAAATTAAGATGTCGACACAGGTTTTCACACTTTGAAGAAGATTCATATTTTGCTTGAAATGGCGGTGGATGTAAAAAATCGACTGGAGTGTGTAAAATGAGTGTGTTTTCGTGTTTTGAAACATAAACTCATTCCTTCGCGAAAGTTATGTGGCCGGTCTAAATTGGGTTAAAATACTCGCGCCGCGCCAACGTTCGATTTCAAACTCGATCGAGTAGCTGAGAGCACAACCATAAAGCATGCAGCTCTGCGACATCTATGAATGTACCAGTCAGTTTATCTCCAAGAATTATACATGTCCTCAGTCGTCAAATATGCCGAATTTACCATCTTAGAAAGGAATTTGTGAGCGGATTAGGGAAAACTTGAAGTGAGTACACTGTAAGCTGTAAGCTGTAGTGTCGTAACTCGTTCGTGGTTTTGTTACTGTACTAATAAAACATTTCAAAGGTATTTTCATTGTCTACTCGTATATTTTCGTCACTGGCTTGCCTTAATAGAAGTAAAATTCTTTCACAACAACCTAAACAAAAGTTTTACTTTCCCTAGTATCTTACATTGTCTCCGAAACCCGCACCGGTGCCACCGGACACTGTTATGACCTGTGAATCTCACTGACGATACAAATCGGAAATATAATACAATGTGCACATCGCCTGTCGTGCGTATTTTCAGTGCGGTTGGATTTTTGTGGCTGATTTATGGCTGTAAACGATGTTATTCACGACTCAGATACTCAAACTCGTCAACAGGAAACTTTTCGTATAGCGGTTCTGTCAACCGAGATCGTAATCTTCGGCAGCGCAGAGTAGACGACATGAAAACACCGCCGTATGGGACTGGCCGTTACGATGACAGGTGTCGGGTCAGCAAAACATACACATTTTCCATAATGACATTCACAATGACGTTTCGGAGTGTCACAAGTCTAATTCGCTCAGCAGTTTTACGTGTATGTGAACATCCCAGCGAAGGTCACGCGTACGCGTAGCCGTAAGTAGTTCGGTTACAGTGAAAATATAACTCGTATTTTCACTAGTTAAAATACGGGTTCATATTAGTGCCGTCTAAACAATAAGAGAATGGCAATCAAGGCATGGCATGTATGATAAAGGAAAGTATTATGCAAATGTCATCATCGTTTACACAAAATACAATGCAGACACGTTAAACAGAACAGAAGGGGAAGGGATTAGGGTTAGCATGACTGCTGGCTCAAGATGACAGCGGCCATTGCAGTGCAGTCTGCCCTGCCCGCCTATTCAGTTTGAAAGAAAATTACGGCTATATTAGAAAAACGCATTAAAATTGATGCATCAAAAACCTTGGCTTTAAACTGCCTTTTAAATAGCCTCAGTTATAATCTTTGGCTTTTACAGACATAACATCTGTGCGTCGACCCTGACAGTTCTGCCAAGGCGTACAATACCATTGTCAACAATTATATTCGTATTTCTCAAACAATCTATAATATCGTCAAAACCACGTGAGCGATCCATATGCCTTTCACAAACTTGAAAGAGTATACACCAACAATGATACAAGTAAAATGTCAGTTCAATCGGAGCATTGGTTCTGGGGAAGATTTTTAAAGATTAAATTGTTATTTCTCAAAAATCAAATATGGCGGCCAAGGTCACGCGACTGTAATATGATTTTATTTGCAAATATCGGAGACCTAAAATCATACTTGCTACACATCAAGTGGTTACCTTGGTTAAAAGTACTTGCACTGATTTTTGTGCAAATCTCGAGCTTGAGTGGTACATTAGTCCTTGTAAAGAAAGGTTTTTAACATCGTCTCGTGGTTATTATAGTTTTTTTGTGAAATCCAATATGGCGGCCAAACCACCTGACTGGTCCGTATGCCTTTCGCAAACTTAATAGTACTCTCACTATGATATAAATGATATGAATAAAATTTCAGTTCAAATAGAGAGAAGGTTGTGGAGAAGAAGATTTTTGGATATTATTCAAAGGTGTTCGCAATAGCCAATATGGCCACCAAACCACGTGACCGTTTGAAATGTTTTCCCAAACTTCAAAATGCTCACACAAACGATGACATGAGTCAAATTTCAGTTAAATCGCTGTATTCGTTCTGGAGAAGAGATTTTTAAAGATTGAATGGGTATAATTCAAAAATCTAATATGGCGGCCAAGGTCACGTGACTGCCCGCGATTTTATTATCAAATTTTAAAGATCTACAGCTATGCTTGCAATACACTTAATTTCAAAGCTTCCAGACCCCTGGGTCATCAGAAGAAGTCATTTTCAGAATCGGGTAAAATCCAATATTGCCGCCACATCACGTGACCGATCAAAATTTGTAGGGTTAGGTGCACGAGTACTTATATGTACCAATTAGCCCTGCAGGTTTGAGAAGTTTACGTCAAGCGGTTTTTGAGCTCCAGGTGAGCAAAAAAGTCCTGGAAGAACATGAAGAGAAACAAAAAGAATATTGATCGCCTAAAAAACAATAGAGGCCAAGCCCCTAGGCTTGGGCTCCTAATAATTCTGCTTTACTATCACACGAAGTGTTCTGCGCGGGTTGAATTGTTGTTCTGTAATATGGCATTAAACTGGTCCAATAATCATTTCAATTCAAGATAATACATTACCAGGTCCATGGGACATTTGTGATTTACAAATTTAAGTAGGGCCATCCTCAACCATGATGCTTAGCTGAGCAGACGCGCTGAACGCATCTCCGATCTGCGTGAGATCGTGTGACGCAGAGTACGACAGGCCGCAGCATTCTGAAAATGCTATACCTTCGACATTTCATGTTAAATTTCACTAAAAAGGTGTATAACATTAAGGTTATTCACAAGACCTTAAGTATTCATCATAATGGTGTATGTCTTTGACGATCGTAATCACTGAAATTTCCTGGTACTGTGCTTCTCGTAAACGAAGATCACATGAAGCATCTTCCATACGTATTTCTATTTGAAATGATTAAAAACTATTTACTGAATTTGATAATCGTACGTTAGTAATTGGGTTACATTTGATGCATGCATGGTGTTAGATATATGAATAAAGTTGGTTTTCTTACCACGGCAACAAAATTTGACTTTGTAGTCACGGCAAGATCCATCGCTTTGGTCTGTGTTACGGCAAATAAATCCGTCCTCTGTGTCATACGATTCAAAGTTCTCGCCGGTTTCAGACGCCGACACGCCATCAACAGTTTCTGCATACACAGCCAACGGGTCACGGCAGATAGCTCCAGCATTTTCTCTCCGTAAATTTGCTAAGTCCTCCCAGTCGCCCGTTCCTGATGGATCATCACGATCGTAAAAGGAAGTCCAGGTGCCACTACATTCTGTAGAGGATATAGAACACGTGAATTTTCTATTACTCTGACGAA